>NC_091473.1:164143946-164459992 GCF_036971445.1 Narcine bancroftii | reverse complement strand
TAATAAGTTACGTAACTAAGATGAAGAAGGGCTACAATCGGGAAATAGAACAGCTGGAAAGGGAAATAGCAAGTACAGAAAAAGAATTAGCAACAAGGGAAGATACAACAAAAAGAAGAGAATTGGCAGACAAAAAAATAAAATATGAAACACTACAAACATATAAGGTGGAGAAGAACATAATGAAGACAAAACAGAAATATTATGAGCTAGGAGAAAAAACACACAAAATCCTAGCGTGGCAGCTTAAGACAGAACAAACTAAAAGAATGGTATTGGCATTAAGGAAAAAGGACAAAGAAATTACATATAATCCAACGGAGATCAATGAAAACTTCAGGGAATTCTACGAACAACTATATCAAACTGAAAACGAAGGGAAAGAAGACAAAATAGATGAATTTCTAACTAAAATTGAACTACCGAAATTACAAACAGAGGAACAAAATAAATTAATAAAACCATTTGAAATAGAAGAATTAAAGGAGATATTAAAAAAACTACCGAACAATAAAACACCAGGAGAGGATGGACTCCCAATAGAATTCTATAAAACATTTAAAGACTTATTAATTCCTCCACTCCTGGAAGTAATGAACCAGATTGATAAAACACAAAACATACCAGATTCATGCAAAACAGCAATAATACAGTAATACCAAAGACAGGGAAAGATCCACTAACACCAGTATCATATAGACCAATATCTCTACTTTACACAGATTATAAGATAATAGCTAAACTATTAGCAAACAGATTGGCTGACTATGTACCAAAAATAGTAAATCTAGACCAAACTGGATTTATTAAAAAAAGACGAACAACGGACAATATCAGTAAATTTATTAACTTAATTCATGCAGTAGAAGGAAATAAAACTCCAACAGTAGCGGTTGCTTTAGACACAGAGAAGGCCTTTGACAGAGTAGAATGGAATTATTTATTCAAAGTACTACAAAAATTCAGCCTACCAGAGAAATATATTAATTGGATTAAAGCATGATATAAGGGCCCATTGGCAAAAGTGACAGAAAATGGATATATATCAAAACAATTTAACTTAAGCAGATCAACAAGGCAGGGATGTCCACTATCTCCCTCACTGTTCACATTAGCTATAGAACCACTAGCAGAACTGATAAGAACAGAAAATAAAATAAGAGGGATAAAAATAAAAGAGAAGGAATATAAAATCAGTCTATTTGCAGATGACGTTATAATATACTTAACAGAACCAGAAATATCAATAAAAGAATTACATAGGAAATTGAAGGAATATGGAGAAGTATCGGGGTACAAGATCATCACAAATAAAAGTGAAGCAATGCCAATGAATAATGCGGATTTTACAAAGTTTAAGAAAGAATCACCATTTAGATGGCAAACACAAGCAATACGATACCTAGGTATACAACTAATTAAAAATCTCGGCCATCTATATAAACTAAATTATCATCCTTTAATGAAAAAATTACAAGATGACTTAGAGCATTGGAAAGACTTACCACTAACATTGATAGGAAGGATAAACTGTATTAAAATGAACATCTTCCCAAGGATACAATACCTATTTCAGTCATTACCAATTCACCTAACAGAGAAATTCTTCAAGGAGCTAAAGAAAATAATAAGGAAATTCTTATGGAAAGGGGGGAAACTGAGGATAGCACTAGATAAATTAACAGAATGGTACAAACAAGGAGGCTTTAAGAATTATTATAGAGCCGCACAATTAAGATACCTATCAGATTTTTATCAAACAAGGGAAAAACCAGATTGGACCAGATTAGAACTAGATAAAATAGGGGAGAAGATACCTGAACATATACTATATAAATGGGATGAAAAATTGGTGCAACATAGGAATTCACCAGTATTGCATCATCTGCTCAACATTTGGAAGAAGATTTACGTAGAAAGGAATAAAACAAATTACAAACTACCAAAACTAATATTGACGCAAAATCAACGAATCCCTTTCACAATAGATAACCTTTCCTTCAGAGAATGGGAGAAAAAAGGGATCAAAAGAATAGAAAATTGTTTTTCGGGAAATAAATTATTGTCCTTTGAACAAATGAAGGATAAATATAATATAACTCACGATACAATGTTTGCATACCACCAACTGAAAACCTACTTGAAGGACAAATTGGGAAACAGTCTGAGGTTACCAGAAGGAAGCAATTTTGAATATGTGATTACAGACACAATGATAATTTAAAAAATTATAACAAACATGTACATCAAATTGCAAGAAAAGGAGAACGAGGAAACAAATGGTAAACCTAAACAAAAATGGGAACAAGATCTAAACATAAAGATAAAGAATGAAACATGGGAAAAGCTATGCTCCGGAATTATGAGAAATACAATAAAAACGAGGTTACGCATGATACAATATAACTGGATACACAGGCTATACATCACACCTCAAAAGTTAAATAAATGAGACCCAACAGTATCAGATGGATGTTTTCGCTGTAAAAAGGAAATGGGAACAACAATTCATGCAATTTGGACATGTGAGAAAGTGAAAAAATTTTGGGAAGATCTAAACCAGATATTAAATAAAATCACAAAAAGCAATATACCAAAAAACCCAGAGATCTTCCTCCTAAATAATATAAGAAATAAAGAATTTGGACTCGATTTGGATGGAGCACAAAAAAGATTTGTTATGATAGCCCTAGCTGTAGCAAAAAATGTATTATGTCAACCTGGAAATTAGAAGAGAGCCTGAGAGTACAGCAATGGTACATAGAAATGAATAAATGTATTTCATTAGAAAAAATAACATATAATTTAAGAAATAACATCACAATATTCAAACAAATATGGGAGCCATACATGAAATACAATAGAGAAATCCTACCATGGACGTCCACCACCTAAAATAACAGAAGGAGAAGACAACGAAAAGAACTGACTCAGTAAAATTTCTTGTTTATTTTTATTAAGTGACAACATTGTTTAACGGGTTTAATGAATCTTATAAATTGAACTTCAAATAAATGGGAAGGGGGGTGGGGGAGGGAGGGAGGGGAGGGGGGAAAAAGGGGGAGAAAATAACACTGTATATATTCAAGAGAAAAAATGTCTGTATGTATCTTGGTCAGTGTGGTTTATAGTGTGAAAAATAAAAAATTATTTAAAAAAAGGCATTTTAGCCCGAACAGCACTCCTTGTTTCAATTTCGTAATTTACTTTATTCCAGATATTAATCAAATGCTTCAGCAAAGGTACTTCCCTTTCCCCAGATAAATACTTTGCTACCCATTTATATATAAAATCTTCCAATTTTGTCTCTTATTTTAACAATTTCTATTCTAATCCATGCTGGTTTTCCTTCCTCATCGAAAAAAGTTAAAAATCTCAATCAAATTTCCTTATAGTAATTTCTAAAATTTGGTAATTGCAAACCTTCTAACTCAAATTTCCAAGTCAAATTATCTAAAGAAACTTTTGACATCTTACCCTTCCAAAGAAAAATTCTAATATATTTATTTAATTCTTGAAAAAACTTTTGTGGTATCATTATTGGAATTTTTGAAATAAATATTCATTTATATATATATATATATATATATATATATAGGAAATATATTCATTTTAACACAATTAACCCATTCCAATAATTTAATTGGCAACATCTCCCACTTATTCAAGTCCTCACTGAATTTCTTAAGTAAAGGTACATAGTTCAGTTTATATACATTCTCTAAGTTATTATCTACCTGTATACCCAAATATTTTATCCCATTCACCGGCCATTTAAATTGAGTAACTCACTGACATTAAGTATAATCATTCCTTAAGTAAGCCTTCATTGCATCCCATAAAATAAATGTATCATTAACTCAATTAGAATTCATCTGATCTGTATGTGCCTTCTAACAAAATCACGAAAATCTTATCTTTTTAATAACATTGAATTAAGTTTCCATCTGTAGGTAGGTTGTTCCTGATCTACCATTGTAAAAGTCATCAATAACAGTGAGTGATCAGATAAAAACCTTGCTTTATAGTCAACGTGATTAACTCTATCTTGAAGATGTGCTGACATTAAAAATAAGTCTATCCTTGAATAGGAATCATGTCAATTCGAATAAAAAGAATAATCTTTATCTCTTGGATGAATTCTTCTCTATACGTCTACTAAGTTTAAATCCTTCATTAATACTAAAATAGTCTTCACTGCCTTTGCTCTTGCTTCTGCTCTAGAAGATTGATCTAAAACTGGATTTAAACAAAAATTGAAATCCCCAGCAATTAAAATGTTCTGATGTTCTCCTGCTATATTAAGAAATGTTTCTTGTATAATTTTTTTCATCATCTACAGTTGTGCACACACATTCAAAAAAGTCAAAAATTCTGAAAAAAATTGACAATGTACTATTGTACTTCATGGTCAATCACTGTACTTTGTATTGTGACTGGAAGAGTCTTCTTTATCAAAATTTTAACTGTATCTTAAAGGTGAATGGTAGAACTCCAAACCCCCTGAAGATGTCAGGAAATTCACCCAGTATTTCCTCTACGCTGTTCTGTGCATGGTCACTATTAATGTGATACACCCTCTTTAAGCTTTCAAATGATTTGTCACCAAGCAGTAATTCATATCAATCTGGGACTACTGGGAACCTGAGGTGGTGCTCTTTATCTTTAACTTTCACCCTGAGTTTACATGTACCTTTTGTGTCAATGCTGTCCTTTGTATGCTTCGATCAGTACAGGATTTACATGGATGTATGGCTTTATCTTCATTACCCTGATGATGTGCTCACAGATCAAACTGACCTTTGCCCCTGAGTCTAACTTGAAAGGAATATTTGTTCTATTTGAATGCTGCAGAGCGCGTCAAAAGAATCAAAGGCTTGTTGATCCAATCCAAGGCTTTTATTAACTAGAAGACTGGAGTGTATCACATGTAGGTTGACCAGTCCAGAATGACCTGGTCTGGCTAGGAGCAACCCTTTAAGACCTGCCAGTAGGCGTGGCTATGCTCTCAGCCAATCACAATCATCCTACACTACAATCTATATATATACACATTGGTGATAGAATCTGTACTATCACATATGGAATGACACAGTTCATTTATCCTGCTCAACACTGTTCACTTGCTGTACTACCATGCCCACGATAAGTGTGTTACTGAGAACAGTTTCTTCTATAGTGTGTACACTTTTACTTCTGCTTAGTTTCCCTTTGGAAAACATTTCTTTGCATAGTGATTCTGCCCTTTGCACTTATACAGACTTATACTTATGCCCATGAGCTGGGCATAGCTTTGGCGCATGTTTAGTGCCGCATCATTTATAATTGAATATCTCTCTATTTTTTTTGTTTGTGTGCATCCAGACACTGTGGCTATGACCATGCCTTCATTTACACTGGCTTTTACACTATCATTGAACTTTTTTGTGTGCTGCAAAGCTAGTTCACTGGCATAGCATATCCTCTCAGTTCCGCCAGTGTAAGGCTGTCTCCTGCAGCAACCTCTCTCTCATTTTCTTCTCAATAATCCTGAATACAATTTGATCATGGACCATTGAATCTTGCAGCAGTCTAGAATTGCATGTTCTTGCTTTTAGTTTTAAGAATGTTAAAAAAACTATCAAAGCCATCCTTGCAGCTGCGTGCACGAGTGAAACACGTACCTCTCAAAGGTTTCATTTTCCTATGGTGGATAGTGTTTATGAAATATCTTGATAACCTTGTCAAATTTTCTCTGGTCTTCTGCCTCAACAAAAACAAATGTGTTGCAAACCTCTAGAGTTTGAGGTCCCGCCACGGTAAGTAGTATTATAATCTTCCCTTATTCCAATCACTTGTAGGTAAAGTATAAACCTTTGCTTAAACAGCCTCCATTCATGGTTGATATTTCCAGTCCAATTTACAGCATGAGGTATTTTAAACCCTCCATATTTCCTCTGCTGATATTGACTGTTACTCACAATGCATACTGTCGGGTTTTTTTTCTTCTTTCACTCCTATACACAGCAGAACTTGGCTGTTTCTTCCACTCCAGGTCCCATGTGATGTTTCTTCTATTACAATAAATAAATGTGGGTTCTTTTTTAAAACAACTAAATTCATTAACTAAGCAACCAGCACTATAAACAGAACACAACACATGGAGACCTCATGGGAAGGCATCCATCTTGAATCTAGTAAAGATCCAACAATGTTCTTAAGATGCAACATTCCCCAGATGCTACACCTTCCATCTCTGACTCCACCTGGTGGTAACACTCTCTTGCTACAAAGGATGTTTTCCAATGAGAAGATAGATAACATAAAAATGGTAAACCCTTAGGTTTGCCAGCAGCTCATTGGTGGATAGTAAAGCAGGTGCACCATGGTAAATTGGGAGGCATGCAGAGAAATCAAAACTCTGCAAAATCAGAAATTGGTGAAGGTGGGAAGCAATACCTTCTCCACAGTTATACTGGGACCCTGCAGGGATGTGCGCTCCAACTCCATCTTGAAGTTTGTTTATGACTCTTCAGTTGCAAGCTAAATATTAAATAATGATGAAATGGAGCACATGAAGCAGACTCTCAAGGCCCAGTGCCAAGACAACAACACCTCTTAATCTGAACAAATTGAAGGAGTTAGTTATAGACTTCAGGAGAAGGGTTGGTAAAGCCTACTCCTCTCTTCACCTCAAAGGTCCTGAAGAGGAGACAGTAAATAGCTTCATGTTTTTGCAAGTAAATGCTTCCAGTGACCTCACATCTACTTCCTGAGAATTTCAACATCCCCTTGTTCCTTAACGACTTCTGAAATGCACCATTAAAAACATCCTAGCTGGGGGAAACCAAGCATGGTTCAGAAGCTATTCTGTTCAAGATCCATAAGAAGTTGCAGAGAGTGGCGAACACAGGTCAGAACATGACACATACCTCCCTCCCCTCTATCAACACCTGTTACTGAGGTAAAGCAGCCAACGTATTGAAGGCCATATTCCTTCAGTCGATCTATTTTCTTCTCTCTCCCATCGAGGAGAAAGTCCAACGGTGTGAAACCACACATCAGCAGTTTCAAAGACAACTGCTTCTCCACAGCCAGTAGGTTCCTGAATGATGTCATAATTTTGTAGTGCATCCCATGCTACGTAAAAATTGATCTTCTACTTTGTGCTGACTTAATGAATTTTTCATGTAACGAACCATTCAGAAAAAATGTGACATTAAACTTGAAATTACAGCACATAAAAGCAGAGGAAAGCTATTAATTCAAGAGCAAGAAATTCATCCAAAATGTTATTGTTATAATGCCCAAAGTTCTTCTCCAATGGATACTGGAGATTATCCATTTATTCATTGAATTATTCAACCATTCTCATTTATTGCACAAGGTGGCAGTCTATTCCATAAATTAACAATTTTCAATTCTTAATTTGGGTAATACTGCTAAAATCCTCAGAAGTTAAAGAGGGATATGGATCAGTTAAATGAATGGACAAAGTTCTGCATTAGAGTGGAATATGGGAAAATAGGAAAGTCTGCACTGTGGCACGAAAAATGAAAAAGGACGTTTACTATCTAAATGGTGAGAGATAACAGCGCTCTGAGGTGCAAAGGGATCTGAGTGTCCCAAAAATAATTTCTTAAAGACAGTTATACACTTGCAGAATATAATATGGAAAACTAACAGAACATCATCATTTCAGAACATGACACATACCTCCCTCCCCTCTATTAACACCTGTTACTTAGGTAAAGCAGCCAATGTACTGAAGGGCATAGCCCACTGTGGATCTGGAATGGAATACAGAAGTTATGCTTAATTATTTGGGGCACTGATGAGACCACATCTTAAGTGTGAACAATGAACCCTAGATGCTACCTTTCTTTCTTTTTCTTCTGCCATTTTCATTTATATTGTAATGTAGTTTCTATACATGTTTGCACGTGAGGAAAAGTTCACAGAAAAGTTGTTCCCATGAGGAAATTTGGACGAGCTGGGCTGGAGTCAAGAAGAGAAAGAAATGGCTTGATTGAAACATGTAGGGGGTCCTGAGAGGGGTCTTGACAGAGTGGATTTGAAGATGATAATTCATTTTGTGTAAAAATCTAACACTTGGATCTTTTTCAAATCAGGAATTGCCCTTTTATGAACGAGATGAAGGAGATGATAAGCAATAGTGCAGCGGCCTTGAGGGAGCAATTGACCAATGGGTGCTCCATATTTCTCTGCATATCCATCTAGAGGTTTCGATCACATTACTGCAAAAGGAGCAGAAGTAGGCCATTTGGCCCATTGAGTCCATCATAAGCTGATGCACTCATCCCCACTCCCTTGCTTTCTCCTCATAACCTCTGATACCCTGGCTATTCCAATACCTATCAGCCTCTGCGTTAAATACACCCAACAACATGGTCTCCACATACCAAAGGTTCACCCCTCTGGCTAAAGAAACTCCTCTGCTTCTCTGTTTTGAATAAGCGCCCCTCAATATGAAGCTGAATCCCCTACCAGGGGAAACCTCTTTGCCGCATTTACCCAGTCCAGGTTTTTCAAAATTCGAAATGCTTCTATGAGCCCTCCTCTGAACTCCAAGTTCTTCATAAGCAAATCCCTTATAATTTGCCATTGTAATATGAAAGCGCATTACCATCAATGTTTTACATTTGCTGGTCAAATTGTTGTAGCTAAGATTTATGACATGATAGATGATATGACAATGAGAGTGTATTATCATGTACAGATGCACCAAAATTCTTACTTGCTGCAGGTGAATGATACACCAACAAGAGTTTTAATTAAATTACCACAAAAAAAGATTAAAATTATGAAAGGACAGATAAATAAATATTCACAGTAGCATTTAGAGCAAGAACATATTTCAGTAGCGCAGACAGATCTTTCAGATATTCTGGAGTAGTTTATGATTAGAGCTGTTCAGGGACATTCAAGAATCTGATGGCAGTTGGAAAAATACTGTTCTTGAACATAAAGGTGTTTGACTTCAGGCTCCTGTACCTTCTGTCTGAAGGGAGCAGCGAGAAGAGATTGTGACCAGGGTGGTGGGGTTTCTTTACAACGTTGGCTGCCTTCTTGAGTCAGCTCCACGTGTTGATGTCTTCCATGGACATGAAAATTCATATTTATTAACTTCTTTGAACAGTATTTTAATGTCTTATTTCAAATGTTTCTGACGAGCTATTTTGAGATGGTGGAATCCTCGGCCCTGTAGAACTTTCAGTTCCTCTTGGACCAGTGCGAGAGACTAATTTGATAAGGTAGCAACTGGAATGGTCCACCTGTATAGTGAAAGCCAGAACAAAGCTACACAGAGCAGTTGTATGGAGAATGCACATAAGGTGAAATTGCAAAGCTGACTTCAAAGAAGGCTTATTTTGGTTTGGCATTAGGCCATCTTGTTTATTAGCATCTCATAATAATTTCTCCATACCATTAGTGATCATCAGAGATAAATTGCTTACACATCATCCTTGCTGGAGTTGGCTCAAGGGTCATGCTGAGATTTTGATCCAACTGAGTGATTCAGATCAATATTATCAACATTTACATTAGTGAAAGGAACACTGGGATTCCAGTCATAGTTCATCTTCCTTCTTCACATGTGCTGCAACTGCAACTGAACATTCCACAACTCAGTTGTATACTTTTTTCTCCCCATTGTGTACATCTGATTGTTGGAATATCAGAAGAATTTATGTTTATGTTATGACCATCCTTCAGCTGAAGATATACTAGTTAAGACAGGCTGTTAACACAGGGAAATAAATTGTCAAATCGGGGAAATAATAAAATAGAGTAAAATCCCCTGGTATCCAGAACCTAAGGGGATCGCGGATGCCATATATGCGGATTTTGTAGTTGACTGAGATTCAGTCAATGCCTAACACCCCTGCATTAAGAATACACCGTTGAAAAAACAAGAGACAGTGCAAAATGTAATTTGAAAAAAGTCAGCCCTTTAGTCTTTAATTATGCAAAATTCACTTTAATCAGGTATACAAACTCCCGTTTTAGTAAAATGATATTATTACTGTGAGGGATAGTATAGTCAGGAGGGACTGAATGGTCACACAAACACAAGTCCCAACTCAGCGACAACTCGATACATTGGAAAAACTGAGGAAATGTTTGTCACAGTCTGTTCCAGAATTTGAAACATTTGCCAAGACATTGTGATTTTCTAAAAGGAGGATCCATTCTGACGACTGGAGAGAGAGCAGCTTTCTGAAGCTGCTCTTGTGGCCAGCCATTTCTGTGGAATTCAGAGCAAAGCACGCTTTGGGAATGACTGGGCCTTTTGGGTGAATTGACTTGTGCCAGGAGGGTCTTTTGGGAAGCAAAGTGTTTCATTTTGATTGTGACTAACAGTGGAAGTCACTTGGAGAAACCAGTGCCAGGGTCTTGGAAGCTTCATGGGGGCTGCCCAGTTTGAGTCTTGCCTACAAAAGGACCAGAATGTTATGACTACAGTTTGTGTGGTTGGACAATTTTTCAAAAGCAATGCAGGGAAGATTAGTGAGTCTGTAGAAGCCACAACTCCAATCTTCCCATCAATTCATCATTAATTCTGGGCATCAAATTTCAAAGGCCTACACTTCAAAACTGAATTTGAAAGAATGAACTTTGAAGTAACTTTTTAGATTTCCCACACACACACACACACACACACACACACACACTAGACACCCTGTGCATAGCTGGGGATAGATTTAGTGTTAAGGATAGTTTAAGAAAAGTAAAGTTAACATTTTATTTCTAAAACAATGCAATGAGACAATTTATCTAGTTAAATTTTCAATTACGTTGAACTCAATTTTAAAAGAGAAGTATTCACATAAATTCTATTCACATTTGTTTTCATTCAAATGTGTTGTCAAATCAGTGAAACACAACAGCTGAACTGTACCGATGGGGAGGAAGCATGGCTTGGAGTCAGACCATTAGGAACGTTAGACTCAATTTTTGAGACAAATAGGACTTTGTAAATTTGCTTTCCATCTTCTGAGTGTTACTTTGCTCGTAATTATTCATTCCGTTTTATCAAATTCAGCTCAATAAACAGCAGTGCTCACAATAACTAACAGTTCAGAATCACTGCAAGGCTGTGATTGTCAGGTTCTTCATCCAACCTGTGACAATAGTCCAAATTTAGTTACTCAATTATTCCAATATTATCCTGTTCACCAAATGCCCAGGTTTATTTTAGCCTTTTTTTTTCCTATTAGAGGAATGCTTTAATTGAAATTAAGTTATATTTTGCTATTGTTTTGAAATATATCTAGCCAGTAAGCAAAGCCAAGTGATACATAATTAAGTTTATCATTAAAAAGAGTCATAATTACTTTCTTACCATGAAAATTATGCCTGTTGAAAATCAATGACTGTTGTTACACAGCTCAGACTCAAATTATGTTTGTGTTGGGATAAATTGTTTTCTCTGCAGCAAAAAGAGCACGCTCAGTGTTTATTTTATTTATAAAGCTGCAGTCGAATATAGATTTGGTATTAAATTATGTTGGAATCAATTAATAATAATCAGTTAGGAATCCATGATTGCAAAAGCTTGTTAGTAAATTTGGCATTAATTCCCGTAACAGATCACCTGGAATTGATAGAATTGCGCCACTTGGTATTTAAAAAAAAAATATTGAAAATAATTAACATCGTAAATAAATGATTTTTTTTAAAAATCTCCATGTCAAAAGGAAGACCATTCTCATTTTGGTCACATGGCATATGCTGTCAGCATGGTGCGATTTTGAAGAGGGTGACTGCAGGCATTTGGTGCAGGAGAGAGCAGGATCCTTTGTCTCACTTGCCTCATCACTAACTTCAAGCAAGAAGTGTCTCCATAGGCTTCACATACTCCGGGGGGGGGGGGGGGGTGGGGGTGGGTGTTTATTTAAACCCTATAAAATACTGAAATGTAAATAAAAGTGGTGTTGACAACTTAATTTTAGTAGATTAACTAATTTACCAAGAAAACAAACTAGGTATCAAGTAAATCAAGTAAATTGAATCATAACCTAATATTATATGGACATGGATTAATTTATATTGGTGGAGATACTGCATTTGCAGTAAATGTTAGTATCTTGAGGGCTTTGGGTCAATGTTGATAGCTGAAGGCTTAGTTGCAGACATTATGCTGCATTCAGAAATGGGAGAATTACCTGGACAGCTTGGTTCAAGTGGCAGTTGTATTCCTTTGAATATGTAATAACCTGGTCAGGGGAAAAAGGTTTGCTGAAGACTTTCCAATTGAATGGAAAGACAAATTGTGCACGTTAAGGGTTGCAGAGAAAATGCAGGTAGCTGGAGTTAAGTCCATGGCCAAACCAGCTGTGATCGTATTGATTCTCTGCAGTAATAATAATTTGATCGACTGTATATTTTTTTACCCACAGTGGATGTCCACATCTGTATCTCTCTGGAGACTCACTGCATCATCTGCACAATTTGCTTTTCCACTCAATTCAGTATCATCAGCGCACTCCTCTCCATCCCTCTTCCAAATCGGTCATGTATATTGAGAACAATTGTGGGCCATGCATTAATTCCCATGCCCTGTGGCACTCTGCTCACCACTGATTGAAAAGCAGTGAAACACCCATCTATCCCAGTTCTCTGCCTTCTATTGGTTAACTAATCCTCTCTCCATGCTATTTCTTTACTAACTCCAGGTGATCTTATGGATAAGTCATTTATGCACACCTTACTGAATGCCTTCTGGAAATCTGAGTATACAACATCCACCTGGCCTCTCCTGCCCACTATGCTCATTAAATCCACAAAGAATGTCAAGAAAATTGCCAAACATGACCTTCCTTCCTGAATCCATGTTGTGTCTGCCTGATAAAAACAATTTCTATCCTTATCTCACTATCCTGTCTCACCAGGACGGCTTCTTTCCCGCTGCCATCAGATTCCTGAATAATCAATGAACCAAAGACACTGCCTCACTTTTCATGCACCTTTATTTTTATATTTTGTTGTAAGATGGTTATAATATGAACGTTTGCACTGTGATGCTGCCGCTAAACTCCAAATTTCATGACTTGTTCGTGACAATAAATTCTGATTCTGTTTCTATTTCTTCCTTAATGATAGCTTCCAGCAAAGCAAAAATATGTTAAGCTAAGTGGCTTATAGCTACCTACCTTTTACTGACATCATTTTTTTAAACAGTGGCATGACATCTGCTGTCTCCCAACTGCCCAGATTCGAGAGAATTTTGGTAAGCTGTCAGGAACTCTTCCACTACAACTTCCTCCATTTCTTTCAGTTCCCTGGGATGCATTCCATCAGGACCAGTAGGTTTATCTCCCTTTAGGCCGACTAATTTTCTCGACTGTACTTCCCATCGCATCCATCACATCTCTTTCCGGCCGTGTAAAATGTGTCGTCCACCGTGAAGACTGGCACAAAAGCCCTGGTTCTAAATTATTCCCATCCAAGGAAAACCTTTGTTGTCCTGGGCCAATCTCAGTCTGGTGAACTTTTGCAGCACTCCCTCTGTGGCCAACTGTATCCTTGGGTGTAAAGACCAAAACTGCACACAAAACTCCAGGTGCAATCTCAGCAAGAAATGCAAGGAAGAGATTCTATGTAGCAACTGTAGAATTTACTATGTGAAGTATCAATGCTGCAAGCAATTGCAGGGTGAGCAGTGAGACTTTAAGGTCACATTTCCAAATGATGGAAAGCCAACAGAGTTGCAGGTTGCCAGAGCTGCAATCTGTTCTTTTGACATGAAGGAAACATATGATAATGCTTTATTCATCTACAGTTAGTAATGGGAAAGTTTAGCCTTCAAACCTTTCACTGCAAATTTTAGTCTTTGGACAGATGCAATGTAAGGTATACCATGAAGGCCAGTGTTTCCGTTAGATTCTACTCGAGAGTTCCACTAGATTACATGGGGTGACCAGGGGAGAAGAAGCTAAAGAAAAATAGGAAATGCTGGAAGATCTCAGCAGGTTAGGCAGCAATTATTTTTGGCACCAGTGAGAGAAAATTTGGAACATTGTGTGCAGTTTTGGTCGCAAAATTATAAGATGGATAGCGACAAAATAGAGAAGGTTCAGAGGTTTATCTGGGTTTCAGAGTTTGAGTTACAGGGAAAGGTTCAACAGGCTCGGACTTTATTCCCTGGAGCGTAGAAGATTGAGGGGTGATTTGACAGAGGTATTTAAAATTATGAGAGGGACAGATAGTCAATCTGGACAGGCTTTTTCCATTGAGAGTGGGGGAGATTCAATCAAGAGGACATGGATTGAGAATGAAGGGGGAAGAGGATAGGGGAAACATGAGGTGGAATTTCTTCACTCAGAGGATGGTGGGAGTGTGGAATGAGCTTCCAGCCAAAGTGGTAGATGCAGGTTCGATTTTAATATTTAGGGAAAAGTTGGATAGGTATATGGACGAGAGGGGTATGGAAGGTTATGGGCTTGATGCGGATCAATAGGACTAGGTGGGAGAAGGTGTTCGGCATGGACTAGAAGGGCCGAACTGGCCTGTTTCTGTACTGTTAGATTGTTATATTGTATGGTTAACCAAGAGAAAGGTGGTCAATGTTTTGGGTCCACGAAGCTTCATCAGAACTGGAGGAGTGAGAAACACATGCGTTTTAAGTTTAAGAAAGGGGAAGGGGTAGAGCAAAGGAGGGTATGTCTCTGATAGGAAGAAGCCCAACATGGTGATGGCAATTATTACTTTAAATAGCAGCAGTCAGAGACAAGAGAAAGAAAATAACTGCTTAAAAATGACATTTCTTAAGAAAATTTTTAAAAACGCTGCAAATGCTGGAAATTTGAAATAAAAACAAATGGTCAAATTTATTATTAAAACCATGGTTAAAAAGGCTGCAAATTGGCTGCGAACAATATAACATGACATGACAATAATTATAGTCTAACTACAATGAGAATGTGCAGGAGAGTCTAAATATAATTGAACAAAGAGAGAGGGATATTGAAGTAGGAGACTGAGGATTGTAGATTAGTGCAGAAGCCATGCAAGAAAAGAAAGGATGGTCACAGTGAACTCTGTTGGGTTTAAAAGGACTGTAATTTGAATGGTGGGTAAGAAAAAGGCCTGCTACTAAAAGGTAGCCCAATGAATAAAGATGATCTTTTTCCATTCTTTATCCAGGCGAGTTTCCTCAAGAAAAGTGACAGCTCGCTGAAGATAATGATCCAGAGTACGGGAAGCACTGAAGGTCAGATGTCAGGACATCAGGCTTCTAGTGTGTCCCTAGATTCAGGAGGATTGCATTTTTTAATTTAAAATGTAAATGTTATTTACAACACAGTCGAAGCTGATTCTGGCCATTGATACCTGTGCCACCCAATTAACCTAAAGCCCCATATGTTTTGGGGGGGCTGGAAGGAAAATGGAGCACCCGGAAGAACCTCACACAGGTCACGGGGAGAACATTTAAACTCCTTACAGACAGCATTGGATCCACTATGCTGAGCATGCCACTTTGTCAGCTGAAGAGTTAGATACCCTGAGCTAGCCACATCTGGTGCATCTCCTGTGGTTGGGTTAATTTGAATAGGATCAGTAATATGGGGCAGCATGGTTAACTTAGCAGATAGCGACTGTGACCCGGTTCGAATCCGGCGCTGTCGGTAAGGAATTTGTATGTTCTTCTGTGTCTGCGTGGGTTTTCTCCAAGTGCTTGGGTTTCCTCTCACCGTTCAAAAGGGGTCCTAGGTTAATTGGGATATTTGGCAGCATGGGCTCATGGGCCGGTTACCATGCTGTATGCCTGAAATAAATTAAAATTTGTTTAAAATGGTAACTAAATGAAGGTGGTTTATTTGATTCTACATGATCTTAATTAACATTAACATTTTGATGTGTAGGCTGAATGTGTTTTTTTTTAAACAAGAAAGTCTGGCAAATGTAAAGGATGAAGCACAAAGAAGTATTTTCTTTATTTCGACTTGAACCGATGAGGAACAATGACCAAATAGAATTCACTTGAATAAATTAATTTTGGAGTGTGTGGAAAGCCTTGATATTGGATGAGGTTATACCTGATTTTATTTCTGAATGGTGTTTGATCCACCAACAAAATTCATAAATCCTGTTTTTATATCTATTATTTTATGCTTTTTCTTTTTATCATTTGTTCTGGCTTTCTTATTATAAGCAGTGATGGAAATTAATTGCGCACACATTGTGTATCTCCTTGGACTCCCTCATCTCTTTCCACAAGCTATGACTCTTAGTTGTCATCTACCTTCTTGGACCTCATTTTCAACCTGCTGTGAATACAGCAAGCGACGTAACGATGGATGGAAGCACCATTTACTTTGCACATTATACAACAGTGTTCTCGTGTGATGGTTAGAAAAGTCTTCGCTTTTACTATTTTGATAGCCAGACGAGCTATTTTATTGAAATGGAAAGGAGATGCATCCCCTGCTCTTCTTTCTTTGGCTTGGCTTCGCGGACGAAGATTTATGGAGGGGGTAAAAGTCCACGTCAGCTGCAGGCTCGTTTGTGGCTGACAAGTCCGATGCGGGACAGGCAGACACGGTTGCAGCGGCTGCAGGGGAAAAATGGTTGGTTGGGGTTGGGTTTTTCCTCCTTTGCCTTTTGTCAGTGAGGTGGGCTCTGCGGTCTTCTTCAAAGGAGGTTGCTGCCCGCCAAACTGTGAGGCGCCAAGATACACGGTTTGAGGCGATATCAGCCCACTGGCGGTGGTCAATGTGGCAGGCACCAAGAGATTTCTTTAGGCAGTCCTTGTACCTTTTCTTTGGTGCACCTCTGTCACGGTGGCCAGTGGAGAGCTCGCCATATAACACGATCTTGGGAAGGCGATGGTCCTCCATTCTGGAGACGTGACCCACCCAGCGCAGCTGGATCTTCAGCAGCGTGGACTCGATGCTGTCGACCTCTGCCATCTCGAGTACTTCGACGTTAGGGATGAAAGTGCTCCAATGGATGTTGAGGATGGAGCGGAGACAATGCTGGTGGAAGCGTTCTAGGAGCCGTAGGTGATGCCGGTAGAGGACCTATGATTCGGAGCCGAACAGGAGTGTGGGTATGACAACGGTATACGCTTATCTTTGTGAGGTTTTTCAGTTGGTTGTTTTTCCAGACTCTTTTGTGTAGTCTTCCAAAGGCACTATTTGCCTTGGCGAGTCTGTTGTCTATCTCATTGTCGATCCTTGCATCTAATGATATGGTGCAGCCGAGATAGGTAAACTGGTTGACCGTTTTGAGTTTTGTGTGCCCGATGGAGATGTGGGGGGGCTGGTAGTCATGGTGGGGAGCTGGCTGATGGAGGACCTCAGTTTTCTTCAGGCTGACTTCCAGGCCAAACACTTTGGCAGTTTCCGCAAAGCAGGACGTCAAGCGCTGAAGAGCTGGCTCTGAATGGGCATCTAAAGCGGCATCGTCTGCAAAGAGTAGTTCATGGACAAGTTTCTCTTGTGTCTTGGTGTGAGCTTGCAGGCGCCTCAGATTGAAGAGACTGCCATCCGTGTTCTCGCACCAACCCTCTTTTCAATCTTCTTCAGCATGATGCTGAACCAAGCCATGAAAGACCCCAACAATGAAGTTCCCCTGCTCTTACATAGTGGTTATATAATGTAATGTCGTATTTCAATTTAGACAAAATTAGATATATTAAAGATAGAAAGTTTCAATTTATGAAGTTATGGGGCCCATTCTTGGAATTGTTTTATAATTGGAAGAGTCAATAAGTATGATACGTTCTGGTAATTCTTTGTCTGTTCTCTGGGGGTCACCACATCATTATTGACTTCTTTTTCTTCTCAAAATTAGGGGGGTGTGGGGTGGGGAAATGAGATTAGATTAGTTTTAGTCCTTTAGGTTTTTTCTCTTTTAATCCTTATTATTTTAATATAACAATCTAATAATTGGTCTGACATGGTTGCATTCATTATGTTTATTACTAGAAAGAATTATTACAAGTAACTATTATTGCACATTTTATTACTGACTCATTTTTTTCTCTCCCTTTGGTCTGTATTTGCTTGTGTACAATTGATTCATTATGTCATTGTTATTTATTTTGTATGCTTATCATTCTAAACTCAATAAAAATATTAAAAGGAAGAGTGGTGTATTTTTTGCAATTGGCAAAACCACTCTTTATTTAATGGCACACGGGGAAATTAAGTTTTATAATATAGATGTGGTTTCTGATGAAGGGTCTTAACCTGAAATTTTAACTTTGCTTCTATTCCCATATCTATTACCTGGCTTGCTGTGTGTTTCCAGCATTTTCCTTTCAAATTTTCGGCTGCAACTTTTTCATGTTTAGCCATGCATTCTTGGCTCTATATAATGTGAGTTCTTGGGGAAGGGGAAGTGCTCTGTGTCAGGGGCAGATGATGCTGGTGGTAAACTTGATGTCAAATTTCAAGTCATGTGGCACCTATCCCCTTCATTCCAGTTGTGTCCCTTGTGTGATTTACGGGAGAAAAAGGATAGCCATGTATTTCTTGTCCTTATAAACATGTTAAATGAAGAAAAGTACATTTTGTTGGTTGACAAAATATCCACTTGAGATTAAAACTCGACATTTAATGTCGTATTTCTAAAGACGAAATTGAAAAAGGCCCTAACATTTCTAATTCAGATTTGTGCTTCTTTTCACGTGACCGTCATAGTTTACTTTTTCATCAGTTATTTTGCTGGCTAATTGGCTTTGAAAAACCAATGATATTTGTGTGAAGACTTTCTAATTCTACAGCACAAACAATTTTCCCCTTAAAAAAAAACATTTGTATGAAAAGTTTACACTTCTCAAACTTCTAGAATTGTTTTTATTTTTGCAAAAAAACCCAGCACCAATACCTCAGGTCTCTTCTCCTCACTGAGGCCATAAGTTTATTTTTTTAAATGCTGTATCTCGTTGGACTCCCTCATCTCTTTCCACAAGCTATGACTCATACTTGCTATTACTCACTCTTAGTTGTCATCTACCTTCTTGCACCTCATTTTCAACCTGCTGTGAATACAGCAAGCGATGTAACGATGGATGGAAGCACCAGCCCAGCCTGCTTCTGCAGTTAGAACATGTCTGTGTACACTCATACACATGCAGAGTAAAACAAGGGGCTTTAGACAGCAATCAAGAACACGGCATGTATTGCCTTTTCTTTTCCCAGCCTTTGGGCATCATGGATATTTAACCATATTCTGTGATCAGTGAGCCCAGAAAGGATAAAGTCTGATAAGAATCCTGTGCTCTTCAGTTTTCTTCAATGATGGCAGGTTTAAAAGCCTGTAGAGAAAAAATTAGCGACGAACATAGACAAGAACAGAGACATGATTTTATGCCAATGAAACTATTAAATATCTCTATGTAAAATCAAAAAAAAATCTTCCCTCAATGTGTGCGCAATTAATTTCCATATAAATTGTGGGAAGGAAGTAATATACTGATGCTATTTGAGTTTAATTAGATGCTTCTGGCACCAGCTTGTTTTTATTCAAGGAGTAAACCTAGAGTAATTTATTGGGTTTATTGCTCTTTTGAGAAGAAACTCTCAATTCCTGGAGCTATTTGTGCACATATAATAAAACGTAGCTGAATTACTGTAATAGTTTTGAAGCAATGAACAAATAAACAATAGATGCTCCCATTTCCGACTGGTATGGTAACAAATATAATAAACCTAAAGATTATATAAAATAATTTCCCATTCAATAGCATGATATTTGTGTCTTGGAGAAGAATCGCTTCCGGAACTTGTAGGTTGTGATTACTTATGCACATCAGATCATCAGAACCCAGCAATTTGTGCTTCTATTGCAATTTCCAGCTGTTATTTAGCAGTAAATATTTGCCTCAGGGTTACAGAGCTAACTGAAAGTATACAATTGTTGAAAGTTGAAAGTAGAGAGATTAAATTTCCCAAATTATAGTCCCCAAAAATATAGATAATTTTGTTTTGCTGCATCTTTTGACTAAATTGAATATTACATGGCAAAATCATTTGTCCTTTCCAAGAAAAAAACATTTACTTGTAAGTGAATATGTCTTTCTACTCTATGCCCCAGCAGGGGACAAATTTTATGGTGGATAACAGCACTCATGCAATTCCGATCAACTGTCAAATGCAGAAATTTGGAAGCTGCAATCTGAAAGATGGCTTTGCTCTTGAGGTTTTTAATAAATACAACCCATCATCTGGTTCCACCCTCAAATAAATTTCATGGAGTGAAGTTGTTGTACTTATATCAGAAATAAGGGCAAATTTACCTATATATATTATAGAGTTTGACTATTTTTGTCTCATTGAAATGATCTACTGGGGTTGTTGTGTGAATGGGGTGCACAAAATCATTGAGGACCCCCTTCACACCACAGATCATCTGAAAGGTTCTCTTTCTCCCACAAATGTGGCTTCCCCTCCACCTCCATCAACTCAGCCCTTACCTGCATCTCCTCCACTTCCTGCTCGTCTGCCCCTAGACATAACAAACACAGGATTCCCCTTGTCCTCATCTACCACCCTACCAGCCTTCACATCATCCTCCATAATTTCTGCCACATGATCCCACAACCAGACACATCTTCCTCTCTCTGCCTTCCATAGGGACCACTCCCTCCATGACTCCCTCATCTACTCATCCCTTCCCACCAATCACCTCCTTGACATCTTCCCCTCTGCCCACAGGAGGTGCCACACTTGCGCCCACACCTCCTCCTTCACCACTAGTTGGGGCTCTAAACAGTCCTTCCAAGTGAAGCAACACTTCACTTGTGTATCCGTGGGAGTTATCTACTGCCTCCACTGCTCCATTGTGGCCTTCTCTACATCGGAGAGACTGGACGCAGAATGGAAGATCATTTCGCTAAGTATCTTCTCTCTGTCCACATCAATGACAAGGATCTCCCAGTGGCCAACCATTTAAATTCTGTGCCCCACTCCCATGCAGACATGTCTGTCCATGGCCTCATGTACTGTCATACCACAACCACATGTAAATTAGAGGAGCAGCACTTAATTTTCCATCTGGACACTCTCCAACTGGATGACATTAACATAGACTTCTCGGGTTTCTGCCAGCCTATTCTCCATTCTCCTTCCCTTTATCCTTTCCCTTTGCCTTCTTTCATCCAGCTTTCCACCCACTTCCCTCTCCATTCATAGATCCATCCCTCCTCCTGCTGCTTGCTGGTGTGCCTCCCTCCATTATGCACCTCCTGCCTTTAGAACAGTGCTCTTTTCCCTGGCCCTCTGGCCCCCATTTGTTCAGACACCTGCCTAAAATTTTTTCAAGCCCAAAATGTTGGTTATGTATCTTTAACTTTGCTACATAAAGTACACTGTTTGATCTACTGAGTTTCTCCAGCTTTGTGTCCTTAAATGAGTCGCTCATTGAATTGATTAATTAGGAGCCTGATGGTGATTGGGCAGAAGCTGTTCCTGAACCTACTGGTTTGAATCTTGTGGCACCTCTACCTCTTTCCTGATGGGAGCAGTGAGAACAGAGCGTGTGCTCGGTAGTAGGGATCCTTGATGATTGCTGCTGTTCTCCGACAGCAGTGTTCCCCGGAGTTGTTCTTGATGGTGGGGAAGGGTATTATCTGTGAATTTTCATCCAGCTTCACCTCAGATTTAAGTCAAAATTCCAGCTGAATTCATCTCCAATACAAATTATCGTGATGGATTCTATGGCCAGCATAACTTGCTCAATAGTGTTAAAACAAATATTGGTCTGGCAATGAGTTTCTTTGTGCCTGAACTGGATTTATTTGAATTTCATTCAACTGTACATAAAATAATTGTATTAGATACTCAAAAACAATAACTTTGGTTTCCATATGCTGTAATCATAGAATATAATTCAATTATAACATATGATGACATCAATTTTTGAAGTGATATAACATGAGTACTTAATCACATCAATTCACAAAATACAATGTTGATGTTAGAATTGTGTGGTCAATGATCTTGGTACTCCATGATTCAAGAAGAGAGGGAGGCAGCAGAAAGGAATTTATAGACCGGTCAGTCTGACATCAGTGGTTGGGAATATGCTGGAGTCGATTGTCAAGGATAAGGTTATAGAGTATTTGGCGGTACATGACAGGATAGGCCAAAGCCAGCATGTTTCCTTTAAGGGAAAATCTAGCTTGTCAAATCTATTGGAATTCTTTGAAGAAGAGACAAGCAGGCTGGATAAAGGAAATGCTGTGGATGTTCTGTATTTGGATTTTCAGAAGGCCTTTGATAAGCTGCCACACATGAAACCACATAACATGAGTCCATGGTATAACCAGAAACAGACTAGCCAGGTAGAGCATTGGCTGATTGTCAGGAAGCAGAGAGTCAGAGTACAGGAATCATATTGTTATTTGTTGCTGGTAGTCTTCCTTTTTTTAAAAAAACTTTATTTAAAGATTTTATCACAGGAATAAAAAGAAAAATTACATTTAAAGAAAAGATATAAAATAAAATAATTACAATACAACATTAATAACCTAACTTAATTCAACCTAACCCCCCCTACATATACAAGAACTAAAAAATCTATATATAAAAAAAACACCCTTCCCCTCCCCCAAAATAAAGAGTGAAGAATTAGTAAAATTAATAATATTATGTATTAAAAAAACACACACAAAGAAAAAGAAAAATATGATAAATAAAAATAATAAAAAAAAGATTTATCAGATCTAAAATATCACATCTAGGAACATACTTAAATCAAACTTAATTGCATATACTTAACAAATGGAGTCCACTTCAACTTATAAAAAGACATCTTATCTTGAATTGAAAAAGATATCCTTTCCATAATTAAACAAGACTTCATCTCTAAATACCACCTATCCAAAGTTAGTATATTTCTATCTTTCCAAGTAGACGCTATACATTTCTTGGCCATGACTAAAGCTAAATAGATAAAAGAAATCTGATAATCATTTAATCCTAAATCAATTAATGATTGCATATTCCCTAATAAAAATATATCAGGATCTAATACAACACAAATATTATATAATCTATTAAATATAGATTGAATACCTTTCCAAAACTGTTGCAATCGATCACAGGACCAGACAGTATGTAAAAAAGTACTAGCTGTCTGGTCACATCGAGAACAACAGTCTGACTTACTAGGACCAAATTTTTTAAATTTTTCTCATGTTAAATATAATTGATGTATAAAATTATAATTAATCATCGCTAATCTAGCATTAATCAATTTCCGAATACTGTTTTGACAAATTTCCATCCAAGCTTATTCAGCTATTGTAGAACCTAAATCTTTTTCCCATTTCAACTTATCTTTATCCCAATCTTTCTTACTTTCATTTTCTTGTAAAATACAATACAAATCAGATATATACCCCTTTTCTGGTATTGAAAGTACATATTTCTCAAAACTAGTTTCGGGCAATAAAGTCATTTGCCGACCACATATCTGTTTTACAAATGATCTTAACTGATAGTACACAAATACAGAATTTCCACTAATACCAAATTTCTTTTGTAATTCCTCAAAAGAACAAAAATGTCCTTCAAAAAAGCAATCAGATAAGTTTTTTATTCCTTTCCTTTCCCATTGTTTCAAAGTGATATTGGAGACCGTAAAAGGAACAAGTTGATTATTATATAATGGCAATCGCCCAGACCATTTATTTTTAAGCCCCATTTTATCAAGTTTACTCGTCCATAGATTCAATAAATGTTTCAATATTGGTACATCATAAGTTCGTAACAAATTTTTATTCCATCGAAACAAAAATTCATGTGGAGATTTTTCTAAAATAATTGCCAGTTTTATCTTTGCCCAACTGGGCGGATCCTCCATATTCATTAATGCATTAAGAAATTTAAATTGAGCTGCCTCATAATAATATTGAAAATTAGGTAATCTCAAACCTCCAAATTGAAAGTCCAACATCAATTTTTTCATTACTATCCTCGGAAATTTTCCCTTCCATAAAAATTATCTAACTGCTTTATATAAATCCTTAAAAAAACTTTTTTTTAAAAAATAAGGAATTGATTGAAATAAATATTGCATCCAAGGAAAAATATTCATTTTTATAGTATTAATCCTCCCCAATAAACCTAAAGGTAAGTCCTTCCACCTAATCAAATCTAGTTTAATCTTTTTTATTAAAGGAAGGTAATTAATTGAATATAGATCTTGATATTCTGTATTGACATTAATTCTCAAATATTTAATTTGTTTTGTCCACTTCAATTTCATAATATTTTTATAAATCGAATAATCATCTTTACAAATTGACAAAATTTCACTTTTAGCCCATTTTACCTTATAGCCAGATAATTGACAATAATTTTCTAAAGATTCTTGAATTGCTGGTAAAGAAATATCAGGGTCTACCAGGTATAATAAAACATCATCTGCAAATAAATTAATCTTATATTCCTCATTGAAAACTCTCATACCCTTAACATTTTCATTTTGACTTATTAACTGTGCCAAAGGTTCAATAACTATAGCAAATAAAGCAGGTGACAATGGACATCCTTGTCTAGTAGACCTTGTTAAATCAAAAGATTTTGAAATCTGTCCATTAGTAGCAACTCTAGCCTTCAGACTATTATATAAAGCCTTTATCAATCCAATAAACGAAGAACCAAAACAAAATTTCTCAAGTACTTTAAATAAAAACTTCCATTCCACTCTATCAAAAGCCTTTTCTGCATCTAATGAGACCACTATTGGATAATTCATTTGAGATTTAAATTTATTTATCAAAGTAATTAGTCGCAAAATATTATCAGACACATATCTGTTTTTTATAAATCCTGTTTGACCTTTATGTATTATTTTAGGTAAATATTGAGCCAATCTATTAGCCATAACTTTAGCTACAATTTTATAATCTACATTTAACAACGATATTGGTCGATAAGAAGAAACCTGTAAAGGATCTTTATCTTTTTTTGGTATAACCATAATTATTGCATTAGAACAAGATTCAGGTAATTGAAAAGTTTTATAAATTTGCTGTATTTCATTCTTATAAATAGAAGATATATCAACATAAAAAGTTTTATAAAATTCTATAGAGAACCCGTCTTCACCGGGTGCCTTTCCATTTGGCATATCTCTTATAGCCATTTCAATTTCATTCTCTGTAAAAGATTTATCCAACTCTTGTCTATCTTCTTGATTCAACTGTGACAAATTAATATTTTTCAAAAAAGAATCTATTGCATCTTCACTTACATCTTTACACTCAGATGTATATAATTTTTAATAAAAATTACAAAATTCCTCATTAATTTATTTTCGTCTAAAAGTAATAACCGATTTTTTTCTAATTGCTGGTATAATCCTAGATATTTGTTCTTTTTTTAACTGCCATGATAAAACTTTATGAGCTTTCTCACCCCATTCATAAAACTCACGTTTAGTTCGATTCATTAAACATTCAAATCGATATGTTTGTAATTCATTATACTTTAATTTTAAATTAGTTAACTGGTTCTTTTGTATTTCAGTAGCATTTTTTTTAATTATTTTTCACTAACAGTTATCTTTTTCTCTAAATCTTCAATCTCTCTAATTCTCTCTTTCTTTACTTTAGATGCATAGCTAATAATTTGACCTAGTAAAAAAGCTTTCATTGCATCCCATAAAACAAAATGACTAGAAACAGAGTTAACATTATTACTAATAAAATCCTCAATTTGTTTTTTTTTTAAATAACTAATAAATTCTGGTTTTTGTAATAACATAATGTTAAATCTCCATCTTGGAGTTCTCTGAACATCTTGTGAACTCTGATATTCTAATAATAATAATGAATGATCTGAGACTAACCTTGCCTTATAATCCACAGATATAACCTTATCCTGCAAATGTGTTGAAATTAAGAAATAATCAATTCTTGAAAAGGAATTATGACATGAAGAATAAAAAGAAAAATCTTTCTCTGTAGGATTAAGCCTTCGCCAAATATCAACTAAATTAAAATCTTTCATCATATTAGTCACTTATACTGCCATCTTAGATTTCTTAATTACTCTTGGATACTTGTCCAATAAAGGCTCCAATACCACATTTAAATCTCCCCCAGTCATCACATTGGAATTTGTTTGTCCAAGTAATAAAGACACATCTACAATAAAAGCCGTATCTTCAACATTTGGAGCATAAACATCAAGCAGAATCCAAGCCTCATTAAGAATTGTACAATTCAGTTTTAATAATCTTCCTCCATTTTTCTCTTCATTCTGTAACTGAAATGGTAAATTCTTATGCACCAGAATTGCCACTCCTTTTGCCTTTGAATTAAATGAAGAATAGAAAACTTGTCCAACCCATTATGTTTAAGTTTCAAATGTTCCTTATCTGTTAAATGAGTTTCCTGCAAAAAAGCCACATTAATTTTTTTAAGTAAGCAAGTACTTTCTTATGCTTAATAGGATTATTTAAACCCTGAACATTAAGAGAGGCAAACTTAAGTTTAGACATTACTTACAATAACACAAAGAAAAAGAGAAGGAGAAAAAAAAAGAGAAAAAAAAAACACCCCCTTCCCTTATCCCCTCCTAAAACTACAAAACAAAAATAAAATTTAAAGATAATAATAAAAAAAAACTTCACTCCTTAATCCAAAAATTGATAAAAAAAAAGAACAGGTAGAAGGTTGCAACCACCTCCTCCTGTCTCAACCGCTCAATGCGGTAACTCCCACAAAATATTGGGTGTGAGATAACTCACACGTTGCTGATGACTTCTGGAAAATTATGCCCACCCAGCTCCCTCTCCCAACTCCCGTTTCACATTAAACTATCATCATTATCTGAAATCTTCTCAGAAAATTTAAAAAAAATCAACTTTATCACTCCGACCACCACTGCTTCCATTTGTTCTTGGAATTCGATTCCCATCTTGCGTCTCCACTCTCCTTGGAGACCATGGTGGACTACGTCTTTCCTGAAATTGCGTAATTGGCAATAATTGAGCAAAGTCCATAGCTTCCTTAGGATTATCAAAAAATTTTGGTTGATAGCCATCTTGAAAAATCTTCAATACTGCAGGGTATCTAAATGTTGCTTTATATCCTTTTTTCCACAACACTTCTTTCACAGGATTAAATTCACGTCGTTGAGACATAACTTCTTGACTCAAATCCGGATTTAAAAAAAACACGATTGTTCTGAACCATCAAGGGAGATCTTCTTTGTTGTGCATTTCTTATAGCCACACACAAAATTGTCTCTCTATCATAATAATTTAAACAACGAACCAAAACAGGTCTTGGATTTTGTCCTGGAAAAGGCTTTCTTCTCAAAGTTCTATGGGCACGTTCCAATATTAAGCCTTCCGGAAACTTATCTTGTCCTAACACTTGTGGAATCCATTCAGTGAAGAATTTTCTTGGATCTGATCCTTCCATATCTTCTGGAAAACCAACAATTTTTATATTATTCCGTCTAGATTGATTCTCCAAATAATCAACATTTTTTGCCAAATTTTATTCTGAATTTGTAAAATTTCAATTGTTTTATTTACATCTTGTATTTGGTCTCGTACCTCGACTATGCCTTGGTCACAACCATCAAGTCTTTCACTCGTTTCAAGCTTAAAAGCTCCATAATCAACCATCTGTTGAGTATTAATGTCCACCAAAGTATTAAGCTTTGTATTAACCTGAACTAAAGCCTTACCTATTTCTTTTATTGTAGAGGATATCTTAGATTCAAGATTCTTAATAAGCATATCTACTGGAATAGATTCAGGCACAGTAGGATCTTGCTGTTTCTGTATAGCCAAAGGGTCTTCTATTTCCTTTGGTTTAACTGCTTTTCTTATAGTATGACTGCGTGTGGAAACCCCTGCCACAACCTCCTCAGCAGTATCTGGAGGCTGATGGCTAGGGTTATCCTTAACCCATATTATATAAAATGCCTTCATTACATCGATGTCTGTTGAAGTCTTCATTACTGGAGGTGCATTTCGCAGCGCCACCACTACATCAATCGGTAAGCGTCTTTTCAGTCGGGTCTTCAGCTGGCAACGTCCCAGCTGTTCTAGCTGTCAAAGATTCACTGACAGCGCTCACAGCGGGTGTTGATTCATGCGCACGCGCCTGCCCAGCCCTTTGTTCCAAGGGCTGCCAGGCGCCATCTTTAAAGAGCCCTGCCGATAAAGAGCAGAGCTCCATTGCCGAATCTTGTACCTCTCTTCCTGGATCCATTCCACGCTGAGTCCTGGCTTCTTGTAAACAGGTAGGCTCAGATAACCTCGGGAAATGCAGTTTCTTAACGATCTGTTGCCGTTTTATTTTACTTCTTTTCAGCAGTTGTACCATTAGAAACTAATTCAACACCTCTAACTATTTCTAAACTTTTAAAAAGTTTTAATGGGCACTTATAGACAAAACAATAACAAAGAGCCAGGAGAGGACTGGAAGGCACGTCTGTTCCTTACGCTATCTTGCCACGCTGGTAGTCTTCCTCATGTGTCGGTGTTAGGGTCACATATTTTTATGTTGTATGGCAATGATTTAGATTATGGAATGAATGACTTTGTGGCCAGGTTTGCAAATGATTCTAAAATAGGTGGCAGAGCAGGTAATATTGCGGAAACAAGAGGCTGCAGAAGAACTTAGGACGGATGAGGAAAATGGACAGAGAAGTGGCAAATGAAATCCAATATCGGAAAGCTCTTTGGTAGAAAAAAATAAATGAGCAGACTGTTTTCTAAATGGGGAGTGGATTGAAAATATCCTTATGCAGGATACACGGAACAGGTTGAGTTGGTGGTGAATAAGGCAAATGTAATGCTGGTGTTTATTTCAAGATGAATAGAATTTTGGGGATTGAGTTCAAGGGTCGCGAGGTAATGTAGCAGCTCTATAAAACTCCAGATTGCATTGGAATATTGTGTTCAGTTCTGGTCAACTCATTACAGGAAGGATGTGGAAGATATGGAGAGGGTGCAGAGGAGATTTACCAGGATTTTGCCTGGATTCGAGAACATGCCTTACGAGGCAAAGTTAACAGAGCTATGGATTTTCTCTTTGGAGCAAAAATGATGAGAGGTGACTTAATAGGGTCCTTCAAGATTATGAGAAGGAAAGACAGGGTGGACAGCAAACACATTTTCCCAGGGTAAGAATAGCAAACACCCAAGGACATCCGTACAAGGTGAGTGGAGGACAGTTTAGGGGGGGATGTCAGGGATATATTTTTTTTACAGAGAGTAGTGGGTGCTTGGAATGCATTGCTAGTGGAGGCCAGTACAATGGGGATATTTAAAATATTCTTAGACAGGCACATGGATGCAATAAAAAATAGAGGGTTATTGGGGAAAGATAGATAAAGTTTAGACTGTTGAGTAGGTTTCTATTGGTTGGCACAACATTGTGGGCCAAAGGGCCTGTGCTGTGCTTTAATGTTCTCTCTTTTATGAATATAAGAGTAGGGATGTAATGATGGGTCTTTATCAGGCACGAGTGAGCAGTTTTGGCCTCCTCATTTAAGAAAGGATGTGCTGGTGTTTGAGAGGGTTAGGAGGAGATTCAGAAAAATTATTGGAGGAATGAAAGGGTTATCGTGAGGGACATTTGACAGCTCTTGGCCTGTACTCATTGAAATTTAGGAGAATGAGGGGCAATCTCATTGAAGAGACTAGGGCAAAAGGGCACAAAAATCTCAGGACGGAAGATTTAAGATTCCTTTTTATTGTACAAAAAAAGTTACACAAAATTTCCTTTTGCTTCTGTAAGGCTAAAAGAGTCACCATGAGTATTGCCCAGTGTCCCCAGCAGTAATCGAAAGAGAAGCAAAAGAGGGTCCCTTGAGACACACTGAGTGTCCGTGAATTCCTCTCCAGTGCTCCTGCAGCCTCTGCAGCTGCACAGACCACTTCCAGATCCAAACCTCCGACACGATCAGCATCCAAGGCCTTTTGGGAGCCCTTTTTGCATTCCTTACCCTCTTGAAAGCTAGCTCTGATACCTGGTTCCCTTGAGTCAGTCACCAACAGGCCATAGCCTACACAGGCTCTGTATGGGTCCATGAGCCACTGAGCCTGTTGCGGCTAAGTTGCCATGGTCACTGTCCTATCTAGGACCTACTGAACTACTGAATCCAGGACCTAATGAATAGAGTCATTCTACCCGTTTCTGTCCCCCAGAACACTAACATCACTGGGGGGTGCGGACCGCACCGGGTGACACCATCAGAGGGAGTGACACCAAAATAACTGTCTATAAATTTTTTTAAAAGTGTTTCACCATCCTCCCCCCCCCCAAAGTGCTGACACCCTGTACATACAAGGAATATACACATGATTCTTCTGTGCTCAGCACACTCATCCTAGCGTTTGTTCCCAACTTATACAATGCCAAATACAACATGGTGGCCACCAAGGCCAGCTCTCACGAGACCTCCTTGTCACCATCTATTTTGATGCATCGGCCAGCCTGCCCTAGGCATTACTTGGTTAGATATGCTCCTGGGGAGGAGGTCCATAGAAGGGGGGAGGGGTGACAGCATGAGTTACTGCACGGGGGACACCAACCTTAGTGATGCCATTGACCCAGAGTGAGTATCCCCTCATGGAATGCCGCCTAGAACAGATGCTGGCATCTTGGGCACACACTATTTTTCAGGCTACAGAAAGCTGTACAGAGCCATCGACATTAGGACTGGGCTGTCGAATCCTTCAGAGCAGCGTCATGTCTCTGCTACCCGCTCTCTCAGGTCAACACAGCTACAGGACTGCTACTACAGCAGCTCCATTTTTTTTTGAAGGGCGTCCGCCTTGAACAGAGATGCGGAGAATTTCTTTAGCCAGAGGGTGGTGAATTTGTCGAATTTGTTGCCATAGGCAGTTGAGGAGGCCAAGCTATTGGGAGTATTTAAGGCAGAGATGAATAGGTTCTCAATTAGCCAGGGCATTGTAGGTTATGGACAGTGGGGCTGAGTGGGAAAATGGATCAGCTCATGATTGAATGGTGAGGCAGACTTGATGGGCTGAATAGCTTCTTTCTGCTCCCATCTCTTACAGTATGGTCTTTCGATACTAAAAATATCATAACTCCCTGTAAATCTGGTAACACACAAGGCAAAGTGACAAAAATAAATTCTGAAGTGACAGAAATGTTATTTTTTGAGTAGAGAATTGGTTTGTCTCATAGTTTAATAATTACAGAAAATCACCACCAGTGCCCACAGGGATCGAAAATGTATCCTAGACTGAAGTGAAAACAGATCCCAATTGCTAATGGAGTTACAAATCATCTGAATTGTGCAGATGGGTTGCCAACAGTTCCATACAGATCCTTCATTTGCTGCGGAAATTAAGTCAATATGTTCCAGGTTTTGAAGCCTGTGCATTACAAGCAGAACCATGAAGCATGCATTAATTTCAAGTGCAATGCTATAATTAACTTAGTGGAGGGGGCTGAACATACCTCTCTGGTTTCTCAATTTTAAATTAGACTTTGTTCATGTATTGCTTTTCACTAAAATAGGAGCTATAGATGGGGTGGACAGTCACGATGTTTTTACGAGATGAAAGTGTCAAATACTTAAGGGGCATGCATTTTAGGTGAAGGGAAAGGTTTAGAGGTGATGTGCTATTTTTACACAGAGAGAGGTAGGTGCCTGGAACTGGCTGTTGGGTGTACTGGTGGAAGCAGATAAAATGGTGAGCCTCAAGGTGCTGTAGGTAGACACATGAATATGCAAGGAATGGAGGAAAATGGATCATGTCCAGGAAGAGGGGATATTGTTTAATTCAGCATCTGGTCTGTTCTTACGCTGTAATGTTCAATGTTCTGGAAAGTGGGGTTTATTTAACATTATTTCAATTGAGATGAAGGTTTCATCTGCACAATGCACATGTTTACTATGGATATTTTACATTTTTAACAAAATAAGTAACATTTTTAATTATGTTTTTCAATTGATGATCATCAGACAAATAAAAGCAGAAGAGGCCTCTGACAGGATTCAAAAAGGTCTGAGTGTTGGGCCTTTTGTTTCCCCTGTCTCAGCCAAGATGTCATTCCTGACCAGCTCCATTTCATGGAAGATCCAAGGCAGTGATGCAGAGAAGACTTCAGGAGTCTTGCTGCATTAAAAGTGCATAATTAGCATGGTCAGGGGGCAGTCTAAGACATGGATCAGGTTCAGCACGATGAATGAAAGTGAAAAAGTAATACTCAGACTAAATATTAAGAAAATGCAGTTCAAAAATCTCCCATATCTGGGACCTACTGCAACGATGCCCTGGGATATTTACATTTAACTTTGTTAATTTATTCTCATTTAACATAACTGATATTAACATCACTAATCTCATTCATCAAGTTTAAAGTAATCCTGAGGCAATCTTGGTTTACACCTTTACAGCGCCAGCGATCAGGACTGGACCAGGATTCGAATCCCACACTGTAAGGAGTTTGTACATTCTCCTGGTCTGCGTGGGGTTTCCCCGGGGGCTCTGGTTTCCTCCCACCATTCAAAACATACCAGGATTGTAGGTTAATTGGGTGTAATTGGGCGACATAGACTTGTGGGCTGAAATAGCCTGCTGTTGTGCTGTATGTTTAAATTTAAAATAAAACTGCTCAATTTGTCATAATCTCAGTGCTTTTATTACCATGGACATCAAATGAGTTTTTCCAACTTGTCAACCCTCACATCAGGATTTTGCCATTTGAGACTCAGTGTACACATTGGTTCCAAGAACTGGTCAATTGTAACTTCACTAATAATTTAGTACAGGGGTAGTTGAACTACAGCCCCTGGGCCAACTGCAGTCCGTTGCCCATTTTTAAGTGGCCTGTGGTGAATTTTAAAGATAAAATAGAATGTGGCTCTTTAGAACATAGAGTCCAACAATAAACTGCACTGTATGTACATTGCTCTTATCAGTTTCAACACTAAATTTTGCTGCCATTTTGAACAACTACTAGGCCAACCATTGAAATGTTACTCATTGATTAAAAAAAAAACATTTACCTCTGTTAAAAAATGTGTTTATCTCAGTAACTTTTTTTTTAACCTCAGTTGATAAAACATAGTGAGATTGAAAAGAAGGAAAACAGACACAACGGGAAAATAAATACTTTTTCACAGATGGCAAGGAGAAGTTCATTTGACTTGTAAGGAATCTGTTAACTTTAATAGCCTACCTACAACTTTACACATTGCATCCTAATCATTAAGGTGGACACTTGGGCCATGAACTGTATTCACTGAGAGCTGTGGAGAAATGTTCGAGACGGACTTGTCCCTTTCTTGATCTTTTCTCCTGTTCTTATTTTGCCCCCAGGTTTTTTTTTGTATTTTGCACTGCTTTTTGAATGAGAGTTTTAATGTTCTCGTTTAAGTTAAATCTAAGAGGAGCAGGTACAGAAATGCCGACTGTAATATGCGAGCACATCTCACGTCAACAGTTAAACTGTTCATTGGCGTTGAGTAGTTACTCTGATAGAAAGCGAATTTTTGATGGTACAGGGGCTTTTCTCATCTAAATAAACATTTTTCTGTCAGTGTAATGGGCTGAAAACTGCTGGGCTTAGTATTGTTTGGCCCCGCGACTCCTTCTATTTTTCTGAATGTGGCCCACAAACAAAAGAGTTTGGTCACCCCTGCTTTAGGCTATTCCCGGCTCATCTATGGCTTCGATTTTAGCTAGTGGGAGCAATGGCCTGCCCACTCTCTGCCTTCACTGTTGTTCATGGTTTCCTCTCCTCTCATTTCGCATTATCTTTGTGGATCTCTTCTTCAAACGACTGAAATGTTGCTCCAAATAGCAGACAGACGAATCACAAACATTACTTTAATAATTGAGGTTATTGGCTTTTCGTTCAGGTAAAAATTTCATCTGTGATTCACTCTGAAAATTTTACCATCATCATGTACAAAATATTACATATCTAAGGATCACTGATTATTTCAAAATATCTCGTTTTATTACGCCTGGGCTCTGTCAGCCTGGCTTTGGCTGTTCCTATGCCGACAAAAAAAACATATAATGATATACGGTACGTGCTTCTGAAATAATATTCTTACCACAAAATATACTCTGCTGCTAATGAGGAAAAGGTGTGTTTTTTTAAAACTCTAATTGTCAATTTAATGAGAAAGAAAACATGGCCAATCAGAGATAACTAAATGTTCCCATCTGAAAGAGCCCCTTTTTTCTCAGACTGACACAAACACAAAACAAATTAATACCACTACATTAATCATTGAGACATGACAGTCTTTCAAAGTCACCGAGCACAGAATCAAGTTGAAGAACACCCTGATAAGAATGTTCTTTGTAAAAGGACTCAACCATGAAACTTTCTGAATCAGGAAAACTTAAAAAAGAAACAATTTAAAAATAAAGACTCTGAAAAGTCAGTGTACTAAATTTCGTCTGCACATTGTGAAAGTGAAGGGGAAACAGAAACCATTTTAGATTGATAGAAAATCAGATCACATCATAAACTAATATAAAATACAATCTATCTATTAAGCCGCTCGTTCGTTATTATGACAGATATTTGAAATCCTATTTGTAAAATCGGATTTAGATAATGGAAATTATGCATAGCCTATTCTGCCCTCAGTATGTATGTGTTCAATTATGCAGCTATTACACAATCTTAATCAAATTCAAAACATTGTCAACAAATTTTTAAATTTTCATATGACCCGTTCTCAGCCCAGATAAGGTCAAAGCAAATTGCATACAAAACACAGAGCTTCAAGATTCAATTTATTGTCATGTCATAAAAACAGTATCATATTACACAAAATTGCTTTTGTCTGCTGTAAGGCAGACAGATTCACCAATGGCCGAAATTGCCTGAGATGACTCTTACAGTCAGTCAGAGAACGAGAAGGAAAATAGAGATCCCCACCAGAGTTACCGAGTGTCCGTGGATTCGCCCCAGCATTCACGCAGCATCACAGAGTCCAGTCCAAACCATCAGCCACCTGAGTTCTAAATCCAAACCTTTGATATGATTAGGAAACCTTCAATGCTCTTGGCACCCTCTTGCATCCCAATTCCGATATCTCGTACCCCTTCAGCCAGTCTTGAGCTAATCTCCAGCAGTCCATAGCCTGGTGCGAGTCCCTTGACCACAGTCTCCAGCAGCCTACAGTCTGCGAGGGTTCCTCGCCTCGAGTCACCAGCAGCCTTTGTGGGTCCTTCAGCCGCAGAACCCGTCACTGATCTGCTGCCGTGGTCGCTGTCCTGTGGGTCATCTTCTCTGCTTCTCCTTCTCAGATAAGGATTGGTCCCCCCATTTTCTGGTGCCCTGCAGCAGTCCTTGCTTCCCTCGAGTCTGGAACCCCTCGCAACTGCTGCCGATCATAGGCGTCACCGTCTTGGGCGCAGACCTCGCAGGCCTAGGATTTTAAATAAAGCTACTGTCAGTTCCTTTAACAGGCCTTTCAAAGCCTGCATGGAGCTGATGGCAGTCAAACTGGGCAGTTGGACCCCATGGGAGTACTGTGTCTCCACTCCCTGCCCTCCGTGGGTCAGCACCAGTGGTAGCAACTCTGGCAATGACACCATTTATGTTATACAAAGCAAAGCATGTTCTCAAATATGTCAAATGTCCTGAGAAAGCAACAAGTCGATTCCAAATGCCTCAGAGAGAAACACTAACATCTGTAAATAATAACTTATTTTTAGGCTCATCACATTGTTATTTTTTAAATAAAACTAATTTCTTGAAGCAGGAAGAGGCTGTCCTTGATGTGGTCTGAAAATTGGCCAACAAACATTGGTGAGGCTGTGGCACATTTTCAGCACCATTTTCTCGGGTTTAAACTTCCAGCATCTCCAACATATTTAGGGCGGCCCGGTTGGTGTAGCGGTTAGTGCCACGTCTTTACAGCACCAACAGTTGGGACCCAAGTTCGAATCCCCACTCTGTCTGTAAGGCGTTTGTATGCTCTCCCCATGTCTGCGAGGGTTTCCCCCGGGGGCTCCAGTTTCCTCCCACTGTTCAAAGCCTACTGTGGGTGTCGGTTAATTGGGTGTAAATTGGGCAGCACGGACTCGTGGGCTGAAATGACCTGTTACCGTGGTGTAGGTCTAAATTAATTTTGTCCAATCGCCTTCCAGTTCGTTACGTCTTCTGCTGTAAAATCCCGTTCTAACACTATATTTATGAGTTCTTTTCTTTCAAATATTTACCATGGTTAAAATTTAAATTAAGTTTCTAAATTATGTTCCGACTATCTTTCTACTTTGACCCATGAAGATTAGAGTTACTCAAATCTTTTGCTTGTCTGCAGGAGAGCCTAACATGGGAAACATTAACATTAGATTTAGAAATATAAAGGTTGCAAACAAATAAAACCTACCTTTGTTTTAATGGTGATTGTGACAAATTATACTTTTCATTTTTGAAATGATTGAAATTTATTAGTTTGATTGTCTCCCAAGAAAAGATAACCACAATACAATTAACTGGACTGAAACACATATAAACTAATGACATATGCCATGTACCAGACAGCAGCAATAGAAATTAGCCCAGAAAGTGTTATATTTAAAATAATTTTTTAAATTAACAATATAACACCTTCAAGATTTAATTTATTATCGTAGTAATAAAACTGTATTGTATTACATGAAATTTATTTTTGCCTGTTGCAAGCTAGACAGGTTCGCCACTGGCAGGAATTGCCTAAGTGCCTCTTATAGTCAAACTTACAGTCAGAGAGAGAGAAGCAAAAGAGAGTCTTCCCAGAGTCACCAAGTGTCCGTAGATTTGCCTCCAGTGCTTCCGTAGCCCACAGAGCCATGCAGAGTCCAGTCCAAACCATTGGCGACCCAAGCTCCAGATCCAAACCTCCAACAAGGTCAGGAACCCTTCAGCATTCTCGGCACCTCCTCACATCCTGTTTGCGATACCTGATACCTCTCCAGCCAGTTCGAGCCGGTCTCTAGCAGTCTGCAGCCCTGCATGAGTCTCCGAACAGCAGTCTTCAGCAGCCCACGGGTTCCTTGACTCAGCCTCAGAGCCGCCATGGTCACTGTCCCTATGGGTTGTCTTCTCCGCTTCTCCCTCTCAGACGGTGTGTGATCTATCCGTACTCTGGTGGCCTGCTCCAGTCCTCTGCTTCCCTGGAGTCTGCAGCCCCTCAAGGCCTGCTTCTGATTGATAGATGCTGCCATCTTGGGCCTGATCTAATTTATCTAAACTTACCTACTTAACCCCACAAATTATGTGCGAATATACATGTGTGTGCGTGTGTATGGAATACCCCAAGCTACTACAGCTCAGGCATAATTCTGGAAAGGCAGTTCAAGTTCAGTCTCAGAAAATCCAGTTTTGTCATGCCAGCTTTAAATTGATGCAGAAGTAATCACGAAGTAGGTGGGAGAGACTGGGGTGACAGACTGCTTATAAATTCACAAAATCCTCATTGAGGGCTTCCAGACAAGTGGCAACCAAAACTCCCCTTCTTTGCGAAGGGGACACGAAGCGAGTGATTCTCACAAACCTTCCAGAACCCTTTTGTGGGTTAGCCGAAAAGCAGTATTTCTTCTGCTTCTAAAACCACTCGCTAATGTCTATTGCTGCTGTCTGGTACGTGACAGATATGAGTGAAAATAAAATCTTCCCATCTATCTGTCGTGTAGATAAACATACTGTTAAGAAAAGAATGGACCATGTGCTATGATTTACATTCTATCATTGCTGGGTTCACGGCATGAGCACCTTATTATCTTTAAGAATAGATATTTGGTTGGTATCCCCATCTCGATTTGCATTAGTTCCTTTTGTTTCAGAATTACTTGACTCAACTTTAATTCTCCATTTCCACCTATGTTTGTGGATCATTAGTGCTGATCAAAGTGCTGGAGGAGCACAGTGGGGTCCCGCAGCATCTATGGGAAGTGAAGCTACATAACCGATGTTTTGGGCCTCAGTTTTTCTTTAAGGTATAAGTAAAAGGCAGTCAGGTGGCTGAATTAAAAGTAAGTGCAGGGGGAGGAGTGCAGACAAAAAGGGCATCTGTTGACTTTCATGTTTAACTCCTTTTGGATCATTAAACCCAGGTCTCTCGATTACTGTCATTGATAAAGGCATGAAATCTCAAGTCTCTTTGAGCATTAACAAAAAAAAAAGCTTCTCAACCCATTGCCAGTGCACAACAAAGCCAGCAAGTCATTTTTAACACACTATTGAATAAATTCTAACTACAGTAACTTGATCACTCAAATAAACCTCAAAGATTTTGAAAGGCATCTTCTTTTGTCAAACCTGATGTTCTTTAGCTTTGACCTTTACCTTTTAGAGGTTGGAATTTATTCTAGTGATCTCACAGTCTTCCCCAGAAGCTGTCTGATGCAGCTTGTGCATACCCAGTGACTAGAGACTTATACATGTGTTATTGGATGTGCCAAAAGCTAACAAAAAAATGCACGTGTCAACTTCTATTAAGGTCAATAGGCAAACCTAGTCAGGCTTTGAGACTATCCAGCAACACTGACCTGACAGCAAAGCAACACGTCAATTGAGAATAGGACAGACAAGATTAATAAAAACTTGTCTCCCATGCTGCATGGTTACACTTGGGATAATTGGAAACAAATGAATAACACTTCCACGACAGCTTCACTGAATGAAGGGGGGGGCTATTTATTTGTTGAAAATGATTGGTGTAAAAAAAACATACTTAAACAGCATTTGTGTTGGTGTACGTAGGTGAGAAAATATGAAAATAGGATATGCTTTTTACATTTGCGTTGTGATTTGATGAGCAAAAGTTAGGATTTCGGAAACACTCATTTTGCACGGAGAGAAGCCCAAATCGTACTGAGTCTTAATGCACAGGTGGCCTGTGGGCTCCTTTCCAAGGGATATCTGAAGCTTGTTTGAACAAAAGTAAAAACACAATGCTGGAGAAACTCAGCAAGCCAAACATGTCCTTTATGTAGCAAAGATCCCTCCTTTATCCACCTATTACTCCTGTATGCGGGACTGTGCTCCTCCTCATTCCCTTCCCCCGCAACTATTTTGTTTGGGCACCTGTCTAAATTTTGTTCATACCTTGATAAAGGGCTCAGGCCCGAAACATAGGTTATGTATTTTTTACCTTTGCTATGTAAAGGATATTGTTTGACCTGCTGAGTTTCTCCAGCTTTGTGTTTTTACTTCAACCGCAGTGTCTATGGACTTTCACGTTGGACTCCCGTATGAGGGAAGTGTTATATTCCATAAAACAACAGCGGAAGAAACTGTTAGAAAGCTAGGAGTGACAATGATCTTGACCTGCAGAGGAAAAACAGTTCCAAACATGTACGAGTCTATACTGTGGCCATTGCAGGTTATGAATTTCAAACAAATCTGTATTGTCCAATGTTCAGATTTCAGATCTATTGTTAGAGTACATGCATGACATCACATTCAATGATGAGATTCCTTTTTCCTGTGGGTGCAGAAATACCACTAATTGGTAGTGCAAAAAATGAACTGTACACGGCGTAGACATGTAAACAAGTAAAAGAACTGTAAACAGATAACAAATGTAAACAAATGGACTCTGCAATACAGAGAGAACAAAACAAAATCAATGAAGTGCACAAGAAAGAGTCCTTAAATGAGTCCCTGGTTGAGTTCATTGTTGAGGAGTCTGATGGTGGAGGGGGAGCAGCTGATCCTGAACCTGGTGGTGTGAGCCTTGTGAGACCTGTACCTCTTTCCTAATGGCATAAGCCAGAACAGAGAGTGTGCTGCATGCTGTGGGTCTTTGATGATTGCAGCTGCCCTCTGATGTTAATGTTCCCTGTAAATGTACTCAATCGTGGGGAGGGTTTTGCCTGTGATGTGCTGGGCTGTGTCACTCCCTTTTGAAGGGCTTTATGCTCAGGGGTATTTGTGTCCCCATACCAGACCGTGATGCAGCCCTTCAGCACACTTTCCACCCTTTGCTAGGGTTTCTGGTGTCATACCAAACCTTCGCAAACTCCTGAGGAAGTAGAGGCGCTGATGATGTGCTTCACGATGCCATTGGTGTGTTGAGATCGTGACGCCCAAGAACCTAAATTTGCTCACCCTCTCCATCTCTGACCCCAGAGACACCAGATGGGGAGCTGTGGGAATGAACCTTTATAAACTCCGGATGGATAAAGTTTTGACTGAAGAAGTTTTGTACTCTTAGCTGTCTGTGATGTCCCTCACCCAGTTCCATGTCACCAAATAAGAGAGTGGTAGTTGTAGAGAAATCCCCATTGACTATCAGCTTCATGCATGTAAGAAGGGTTGTTTAATAGTGGGTAAAGCCAGGCCACAGAGTGTGGAGGTGCCAAATAGCAAAGAATGCAGAATAAGTGTTGGTATTTTACATTATTTCAGGAATGAATAAAACTGGTTGTTCTGTGGTATGGTTAATGCAGTGGTTAGCACATTATTACCAGGCTCAGCGTCATGGGGGGGGGCGGGGGGGGGATTCAAGAGCCATGCCTCCCAAATGAGTTACTGTGCCCTCCCCACCCACCCGCAGCACAAGCATCACTGGGGGACGCGGACTGCACCAAGTGACGCCATCAGAGGGGGTGTCACCAAAATGATTCACGTGGTTTCGTCTCCCACACATTATAAGCACGCACGTTTGTCTGAAATGCTGGAGGGAGGGAGAAGTATGATGGTGTGGCAGATGGAGGAAGTCCATGTCAGGTATGGCACCCACTCCCCCGCTGAGTGAGTTCTTGAACTATGCCCCCCTCCGTGGTTACCGTAATACCCCCCCACCCCTGATTAGATCTCTTCTGACACTAGCTCTGACTTTTACAGCACCAATAACACTTGTTTGAATCTGGCACTGTCTGTAAGGAGTTTGCAAGTTCGCCCCATGTCTGCCTGGGTTTTCTCCGGGCACTCCAATTTCCTCGCACCCTTCAAAAATGTCAATTCATTGGTGTTCCTGGACGGCAAAGGCTCGTGGAACGGAAAGGCCTGTAACCGTGCTGTATGACTAAATTAGATTTAAAAATACACAAGAAAGTAATTTCTCAGGCACGTAAAATTTTAAATCATATTGAAGATGAATACTCGGCATTATACAACTGTTGAAATAATTTGAGGAAGTTTCACACCCAAACAATGTTTCCAGTGGGAACTAAAAATCCACTGAAAGGTCAAAGTTGAAATTTCTGCTCGCACCAAGAGAAGTGGAATGAGATGTGATTTGGCTCAACTCCAGGTTAACTTTCCTTTCAACTTTGTAACTTCTTTTTACACGTCAACTAAGCCAGAAGGTGCTGGAAATAGGTTGCAGGTCAAGAAGTGTCTTTGAAAACATTTAGTGTTTCAAGTTGATGATTTTTCATCATCTCTACAGATGTATCTTGTCTCTTAATCACATTTCTAGCGTTTTCTTAACCAACATCTTGATTTCCAGAATTGACATCTTGTTTCTTGGTTGCTTTCCACCCCCACCGATGGTTGTATGAAGCTTATACAGTATTAGGCTCATATGTTCAGACCTTGTTTGAAGAAACCTCATTGTAGCACACAGAATTTAAACCAAGAAGTATAGGTCAAAATATTTAATTTGCTGCCAAATTAAGAGAAAAAAAGTTTCCATGATTTTTGTTAAGATTTCTAATAATAGTTGAAATTTTAAAGAATAATATTTAACAGCTCTGGTGTCTGAGAAATTGTTTGAAAACGAATACCACTGGAGGCCATATGGCACACTACGACTATGTCTGTTGAGGGAGAATTACCTCACATAATCCCTTCCCCAAGCACATTATTGTGTGATTGAAATACACAACTTAACACGTGCACATTCAAGCACTGTTTCTAAGTGGTGATGGTTTCTATCTTCAACTTCCTTTTAGGTCAGCCCTGAACGCTCTGATCTCCCCAATAATCCTTTTACCAATTACTTTAAATCCAATGCCATAATGTTTAATTACCCCAATTTAAGAAGCAAGTTCTTATCTGGTCCATCTAAGCCTCTTGTTATTTTCTTCGCTTCTCAGTCTCCTCCATCTGAATAAACCAAACCAACCTTGTCAAAGGTTTCTCATTGATGAACTTTTCAAGTTCAGGCAATGACTTAATATTATTCTAAGTCTCATCCTCTTCAATCCATTATCTGTGTCTTAATTAGCACAGTCAAGTAAATGAAAGTCACAACAGTTTTGAAGGTGCTGTTAAACATTGAAAGAGCGAGCATATATTTTTTTTAATATGTAGCAGTGGCTACACTGCTCCTGCAGAAACACACACAACCAGACGGGTTGAGCTCAGTGAGCAGACTAGTTTATTGCAGGCTGGTGAGCTGCACTTATACTCCCAGCCCGTACCAGGCTGAGAACCACGCTGGAGGGGGATGACATCACCCGGGCATCACGTGGTCCCCGAGCGCGGCTTTCTGAGCCCCGTGCTGGAAGGAAGGGAAACCCCCAACAACGCCATTTCGGCCGGCTGCCCCGCCGCATGGCTTACAAGCAGGACCGGTTCGCCTGCCTTGTGGTGAGCTGCCACACAGCCCCACCCCAGAACCGGCACCAATGTCCTTTTTCGCTGGACAGCCTCACTTTTTGGTCCTTCTGGGTGACCTTCCTCGGGTCAGTGAAGCTCTCCTGGACCAGCAGTGGCTGGATGTCCCCGGGCAAATGGTCAAGGAAGATGCACTTGAAGAGTGGGCAGTTGGTTTGCTCACACATGAGCATCTCATCCATCAGCTCCATCGGAAAAGTCCCCCAGGGCGTCGAGGTGCAGCACCCGAGCAGCATGCTGGTGTCTGGATAGTCCAAGGGACCTGGTAAGCACTTGCTTGATGGTCTCATATTTGTCCTCGGCGGGTGGGTGCTGAACAAGGTGCAGCATGCATGTGATGGTGGCCTGGTCTAGGGTAGCGACCACATGATAGAATTTGGTCGTGTCGGACGAAATCTGGTGGAGGTGAAACTAGGCCTCCGCATGGCCGAACCAGGTTTCCGGCTCCTGAACCCAGAATTCAGGCAGTTTTACGGCTATAGCGTGATCCCAGGCTCACTCATGATGGGTTCAAAGATGCTTGAACCAGTCGGGATCGCCAATTGTCGCGGCGGCTACACTGCTCCTGCAGTAACACACACAACTAGACGGGTTGAGCTCAGTAAGCAGACTAGTTTATTGCAGGCTGCTGGGCTGCACTTATACTCCCAGCCTGGACCTGGCTAAGAACCGTGCTGGAGGGCACTGACGTCACTCGGGCATCACATGGTTCCTCAGCGCGGGTTTCTGAGCCTCGTGCTGGAAGGAAGGGAAACCCCCGATGGTGCCATTTTGGCCAGCTGCCCTGCCACGTGGCTTACAAGTGGGGCCGGTTCACCTGCCTCGTGGTGAGCCGCCACAAATATTTTTTTTTCCATACATGTAATTAATAAATCATTATACTATAAGTATTCAAACTAAATAAATTTTCATTCGTTACCTGATGGTTATAACCCTCCCTTCTCTCCCTCTCCCAACTCCTCAGCCCCTCTCCCCCTCTTAAAAATTCTATGCATATGAATTATTATATATAGTGTGAAAGGAAAAGAGAAAGAAATAAAAAGAAAGAGTGTAGCATCGTGGATTGCCTGGAGCATCACTCCCCCCCCCCCCACCCCCCACCCCACTGGAACTCTCAACAGATTTTATATGAAAATTTTCATTTTAAGGAAGAAGGTTAACACAGGATGTAAGAGGCTGGAAAAAAACATTTCTACATATTTATACCCAAAATTTGTGTATATGGACTCCAAATTTGAAAAAAAAATAGGTTATTTATTTTGCAAATAATATGTAATTTTCTCTAAAGAAATACAGTTTTGAATTTCTACATTGCATCTTCCCATATCTAAATTTGAGTCTGATTTCCAAGTCACTGCAATGCATTCCCTCGGAACTGCCAATGCAATTTTAACAAATTTTGTTTGATATGTTGACAATTTTAACTTGGGTCTTGCTCTTTCTGTTTTCCAATGGAAATAAATCTGGGTTTAATGGAAATACTGTACCTGTAACTTGTTCTAAAAAGTTTTGTAAATCCACCCAGAAAGGTTGGACATGATCAAGTTGAATGCAAGAAAGACCTATCTCTTCACCACATCTAAAGCATTGAGCTGATATATCTGATTTCATTCTATTCAGTTTCTGTGGTGTTAAAGAAAGGAGATGTAAAAAAAATTATACTGAACTAATCTATATCTTACATTAATAGTATTTGTCATGCTCTCTTGACAATGATCTAACCATCTTTGCTGATCAATTGTAATATTCAGATCCAACTCCCATGTCTGTCTGGATTTATGCACTCCCTGTTTAGTAGTTCCTTTCTGCAATAAAAGTTATATTGCAGACTTAGATTTTTTGCTATTTCCTCTCCTAATAAGAGTTTCCACCTCACTACCAATGGGTAATCACATTTCTAAACCCAACTGGTCACTTAGATATGCTCTTAATTGGAAATAACAGAACAAAATGTTACTGGGTATTCCATATTTATTCCTCAATTGTTCAAATGACATCAATTGCTCATAACAATCTTTGATATTTTTAATATCTTTACTAACCCAGATAATTTAAAATCAGTTATCCTTTAAAAAGGTATAAACTAATTTTTAATCAAGGGCATCTTAGGCGATGCTTTTCCATTTATTCCAATTTTGTCTTATTCCAAATAATAATCAAATGTTTCGACAATAGCGATTCTTTGCTCCCAGTTTTGAATTCCATTTATATATAAATTCCTCTGCTATATTTTTGATGGCTTTGTCACACCTGTTGAAATTAAGCCCCTCACACTAAGAGTTCAAGTAGCTTGTAGTCCATAGGTCCCAGTTCAGCTCAGTGTTCACTGAAGTTTCCAAATTAAGTTTCATTGATCACATGTTTTTGGCTAATTTGAATAGGTTTCAGTGTGTTTCACTGGTACTGTGTATTTTCCTCATTTTGTTCTCCTGGCGTTGACTAACAAAATGTTTTGGGGTTATTTCAGGCCACTGAGGATTGGTCTTGCTGGATAATACTGTTTCTGATTGGCTCTGAAGGGTAGTAGGTAGGGTCGCACTCAAGCTGAAATCAAGAGAAGGGGCAGAACTTCTTGGAAGAGGCATCCATAAGGGGGTTGGTTCTAGTCGTTAGTCACTCCTGACTTAAACTGCTCAAGTGCAGGCTGGACTGACGATAGAGGTGGGAACTACACTCATTCCACGTTACCCAGAATCACTGGGTGTAGGACAAGGACGGAATCTTTCAGAGCTGGACAATAAATGTACATTGAAAAAAGTCGTCTTTATTTCTTATGCACTTTTGTGAATAATTGTCAACCATAGTAATCCTAATTAATGCTAAACTTGAAGGCACAAACACTTATGGAAAATTTGGTGAGTAGCTAAAGGGCAAGTACCACAATTTTATGCGTTCAATTTATTTCAAGGTAAATGTGTTGGTGGATTGTTGGTCAAGAAATACTTCTTTAAGGTGCAGCACAACTTAGACTTCCAAAATCCTGCATTTATTTACATAACTGTTAAAATGATTCTCTGCTTTACTCTTCAAAAATGGTAAGTGCTAATGGCCTTTTGCTGTTATTTGTCTTGCAGATCTGAACTATTAATTTGCACCTGGCACAGCAATTCACTTACACTTGCATGCTTATTTTACTAAAAGTGAGGGGTGGTTTCACAAGGACAGTGGCAGAGGATTAATGGAATGATAGAAAGAAACAGAATTAAATTACAGGAGGCATGATAATGGCTGACAAAACTGGACTCAAGACTTGGAGCAAAGAAAGCTATCCAGAAAAATGAGAGGTAATCTGTTGGACTCTGAGAGATCCTGATGAAGAGTAGATATTTTATATTCACAAAGCACTTCTTTTGTCAAGTGTTTTAATTACTAAAACAGTTTATACTTTATGTAATCAATAAAATCATAAATTGTTGACCAAGATACAGCATGCAAGAAGAAATGAGTTCAGACAAGGTCTCTACACCATGTGAGAAAGGTAATAAAGAAAACAGTAATCAATATAACATAAATAACATGCCTTGTAATGCTGTGTGATTTTTAATCTACTTTTTGGCATTTGTTGTTCGATTTTTCTTTTACAAACTCATATGGTTGAATAACTTTAATTTGCGCACCCTGGGTGTGCCAATCAGCTGTACTTACAGGTATAGAATAAGGCAAAATATTTAAAGTGTGTGATGTTTTATGCCTAGAGTCTGTAGATAGCACTGCAAGGGGCTTTTTTTGGTAAACATATTGCTTCACGATAACTGTTTTCTTACTAACGCAATTTCTATTTTTACCCAGTAATACCAGTATTTTATTAACTCTGATTAAAATAACATTTTCATCTAAGTAAATATAACATCATGATATTGAATTAATTACCTTCTCCTGATACAATCTTCTCTCCTTTCCAATTAAATGCACCTTTAGTCATTTTGCAATAGTTGCAGCTGATCTCTCTAAAGATGGCAATGTAAATATTGTGCATTGTGTGATCCAGTCTGTTGCTATTATGTTTACGTGAAGTACACAGCTTTGCTTTCAAAATTGCAGCTTTCAAGAAACACTACACTAAAGTGTGCACATCTGCTATGTCTGATAACCAGGTAAACCACCCTCCCCCCATGTTCATTTGGAGGGAATTATTTTCTTTTAACTGTACCGTAAGTGGAATGATTTTTGTTTTGGTACTTAATTTGATACATCCTCATATTTAATTTCAAACTCTACATATGCTTCCTGCTGAATAGCTTGGTTAGAACACAAGTATGTAAGAAATAGGGGCTGGACTCTAATGAATCTATATGCCCCCAATATGGACGATTAAAATTTTATGCAGGATATTTTCCTGAATTTGGCAGAAGCAAAAGAGAATATTCTAATTGGGGAGATTTTAATTTTTGTCTGGACCCTGTTTTGGACAAGTCAACAAAAACAATAGTTAAAACAAAGGTGATGTGTGCCACTATTGGCGATATGGAGCTGAATTTGATAGATGTGTGGAGGTGGAAGTAGCCGAGGGAGAGGAATTATTCCTGCTACTCAAGGCAGAAGGAATCCAACCCTAGAATAGATTTTTTTCCTGGCTTCAGCCCATATAGATGGTAGGGTCATGGAAGCTGAGTACATGGAGAGGCTACTCTCAGATCATTCACCTTTAGTAGTCAAGATTGAGATGTCAGATCAGCAGGATGCGTCTTAATGCATTGCTGTTAAAGAAACTGGTGTTTTCTAGTTTTATAAGAACACAAAAAGATCTGTTTTGTGAGGCTCACTGTACCTCCATTTCAGATACATTCCTTTTATGGGACACCCTCAAACCATATTTGAGGGGACAAAGAATTGGATATACTAAGACAATAGAGAAAGAATATGAGAGGGAGATGGGCGAATTGGAACAAGAAATTCTTCGTCTAGAAAAGAACTTTCAAAAATCGGGCTCAGAAGACCAGTATAGGTGTTTAACAAATAAGAAGATGAAGTATACCATGTTTCAAACATATAGTATTGAAAAGGTCATATTACGGTCTAGACAAAAATATTATGAATTGGGGGAAAGAGCCCATAAGGTCCTGGTATGGCAGTTGAGTACAGAGCAAACCTAAAGAATGATCAATGCAATACAAACAGGGGATGGGAGGATCTCTTACAAACCAAAGGAAATTAATGATACCTTCTAGAAATTTTATACAAATCAGAATCGGAAGGGAGGTTGGACAAAATTGGCAAGTTTCTGTCTAAGAGTTGCCAAACTTGGATCCAGAAGGTTTAGATTGTCCCTTCATGGAAGAAGAAATAGTGAACACATTGAATTCACTGCAAACTAACAAGTCTCCAGGGGAGGATGGGTTTCTACCTGAATTCTACAAGGAATTCAAAGATCTGTTGATACCTCTTTATATGGAGGTGATAGATCAGGCAATGGAGACTCATAGACTCCCAGAATCTTTTTCAAAAGCAATCATTACAACAATTTGGAAAAAGATAAGGACCCGTTAAAGCTGTCCTCTTATCGACCTATTTCGCTATTAAATGCAGACTATAAGATAATAGCCAAAGCCCTGGCAAATAGATTGGTGAAGCATTTGCGAGAACTAATTAATAAAGATCAAGTGGGCTTTGTACAAAAAAGGCAGGTGATGGATAACATGGGCAGAATTCTAAGCAAACTAGAAATGAGAGGGGTCTCGCTGTGGTTCTTGATGCAGAAAAGGCATTTGATAGATTAGAGTGGGACCTTATTTATAGTTCTGGAGAAAATAATGTTAGGGCCAACTTTTATTAATTGGATAAGGGCACTATATCATGTACCCAAGGCAAAAGTTGTGACCAACAGGCAAATTTCTTCAGCCTTCCCACCACAAGATCAAGCAGACAGGGATGCCCATTATATCCAGCTCTGTTCATACTGGCTGTGAAGCCATTGGCTGAGGCCATTCATCAGAATTCAATCATTAAGGGGTTTCAAGTAGGCCAGGAAGAACACAAGAGCAGTTTATTTGCTGACGAGGTGCTGGTATATTTGACAAACCCAGTAAACTCAGTGCCCAAACTGTGCTCTACTCTGGGGAGGTCTCCGGGTACAAGGTCAATTGGGACAAGAGTGAGATTATGCCACTTATGGGAGGGGATTATAGCCAAAGTAAAAAAAGTGGCTGTAAAACAGGATCAAATACCAAGGAGTCAAAATAGATAATGATCTCAATAACGTAAAAATTAAATTATACTCCCTTGCTGAGAAAACTCAAGGAGGACCTAAACAGATGGATGTCCTTGCCCATAACACTGGTGGGCAGGGTCAACTGTGTGAAAATGAATATGTTACCAAGACTACAGTTTTTTTTTCAGACCTTGCCTGTGGCGTTGCCCAGGATTTTTTTTTTCAAATCCTGCTCTCATGGTTAAGAACATTCTTATGGAACAGGAAGGTAGCCAGGGTCTCAAAAGAGAAATTGACCTGGGATAATAGTCTGGCCAGTTTGTGGATGTCGGATTATAAAAAATACTATTGGGTAGGCCAGTCGATGTACATATCCTCACTCTTTGTGGGGGGAGAAGTACCATCCTATGTACAAATTGCCCTGCACTTGGGCGAGAAGGTAGCAGAGGAGTTTATTTACAAATGGGATGCCAAATTGCTATCTAGAAAGACAGACAGCCCCATATTAAAGCAAATTAATTGTATTTGGAGTGACATTAATGGATATTTAGGAATAAAACTGGAGCTGTCCCCAAAAACGCTCGACTCCAAACCGGTTCATTCCTTTGACAGTAGGTAACAAGATCCTAGTTGCCTGGCATAGGAACGGCATCAGGTGCATAGAGGATTGTTACAAGCAGGGATAATTAATGTCATTTGAACAGCTTAGGCAGAAATATGATTTGTCAAACAAGACATTCCATTGCTACCTTCAAATAAGATCTTTTCTACAGGACAAAATATATCCAACTATGGTCCTAAAGGATTCAAAGGGGGATCACACAGAAATTTATTTTGACAATGTATTCCCTGATCCAAGTGGAAGGACCCAAATGAAGCCTTCAAAAATCGAGGCAGAGGTGGGAGTCAGACCTAGAAATAACGATTGATGAGCAGTGCTGGTCCGATCTGTGTTGAACCAGCATGACTTGGATAATCAATGCAAGGTACAGGCTGGTGCAATATAATTTTTTGCAACAGCTGTACCTGACGTCGCAAAAGATTAACAGGTCTAAGCCAGAACTGTTGGATCAGTGTTTTTGATGCAGCATTGAGAGAAGAATCTTTGTGCACATGACCTGGACATGTACCAAGGTGAGGCCCTTCTGGGCAGAGCTAGGCAAAGTCCAAGGGAAAATTATAGGTAAGGAATTCCTGCAGAATCCTGAGTTGTTCCTGTTGGGTAACATAATGGACATAAGACTTACAATGAAGCTGTCCAAATTCAAATTCAATTTGTAATTATCACATTGGCGGTGGCCAGGAAGTACATAGCGGTTATCTGGAAGTCTGACTCTTGCCTGAGTATTTTGCAATGGAGCAGGGAGAAGAAAGCCTGTGTTCCCCTGGAGAAAATTACCTATAAACTTGAGGGAAAGGCACGGCACCTTCTAAAAAATGTGGCAGCTGTACCTGAACCATATAGGGGCATGCTTGTGAAAGGGAGATCTTTGCCTCTAGGCCTGTTTCACCCCATTCCCTCCCCAATTCTGGGGGGGGGGGGCTGGGGTGGGTGGGGGGGTGGGTCTACCCCAGTCCAGTCAGGAAAAGTCAAGAAAAAAAAAGTAAAATCGACCAGATCTCTTACCACTGGGCTGCACCAGACCCATAACTCCTTGATATGATTTATTCCCATGTTGTGAATGTCTTAAAGTCTTAAATGTTCATTTTTGGTTATTTATGTGTTGTGTTCGATGTTGAGGGGGTGGGGCGGGGAGGCAGAGAGGGGAAAGGGTGTAAGGTTTGGACTTGATAGAAAATTTGCATGGTTTGGATAAGGATGTTGTTATTGACACAGATTTGTAAATACTGCTGAGCACAAAGTAGTAAACTGTTGAGTTCAAATCTGGAAAATTATAAATAAAATATTCAAAAAACAAGATGGCTGCACCCAGCTCTGGGAGCCCGCGATGCCGACTAATAGGGTAAGTACACATATTTTGGCTCTTACATGCCCTGTATCTCTCTTATAATTTGCCAAATACAGCATAAACTGCATAAATGTTATATTTTTAAACATATATTTTTTAAAAAATTTAAATTCAGTAAATTGTGCGGATGGTCAAAAGTCGGGGAGTTCCTGTATTTGAAAATTTATCTGTCTTGAATACATTTAATGAGACAGCCTCTGATGCTTCATTGGACAGAGAATTCCATAGATTGCTCTCTGGGAGAAGCAGTTCCTCTTCATCTCTATCTTAACTTCAAGATTCAGAGAGTAAATTTATGTCCTCTACTTCCAGTATCATCTGCCAGTGAAAACAATCTCCCTTCTGCTATCTTTTCTTCACAATTTGATGATTCTATAAGATCTTCTCTTGATCCTTCTAAACTCCATGGAGTGCAGTCCCAGGCTGCTCGACAGATTAGCCCATAAGGAAAGATTCTCCTCATAGGCGAATCCCCTCCTTTCCAGAACCAAGCTGATGAACCTCCTCTGCGATACCAGCATGTCCTTCCTCAGGTAAGCTGCACGCTCACCTGCAGCCTCTGCAGTTACAGAAGAATCTCTCTACTTTTAAATTTGTGCTAGTTGGAGTGGATGAATTGAAATTCACACATTTATATTTCAGGGCTGAACTGTGCCAAATAAATGATATCAGCACCTGATCCTTTGTGAGCATGCGCAAATTTCACTTTAAATTTAACAATTTAAGACTCTGGTACCATCTGAAATTGATAATGAATGAATAGAGATTGAGAGGGACTGAGTCAAGTTTATCAAGCATTGTAATATCATGAACAAGCAAGATTCAAATTCACAATCTCAAAACCTGCCATGACTACAAACTAATGCTGAATTAAACCAATAATACACTCTGTGGCTTAACAAGTCATTGAATTGAAGGTAAACTTACTTCAAGTGAACAAGGTATAGGAAATAAAAGCATTAAAAAATGACCTATCTAGCATTCTGACCACAAATGTAACAATAATCAATTCAAACCAAAAATGTGCAAGTATCAGTTTCTTAGGCCAAGTGGTGTCAAAATTACAACTGTGCCAGCTCTCCAATGGTACTGTAAAAATGCTGTAAAATAGCTTGGGATCATTCTACTTTTGTGAATGGCACAAGTGAAGTTTATTTCATTTTTGATGGCTTTTAGTGTTCTAAAGCAGTATTGAACTGGTATTTGGAATGCAAAACAGCCAAACTGAGTTTAAAATAAATTCTCCCTCACCAGACTGGTATAAAAATAAACAGTGGCCCCTCCTTCAATATTACAGCTAATCTCAAACATCAGTCCTTTTACATCTGAGAGTGGGCAGGAAATGATTCTCAGTGTGTATATTACAAATGGGTTTAGTTTTTCAACCAGTGAGTACTGTAAACATATTTTCAGTTGAAAAATTATATATAGAAAAGTCTCATGACTTTTCAAATCCCATAACTGAGGGTCAGGATCTTGCTTATTGTCAGTACAGAGAAACAATTACTAATTGGATGTGGTTTCCTTGACCTTGTGTCTCTCTTGTTTCATGCTGTTCCCATCATTTCAAAACCTCTCTGCAAAGCCAAAACAAACGTTGGCCTGTAAGAGGAAGTCTAGTTTCTGTCACGCATGTTTGCACTGAAAACTTGAAAGTGATTTAAAAAGATCACGGTCCTTCTATCAGTCAACTTGTTTCACATTTGAAAAATGAAATGTCCATATGGCTACAACTGAACAGATGCAAAGCAGAATTACACCCTGTTAATCGTTTAAAGGACTACATCACAATTCTCAGTACTATACCACAAATTTATATCCTTTACTCTCAAATCACAAGAGAACTAAATTTTAAAAGTATATACATGTTTTTACTTTAGAAGTTCTGAATAGATTTGATAAATATTTGCATATAAACCAGGAAATGTAGGGATCTAGATGTATTCCAGAGCTATATTTAACCATACATGGCCTTTAGATTTTAGATTTATTGTCAGAGTACATATGATATCACATTCAACACGGAGATTTTTCTTGTGGGTGAGGCAGAATTACCACTTATTGGTAGTGCAAAAAACTGTACACAATGTATACATATAAAGAACTGAAAGCAGATAAGGAATGTAAACAAAATGACTGTGCAATACAGAGAGAAGCAAAAGATCAAATGAGTGCACAAGTAAGACTGCTTAAATGAGTCTCTGATTGAGTTTGTCATTGAGGAGTCTGATGGTGGAGGGGTAGCAGCTGATCCTAAACTTGGTGGTGCGAGTCTTGTGGGACCTATATATCTTTCTTGATGGCAGCAGTGAGAACAGAGTGTGTGTTGGGTGTTGTGGATCTTTGATGATTGCTGCTGACCTCTGATTGCTGTGTTCCCTGTAGATGTCCTCGATAGTTGGGGAGGGTTTTGCCTGTGATTACTGAGCTGTGTCCATTATCTTTTGGAGGGCTTTTCGCTCAGGGGTATTGGTGTCCCCATACCAGACTGTGATGCAGCTGGTCAGCACATTATCCATCACACATCTGGAGAAATTTGCCAGCATTTCTGGTGTCAGACCAAATCTCCACAAACTCCTGAGGAAGTAGAGGTGCCGATATGCTTTCTTCATAATGCCATTAGTGTGCTGGGTCCAGGAAAGGAAAGATCCTCCAAGATGGTCATCCTCTCCACCTCTGATATCCCAATGATCATTGCATACCTCTGGGTTTCCCTTCCTGAAGTCAACAATCAGTTCCTTAGTTTTGGTGACATTGAGTACAAGGTTGATGCTAATGCACCATTCAGCCAAGTTTTCAATCTCCCACCTATATGCAGACTCATCATCTTTCTTCATACAGCCCAGTACCATGGCAATGTTGGCAAATCTGTAGATGGTGTTATTGTCGTACTGAGCCCCACAGTCATAGGGGTAAAGTGAGTAGAGCAGGGGGCTAAGGATGCAACCCTGTGGTGCTCCAGTACTGATGGAGATTGTGGGGGAGATGTTTTTTTTTACCAATCCTCACTGATTGTGGTCTGGAGGTGAGGAAATCCATGATTCAATTACACAGTGGGGTGTTGAGTCCCAGGTCTTGGAGTTTACTTTGAGGGGACGATGGTGTTAAATGCTGAACTGCAGTTGATGGAGAGCATCTAAAGATTTAGTAACATCTAAAGTAAAACAATTTAAATTTATAAAAGGATCTTCCACATTTTCAGAATATCCAGAAGTATCTCAAAGCCAGGGATATCTGTTATGCATTTCCTATTGTGGTAGAGCGAAACAATTTGTTCTTGACAAATTGTTTCCCTCAAAGTAGATGACACAATTTTCTTGTTTATTTTAATTGTGTGATGACATTGTTTAATGGGTTTATTGTATTGTATATGTTGAACGTTTAGTGGGTGGGGAGGGGGGTGGGAAGGAGGGAGAGAAGGGAGGGGGGAAAAAGGGGAGAAAATGACACTGTGTATATTCAAGAGGGAAATGTTTGTGTGTATTTTGGTCAATATGGTTCATAGTGTGAAAAATAAAAAAAAAAATAAAAAACCAGCAAGGTGACAGACAAGATATGGAACAAACTTAACAAAGACATAGAATGACTGGGGCTGTACAGTTTTTTTTGAGAGAAGCTCCGGTTATCAACCACAAGAGACTTTAGGGAAAAAAAAACAATTAAAAAAAGCTACAGTTGGAGAAGCTTGCAGCAAGAGGTCTTTGTGCGGAAAAATCATGTTCATTTTCAGCAATGTGTGAACGAGTAGTTCTGTTCACCTTTTATGTAAATACCAAATACAAAATATTCTAAATGATATTTCAAGTATTTATAATAAATTACTCAATGTAATTGCTCTGTTGGAGTCTTTCGCGGATTTGAATTATTTTGACGCAAAGCATCAAACAAGCTGCCAAATACTATTTTAACTGGCTACATAAAAAAGTTGAAATGAACATTTGATTTCCTCATTATGGACTTACCTTTAAAGAAGAGTTGACTTTTTAATGCTTCAAACCTCACTAGAAAATTGATTCTCATGGTTCTCTTGTATCTTCCAACAACTTTTCTTTTATTTATGTTAACTGAGTTATTGACTTATTTTTAATGTAATTTGGAAATAATTGAGCAAAAAAAAATCAGCATTTAAATTTTATAAAACAAACAAGAAAGGGATAAGATTTGATTTGACAATCAATTTTTTTTTGAATAGTAGGATATTAAAAAGTCTTGATGAAGAGGATATGTATATTCCTGAGTCATTGTAAGATAACATGCAGGTACAAGAAACAATAGGAAGGAAAGTAGCATGTTGGTCTTTACGCAAGGAAATTCAAGTAAAAATGTACCGCAGTAGATTAGGTCCAAACCAGGAATACTCCATACAGATCCGGTGATCTCTGCCTAAGGACTATTAAACTAATACAGGGGTGTGGCAAAGTTGCCTCAGTTTGAGTTGTGAAATAGGGGAATTGTCCTGTGATTAAGGATTAGGGCCTGTGTTCACCAAATATGTTTTTATGATGTTTGACAAATGAGAAACAGGTATAATATATCCCCAGACTGGGGTATCTAGGATTGGGGATCATGCTTTCTTAAAATGAGGAGTTGGTATCCATGAAGGACGTTCATAACACAGTGGTTAGTGAATCTTGCAGAATTCTCCACCGCAGAATATTAGGGAGACTCAGTTACTTCGGTACGTTCAAGATCAATCTCTGGATTTTAAGGAAATCAAGGGATAGGAGGTAAACAAAACATTTAGTGCCCACTTCTACCCATGTATGCCGTCTGACCTGGTGATGAGTTCCTCCAGCAATTATTTGATCTTGTTTTTATTGGAACTTAGAACAGGAATGAATACTTTACTCCTGCTTATATTTCTTATGTCCAGAATATTCAAAGTTAAGCCTGTGTGCGCTACAGTTGGTGTAGCAGTTAGTGGCACACCTTTACAGCGCCAGCGATCGGGACCAGGGTTCGAATTCCACACTGTCTGTAAGGAGTTTGTATGTTCTCCCTGTGTCAGTGTGGGTTTCCCCCGGGTCCTCCCATTCAAAACCTACTGGGGGTATAGGTTAATTGGGCACCACAGACTCATGGGGCAAAATGGCCTGTTGCCATGCTGTATGTCTAAATTTAAAAATTAAAGGACTAGATGTGACAAATTCCCTACTGTGATTTTTTTTTTAAGCATAGTTGTGCTTAAGGAAATGTTAACTGGTGTTGAATCTGAAAATTCCAAAGGCCTGTAGATTTAACTTTCTTTGTTCAAGAATAGCCAGTCTGTTTTCTAAATTATGCCAAGGAGAGTAAATTATCTTTGCTTTTGTCTCTCCAAGAAAACAACTGGAGTGCTTATTAGTGTGTGAAAATCAGCTTGTTCAGAATAAACATTTAATCTTGTGGTCATCCCATTCTCTCATTCTGTATTGATGGAACACTTTTGGCAGAGATGCACTGTGGTACATTATAGGTGTACTTAACAGATTCCATCTTTCTTTTCAAGTGCATTAATGTAACTTTACACTCCATCAACCTTACTTTTTCCACACCTGTCAAAGGTTCCTTGAACCATATTTGCAAATGATGTTCAACATTCTTCTCATCTCATTAAGTAGATGGGTGCTGACTTTAAATGCACAAGGCCTGAAGATATACTTGAAATATATATATAAAAATAAAGTTAAACAACATTTTAAAATAATTGCAATGCTTCCAATCCTTCCTATGTCTCACGTTTCTGCACAAAAGCATTTCATACTTCTGGGTGGACTGTATTATTTTAATAAAGATTGGAATATTTGTATTCAACATAGACTCATATTTTTCCCCTCATGAAAGCACTCAGTAAAAATGATTTCTAATATTTGTATTTTTTTTTAATAACAGTGAGATGGGAAGGTTCCATTCATATATTCCCTGAACATGCTGCAAAAAGCAATTCTAAATTACCTATGGGCTGAGACTATCTGTTATCTATTTTTTTTAAGTTTAAAAAAAACCATTAAATGGCTCAATAGTTAAAAAATGTCCAACAGCAATATAAATATGGACAAAGGCTTCCAATCAAATGCTTTCATTTTAACAATGTAACAAAGTGACTGCATTCTTGTTTCATTTAAACACAAAACATGTTAAGTTTCTGGACACTTCCTCCTACCAACTTACCCATGGGTTTCCACTTGTGACTTCTTGCTGTCAGATTTTCCTCCTGTCCGCAGGCCAGGTAAAGTTCAGATTTTTAAATTTCAAAGTTCAGATTTATTGTCGGAGTACATACATGATATCACATACAACCCTGAGATATTTTCCTGTGGGTGAGGCAGAATTACCACTTATAGGCAGATAAAAAAAAAACATTCAAGATATGCTTACATGTAAACAAAGAGAGCAATGTAAACAGATAACAAATGTAAACAAACTGACTGTGCAATACAAAGGGATAAAAATCCATAAATTGCACAAGTAAGAGTCCTTAAATGAGTCCCTGATTGAGATTGTTGTTGAGGGGTCTGATGGTGGAGGGGTAGCAGCTGTTCGTGAACCTGGTGGTGTGAGTTTTGTGGCACCTACACCTCTTTCCTCACGGTAGCAGCAAGAACAGAGCATGTGCTGGGTGGTGTGTATCCTTGATGGTTGCTGCTGCTCTCCAACGGCAGATTTTGCTGTAGTTCTCTCAACAGTGGGGAGGGTTTTGCTTGTGATATTCTGGGTTCCATCAATACCTTTTGCAGTGTTTCCACTCAAGGGTATTGGTGCCTGTTATATGTGGATTGTGGAGAAAAACGTGACCTCTCTGCCTGTCTAGAATATTATTGGTTGCGGGTGGTTACATATCTTTCCTATCTGAAACTTATTCAGAAGTCACATCACCTGTCAATCAAGGTTGGAATCTGGCTACCCATTAGTGCACAGCTTGCCATTAGCTTGTTTAAATAACCTTGGGTCATTATTGGCCAGGCATCCAGTTCAGAGCTGTATAAAACATTAATGCATAGTGCAATGATCTGGGATTCACTGGTAGGGTGTTGTGCTGATGGCTGGCCCTACCTCCCAGCTCCACCCCCATCTGCTCACATATAACCCTGGTTTCCCACCTAAACCCAGAACCCTTCTGAAGACTACTGTGAAACCCTACCCATAGTTATAAGCTAATAAGATTGCTTGTCCTCCCTCCAGTTGTGAGAGCTTTTATTCACATAGCACATTTATTTCTCTCTGCCTTGTGATCCAAGCCCTGGACATCACTCCATGCCAGTTTGCTGCTGTTGACATCGCTGTAATTGTTGCGGATAAGATGTGTCCTACACCGAAGCTGAGCCATAGTTCTGCGATAGATCAATACTTGCAGAGAGCTGAATCAGGAGTGTGTGTGTGTGTGTGTGTGTGTGTGTGTGTGTGTGTGTGTGTGTGTGTGTGTGTGTGTGTGTGTGTGTGTGTGTGTGTGTGTGTGTGTGTGTGTGTGTGTGTGTGAGTGTGAGCGCGCGCGAGAGAGAGAGAGAGAATGCATGTGTGTGTGTATCTGGGTGAGAGAGAAAGAATGTGTGTGTGTGTGCATGTCTCTGTCTGTAGACTGTGTACACATGTGTGAGCGTGTAGAGTATAGGTGCCCACTGGTATTGGAGTCCCTCCTAGGTCCCATGTGAATGTCTATGATGCTGTTTAAGTAATAAGTAATCAAGTATCGTTTGACAGTCTCCCATTTGTCTCCTGTGTCTTAATTAAAGTTACTTGTGTCCACACTCATCTCTCTGTGAACCCACGACAGTGCCCCATACCAGACCATGATGCAGCCAGTCAGCACACTTTCCACCACACATCTTTAGAAACTTGCCAGGGTTTCTAATGTCATACCAAACCTCCACAAACACCAGAGGAAGGTGGGGTGCTGATGTGCTTTCTTCGCGATGACATTGGTGTGTTGGGTCCAGGAAAGATCATCCAAGATAGTGACTCCCAAAAACTTAAATTTGCTCACCCTTTCCACCTCAGATTCCCCCCTTGATCACTGGATCATTCACCTCTGGCTTTCCCTTCCTGAAATCAACAATCAGCAGATTCAAGTTGAGTATTACTTGGTTATTTTTATATGAAAAATGCACTGTAGTACTGGGGGAAAAAAAAAATCACTCAGTCCTGTCTGCTGAGGTATTGCACAAACAGTTTGATATAAGAATGTCAATCTAAAGCCCAATTAAATAGAAATATTGCAAAAATGTAGACAAGGAAACTTGAAGAAAGCCTGTTATGTCCTTTCATCCAGTGCCAAAATGAACCTCTGATCCACTGTTCAAACATCCAATCCCATCCATGTTATCATCTAACCTTCTGATGCCTCAAACACACAAGGCCCTGAACCCCCAAGGCTCCATGACCTTGTTTGCAAAGCCTTCCAGTATTCTCATCCTCCAAGGTCTTGAATCCATGAGCCTCCTTGTTACTCAATCCCCACACCTCCAATAACCTGATCCCTCCAGAATTCATGACCTCAATCACTCAACTCATAAATACCCTAATGGAAGCCCGAGTTAATTGTCTTACCAACTGTTGAACCACCGACCTCCTTCATTCTTTGTTTTCTCCCATACCCAACTTTTAAAGCAGATCTATTAACTGTTAATCCAACTAACTCCTCAGATCGCTAAGACCTGAGCAGAATTGGCCTGGGCTTTGGGTACTACACAAGGTTACAGCGCAAGCTTCCCTCAGACACTGTGTAATGACTACTATACATGCTCAAAATGGCATACAGTAATTTCTAGGCCTTTGTACAAATAAAGAGACTGTTACAGAAACTTGGTGTCTTCCAAGGATGAAAGTTTTGTATGCTTACCTGGTATGGCCAAATCCACATCTGGACTATTAACTGCCTTTTCCCAGAGGGTGGCGAAGCTGCAGTATTTGCTGCCTACTGAAGCAGTGTAGGCTACCTCAGTATATATATGTAAGACAAGGTTGGATAGATTTTTATAGGGTGATTAAGCGATATAAGTAGTGTTAGGTCTGCTTTGTTCATGAATGAGTGAGACAAACACCAGACTGAGTCGAAATCAGGGTTCTTTGTTCTTTATTACCGGATTGTAACACTTGCAACTAACAATGTTAGTTGGAGAATGCATTCTGCCGTTATCAGCAAAATGGTGATTTTTTTATACCCTTGGAAACGTGCTTAGAACATCATCATATCATTACTTGTCCAATGACTAAAACTGTTGCTATCCTTTCCCTGCTAGCTTCCTGCCTCTCAATCCATCAATGTCTCTCTTATCTTGTAAGTACAAGGATGCATTCACATCTTGTTACAGCCCTGCACAGGGTAACTCCTTACACATTCCCATCTCATGATGTTTTACATTACAGTAGGTAGCTGGAGATGAGCTTGTCATCAGATCAGCCATGCTCTTATTGAATGGCAGAACAGGCTTGACGGCCCAGACGGCCTCCTCCTGCTCTTATTTCCTATGTTCTTATTTGGAAAGGCTTCGTAAACTATTTATTTGAAGGTATTTTTGGGTGTACCTGAAAAATATTGCTCAATCACCAAAACACTGCGCCATATTTTTAACAAATGCTGGTTAATGTTTCTTAAGCTATTTTACAGTTTGATTCAGCAAACGTTCAAGAGTTTTCTGTTAGGTCTGATGACTGCAGTTATCCACAAAGCCAACAGAAACATAATGGAGAGTTATGTGGCCGACTAAAAGGTCAAGTTTTCCTTGTCACTTTGTTGTTCTTTCATCTTATCAAATAAAGATGATAGATTTTCAGGTCTGCCTTATCTGCAGTGCTACAGAGTCTGGGTTTCTATAGGGCACAGCAGAAGTAAAGGATCAAGTCCCAAAGAGCGTGTGAGCACAGAATGCCAACCAAGTTTAACTCACTTCCACACAAAAGCTGGATGATATTTGTACATGAGAGATCAACCTATATAAAAGCAAAATACAATGGATGCTATAAAAAAAAACCCTGAAAAGCTGGAAATTCAGAGAGAGCCAGGCAGGTTGAGTAGAGAGAAAACGTTTCAGGTAAATAACTTTTCAACAGCACATTTGCATCACTTTTTGCAACTTCTGTATTAATTTGGCAATCCTAATGGACCATCTGTTTTTGAAGGACCAGGACTTTGTGTCAAAGATCTGCTGGTCTGTTGATCAACAATATAACTAATCTGTCAGCTAAGAAATTTGCTACTTTGTCCTTTAAAATGTGAGAGGACCAATAATGGTAACAAGATTAGAATAACGATCTGCATTTATAATGATAACATTTAAAATGGTAGCTGGTAACAGCTTTTTCATTGTATACAGGTGATTGGTGATTGCATCCAATTATTGGAGGTGAATTATTCACAGGTTGAATATTTTTTACTAGATAGTTTGTTCACAAAACAAAATATTGGCATGCAGCTCAGAAAACAATGGTCTCTTAAGGATCAGGAAGTACTGAAGTTCCAAGCAACCATATGTAACATCAACACACAGTCATTAAGCAGAGTTTTTTTTTAACACAACTGCTGCGTTCCGGGAAACGAATACCAAATTCATGGAACACAGTCTGTGTAAAAAGATCGGTATGGAACGGAAGTAAGTGACTCATTCCCATTCTGAAATTTTATCTGTTGAACCCCCTAGACATTATTGCAGACTGCCAGCAATCTAAATTGAACAGCAGGCAGACCACAACAATGTGTTCATGAATAGCATGTATTTGCAAGTCCCCTCTCTTTACTTATCGCACTTGCGGTGTTCAGTGTAAACTCGTGTAAGGAAGTGGAGATTTCAAGTTTTGGTTGTTCATGTGTGAACACCCACTCCAGAAGGTAGGAAAAAAATTTTGAACAGAAAAAAAACGTAAATTCTATGCAAAAAACATATAAGATGATCAGTCATCAGAATGGAACAGCACAAAATGTAAATGGTCTGATGGAGACTTCTGGAAGTTAAGATCCTGTTGCTCCAGTTGTCAGGATATAGTGTCTGAGAAATTCTGTTTATCGAAGAAACTGTTACAAACAATACATTGTTCAAATATTTTTAAAAATAAATGTCACAAATCACTGGTTACACTTCATTTTCCCTTAGCCAAAAGCTCTCAACTCAATTGCTTTGATCTATCAACATTTATCATTTTTACACAGAAGTAAAGGAGAAATACTAAAAAACACTTTTTTTAGCATACTTACTTCCAGAGTGGACGTTCACACAGTCAGGGCATTTACACTGCAGTTGCAGCGATTTTGGAGTTGCAGTGTTTTTAGAGGCTGGTGAGGGTAGATTGAGGTGAGAGTAGGTCATCCCCTGTCTCCCCCATTCCCCATCGCTCCCCCATTCGCACCCTTGCCCCCGTGGGTGCCTTTTCTTACCTTCAGCAGAAACCTGACTGGGCCCTCAGCACCTGGTGGGAGAGAAGCAGGCGGTGGCTGGCTCAACACAGGAGCAATGGCTGTCTTCGTTAATCATGATTCCTCATGCAGCTGGACCTGCTCTGCATATCCGTGGCTCTGACAAAGCAGGTCCAGCTGCGTGGGGGACTATGGGTAAGGAAAACGGCCATTGCTCCTGCATTCAGCCATTGCCACCTGCTTCTCGCTGCAAGCCAGTGCGGCACTCAGGTGAACTCTGGGTTTGGCAGCCCCGCACCCCAGCTGCCGGGTCTGGAGTTCGATGGGGGCAGGTGGGCGACGGACGGCTGGGCGGTCGGGGTTAGGAGCCCATTTGTGCGGAGAATATGTAGTCAATATAGACGGTGCAGCCACTCCATTGAAAAAAAAAGGGTAGGGGTCACGTAGGAAAAATGTCGGAAAGGAATTTAGGAAATAAATTCTGTCACGACATTTTTACACTGCCACCAGAGCGTAAAATTTGCACAAATTGTCCGCTTCTCAGCGGCTGTGTAAAAAGGCTTTTTCCCTAGTGTAAATCCACACAGTAATCACATCTATTGAGCAGAAACAAAATCCTCACGTAAGGAATTCAGGAGATTTACTCTGTGATTTTGGCCCAGTGTTGACTAGTAGGGTTTTCAACAGAAACAATTAATCAGAAAAACAAACAAAAAGATCAATACATTTCTGTTAATGATTTGAAAATGTCATTATTTGCCTTGAGTATTGAGGAGGGCCAAATTTAAAGAAGGGTGATAATATTTATTTATTTCATTTGGCTACTTTAAATATGAAAAAATTCTGCCAATTTCTCATGTGTGTCAAAATGATTATCCAAGGGAGGAATACATAGCAATATTAGTATCAGATCTTTTATTTTGTAAATTTCTCATGACCATTAAACTTAAACCACTTCACATTTATTGCAATCTTTAATGCATCACAAATATCGTCACAAATGACAGAGTTTCCATTGAATTAAAACTTGGATTCGAGTCCAAGTAACTAAATTAGGATCAGCTGAGAAATTTTGTTCAATGCCAATAACTGCAACATTTTCATTGAATACACATACATTACTACAATTTAAAAACCTTTCTGCTCTTCAGATGTAATGCAAATAACATTCATGCAAAAAAAAAGGAATTTCTTAAAGGTTTGATGTGGAGTAACAATAATTTAACAGCAGTTTTGTTTGGATTCAATTACTCTAATATTCTGAATTCTTCACAGTCCTGGAGTTCCTTGCACACTAAAAAAAAAAGGCATACAATGACAGGAATAGAGGTTGAAAGAAACCAAGCATTAGACCACCAGAACAAATATTTTCAACAGGGGTTTCCAAAGTGTCATGCCTTGTCAAGAATTGATGTACTGAAACACGTCCCCTCACACCTCTCCCTGATCATCCCCCATCTACGCCTTTGAGCTCCCCCTTTCTTCCAAATTCCTTGGCCTTCAGAGCCTTTCATTCTCCCCACCCGCTCACCGCCCCCACCCCCACAACTCTCCTCTGACCTCCCCTGCCTGTCATCTCCACCCTCTGTTATCCCCAGCCCTCAACCAACCCTTCCCCACTCTGGCCTAACTTCCTTCCCCCCCTCCTCACCCCGCTCCCCCCAGTAACCTCCCTCGTGCCCTCACCTCCCATATCCACTTGTAACTTTGTGGCTGCGCACCTGCCTGTATTTTGCTCGTCCCTTGAGCAGAAGCCCGAAACGCTGGTTATGTATCTTTATCTTAACTATATAAAGTACACTGTGTGACCTGCTGAGTTTATCAAAAACACAGACCAACAAAAGCTGATATTTGAATACAATAAGAGGACAAACCTGCTGAGTTTCTCTGGCATTGTGTTTTTACTACAATCACAATGTCTGCACACGTTGATATTTCACTCCTTTTAACACATTACTATCTTGTAGACTTCCGATGATACAGAAGGAGCCCATTCAGCCAATGTGACCATACCACTTCCCAGCAGAGCAATATCATCAGTCCCATACCCTCTCACCTAATATAGCCTTGCTTACTGTTCTCTTTCACACACCGATCAATACCCCTTTGGCTCTTCTTGCCACTTATCTGCGCCATCTGATAACTTACAGCAACCAACGAACACGAGCATATCTCAGAGACGTGGGAGAAAGTTGGAACAGCTGGCGAGGAGAACATGCAAACTCCACTCTAACAGCACCCGAGGTCACGAATACAGTTGTCAGTTAGCTGTCCTGACCATTGCAAAACTGTGCCACCCATTAACAAAAATGTCCTTTAAAGTCCAATAACGTAGAAAAGAATACAAGAAACATACCCGAGTAGTCATTTCTCAGATGAAGTACTTCCTCAGGTCAGCAGCTTCTGATGCCATCTCCTCCTCTGTCCTCCACTGATGGGAGCCTTCTGAAGTTTCCTGGTCATGCTTCTGAAGCTTTTAAGGATTAAAAATAGATATATGAAAGGATGAAATTACAACAATCTCCATTCATATTAAATTGAAAGATAAACCCATAAAACTTGATATGTTATGTCAATATTAGGAATGTATAAACTATGTTAGGGAGTAAGTCACTTCCAATGGTTGGATCGATCTCATTAGCCATAAGCACATTTCTTTCTCTATTTAAACTGTTACAAAGCCCTCACTTATTTCTCTAGTTCCATTCTGCTCGACAGATGAAATATGTAGGCTGTGAAATTAATTTGGATTAACCCCGTTGATTTCATTTTTAAAAAAAATCAAACCATTTTTGACGCATTTGCACTTAAAGTCCTTTCATCTGGATTGCAAGATATCCTTCACTGGACGCCTGCAAAGGTGTTAATAAATTCACCTTTCTCATCAGCGAAGCAGAACCATAAACCTGCAGAAAACTGGGTTGTTCACCTTCATCAAAATGAATTGTTGATGTTAAGAGTGAATGCACAGATTCTGGTTCCTGATAATTCAAATAAGCCAGTGGCAATGTCAAAATCATCTCATGCAAAAACTGGTCAATCATCTGTGCATCCTGTCCTGCTAACAATGTAAGATATATCGAGTTAACCCTGACTCATTATAAGGCATAATTAACATGGAGAGATAGCTCAAGAAAAACAGCAGTTTAAGATCACACTATGAATTAGAGAGCTCAGTGAGACTTGGAATGTATGTGGTTGAGTCTGGAGGCAATAATTACATAAATGAAGCTGTCACCAGGCAGGGGGAGAGATGAGGAGTGAAACATGAAAGTCTGCAGATGCTGTGATTGTCGTAAAAACATAGAAATTCTGGAGAAACTCACCAAGTCTTGCGACATCCATGGGACGTAAAGGTAAATAACCGGGGTTTAGGGCCAGAGGTATGAGTAAAAAAGCAGGCAGGTGTCTGAATTAAAAGAAAGGGCAGGGGAAGAGTGGAGACCAACAGACAAAAAGTTTTAATTGAATATGGAGAGAGGCCAGAAGGGAGGAAAGGTGAGAATTAATAGAGATCTTCAATTTCAAATGCAGTGAAGTGGGTGGTTGCGATAATGCAGAATATGTGTAACATTACATTTTTAACTGTTAATTATGAGGATTGCCCAGAAACAGATGGAGTTAGGGTTCTGAATGTCATAAAATACAGTGGGGATTGAAGAAATTAGTTTTGATGGTGCCAATAATGAGGTACCACAAGCTCTGGTCTTTGGCTTTGCATTTCCAGAAAATTATTTTCCTGCATACTGCACTCAAAGCTTTTTCTTCTTGATTTTTTTCCTAACAATGACAATGGGGTAAACCAATCTCTCCTGTAGTTTAGACGTAAAACATACAGATTAAATTGAGCTAATCATGCTGTTAAACTGATTATTTACAGATTGTCCATGATCTGCCCGTTCACGAACAATCCAATTTATTGAACAGTCTTGAGAGACTGCAACTGAATTCACAAAATAAATCCTGTAAAGTTCCTTCTGAGTCTTTTGAAACATAACAGTAAATTTCAGGATGGCAGGGTCTCATCAGAGACCACAACTTAAAATCCTGTCCATGGCGTTTTCATGAACTTTGCAGCAGAGAGACCTTTCTGAGAGCTGATTGTCATTTGTTACTTTTAATCGATATTAAACCTAATCCTAGATAACTTCAAATGTGAACCTCAGAAGCTTTATTACTCTTCATTACTAGCCTGCCTACTCAATGTACCAGTGCAAATCCAACTATAATGATTGAACAAGAATAAATCTTCTTACCACAAATTTTAGAAAATATCTTTCACTGGAAGTGATTGATGTTTAGATTTAAGCCTGGATTTTATTTGGAAATGTCAGCAATTCATATTAAAAAAAAAGGGAAAAAATCCTCCTTGTTTAACGGTGAACAAATTATAGATCTGCTAAGAATGTTGTAGTCTCAAAGTCACATTCAGCCATTCATGGGTGTTTCAATGGATTCCCTCCAACAATAGTGTCCACCACACAGAGTCCAATGAGGAAACAGAAACTGTGGCCACTCCCCACTTTAAGTTCAGCTTCAACATCCCGAGTCAGGAATGTATGGTATGACTTCTCCAAGGACTTTAATAGAGACATCTGAAGAGACATTTTTTTCACTCCAATTTTTTTTCACATGTGTTTGGATGCTTTAAGTGCATTTAAATGCTTCCGTTTCTTTTATTATCCATTTTAAAAAAAAAAAAACTTTAATATGATTTAAGAAGCATGGACGGAACTTTCTTTGGAACACTGGAAGGGAGAAGGAGAACTGACTTCACTATCTGATGCATGTCTTTGACAAAAAGGCATTAAAATGGCTGTTCGCCCACAGGCTGGTATCACAGAGAGAGAAAAAAATGACAAGGGGCATAAGGGCAGATAGCCAAGCTAGAGAAACTCAAGGATATGATCTTGTGAAGAAATAGATGTTCATCTTGAACAAAGGATCAGAAAGGTCATCAAAATAAATTAACTAAGCCTGCCTGAATAGAAATAGTAAAGCATATTAATTATTCTTGACACGGTTGTGTAGTTAGCTGAATCAAGGTGATGTTTTTTCACTGGATTTGTTTACAGCTGTACATTCATTTGCCCTCCTGAGTAATTTAGTCTAGTTTGGGAAAGATCAGAGAGGTGGACTACAACATGTTGAGGCACAATGTACAATTCAGAACACAACAGAATCCCATTGACATCACATTAACCTTGGCCATCAGATAAGAAAAAGAATGAAGTTTTGACACATGCTTGCATGTAAGCAATTTGAACATTTCACATATATGATTTTGTGTAATTATTTTCAAGTGATTTACTCGTGTTCCTCAGGAAGGTTTAAGCAAGTTTGGTAGTCAGTGTGTAATAGTATATTATGACAGATTATGTTGTATTTTATATTGTATATAGATAAGTTTTAAAGGAGATAAATTGTGGCAGGCTTTTTGTGCAGGTCAAAAACAAACATTTAAACTACTGGAGGTCTGTTCAAGCCAGACAGGCCCGGCTCCACATGCCCTTGCAAAAACTTCCAATGGTGCCCAAGGGACTTCACTAATGGATTGTTGTTTTGAAAAGCAACAGGTGAAAGAACTCGGAGGATTAGGTCCGGAGCTGCAGGCTGTCTGAGTGCAGGTTTCTGTTCTAAGATGGTAGTGTGATTTTTCAAGCAGAGAGAGTCAAACAGGCTTTTCTCTGCGAGAGAGAGAGAAAGAGAGAGAATTCAGCAGCAGCTGGGACTGGAACAGGAAAAGCTGGCAAGCTAGTGGAAAAACCCCATTTTGAAGACAGCTTGTGAGTGCTTAGTTCAGCCTGGTCAAAGCTCTTGTGGTCCATACAAGAGGAGAGGACTGGGTGCCTAATGTTTCACTTGAAATAAGGGAAACAAAAAGGAACTCTGTGGTGACCTGAAAGAAAGAGGTTATCATCTGGAAAATCCTGATGGGACAAGTTTCTTCGGCAAGATTCTGACGTGGCTGATTAGAAGGGATCAATTTGTGTCCAGTGACCAACAAATCTCTCTCCGAAAACCGACAAGACCTTCCTGAGCAGTAACCATTTACCTTTCAAGTACCAAAACCTGGTGAACTTCATCAATGTTAAATTCTGTGCACAGTGTAAGAATTAGGCAGCTTCATGTTCCAGGGCACAAATGCTGCAGGTGCAACAGGGTTGCAGGTAAGATGGCTGGTGGGGGGGGGGGGTGTGCATTTTTGATGAGCGAGGATATCACAGCAGTACTTAGGGGGAATATTATTGGGGTTCATCTAGTAAGACTATATTTGTGGAACTTATAACTGAAAAGGGTATGATCACTTTGAATTAGAGAAGCAAACCTATAGGGAGATTGTCAGGGGTGCAGTGCTAATTTTTTCTGGTGCCAGAACTCACCAAAAACGGCGACAAGGAGGTGCCAGAGCAGTTCTCCAGTGAGCTCCGGCAGCACTGCATCCCTGGAGATTGCAGATAGCTATCAAAATCGTAGGTTCATTATAGTAGTTGATGTTTAAACTCGCTTATATTATTGGGACTCCATAGTGCAAAGGGATGAAATTTCTTAAGTTCTTCCAAGAAAGGTTTTGTAATTAATATAAAGGAGACCCAACTGGTAAAGGCAGAATATTAGGGAGCAAGATAGGATCAAGCGACTGAAAGGTTAGTGGGGGAGGATTTTGTGACGAGCAACTATAATTCTCTTAGTTTTAAAATAATTATGCCAAAAGATAGGACTGGTCAATGTTAAAGTCCTAAATTGGGGAACAGTCAATTTTCAAGGCTTTGGATAGGGACTTACAGTGGTTGTTTGGGGCCAGCTGTCTGGTAACAGGGCATTTGGCAAGTTGGGGGGAGGTTTAAAAGTGAGATAAGACGAGTTCAGTTGCAGAATGTTGTGGTTAGAGTGAAGGGCAAGGCTGGCATGTTTTGGTAATCCTGGTTGAACAGAGATATTGGGGCCCTGGTTAGAAAAAAAAAGGAGGCATGTATCAGGTGTATCAGGTACAGACAGCTGGGTTCAAGAAAATATTTTGAGTTAAGTGAGAAGTGTAGGAGAACATTTAAGAGAGAAATCAGGAAGAAAAAACAAAGAGTTGAGATAGCTCTCATGTCTAGAAGATGGACAAGGACTTTAATGAATACTTCTCATCTGTATGAACCATGGAGAAGTTCACAGAAGCTAAGGAATTGGCTGATGAATAGTGATGTCTTGGACCATCTCCAAATTACAAAAAAGGAGCTGACTTAAAGCACATTAAGGTGGATAAATCTCCAAAGTCCAACAATCTTTGGACATTGCTAGCTATGGGTGAGGTATTGGAAGACTGAATGGGGGCTAATATTGTACTATTATTTAAAGGCTGCAAGGATAAGCCAGGGATGTAAAGGCCAGCGATCCTGATGTCCTAGTGGGGTAAATCACTCGAGATTCTGAGGGACAGTGCCTTCATGGGTGGGGTGGGGGTGGGGGGAACCATGCTTCAAAAATTTAGCAGTTTCTTTTTTTTAAAGAGGTTTGACACAGGCAGGGCAGTGGCCTTTCTCTATATGGACTTCTGCAAGGCCATTGACAAAAATGGTGGATCAAGTGCAGACAAACATTGCTCTCATGCTTGCTCAATCCAGCTCTATGTGTACAAATTACTTGCTTGAAACTAATTTAGGATACCAGCTAATTAAAGAATTATTGTAGACTTAAATATTCTAAACTATCTTCTGTTGTCATTTACAGCTACAGTGGCTGAGTATTTATACCATCTGTCATCATATGCTAATCGACACTTCGGATAATCACACAGAATGAAGTGAGATTACTGTGCATTATATTAATTTTATAACGGTGACTTTTTTAAAAATAAAATCTCTATCTTTTCATTGCCATATTCCAAATTCTTGCTTTTTGAAGAGAGTAGTTACCAACAATGGATTTTCAATTGTACATCAATATAAACAACAGGTGGCGTCAAGACCATGCTTTACCATTTCAAGGCTAAGGGGTCCAGTCATGTAATGTGTACGAGTTTTATTATACACACATTATGAGATTGAAGTAAGTGGAAATTCTATCGCTAAATGCAAATAGGATCCTGGAGGACACCACATGCAGAATGGAACTGTCTGTGGATGTACTTGACAGATCAATAACCAAGTAGCATAAAAGTCTATGCAGGTAATGGGTATTGAAATCTGATCAGGCCGTTGCCAATGCAGGCCTGAACCAAGCCCATCGACTTGCTTGTGGTGCCATGGTGCAGCCAAGCTCATTCTTCGCCCAGGCAGCTGTCAGTGTTACGTATGTTTTCCTTGCAACCACTTGGGTGGTTTCCTCCCCGTGCTCTGGTGTTTTCATGCATCACAAAGCTGGAAGGTTTACTGACCTCTGTAAATTGCCCCTAACATGTAGATGAATGGTGGAATCATGCAGGACTTAGTGAGAATGTGGGGTTTAACGTAGAATCAGTGAAAATGGGTGGTTGATGATCTTTGGGGTGTCAGTGCACCAAAGGGCCTATTTCTAAGCAATATGTCACCATAACTCATTTAGTTTTGTCCTGATCCAGTGGGATTTACAAAGTATTCATGAATGAAAAAGGCATTCCAAGCCAAAGAATTATTCCAAGCCAAGGAATTCATATATTTCTCCTTTGATGGGAAGTACTCCAGCAATTACACCTGCCCAATGCTGGCCATGTTGGGGTAATGCAGCTGACGCCAACTTAAACCTGAAACTTCCACCAAAAATTTACCCTTCCATCCTGGATCAAGTCTATGCTCTGCTCTCTGTTAGACATGGACCACGGTAACAGCCCTTTCGGGCCATGAGTCCGTGCCACCCAATTTACGCCCAGTTAGCCGACATCCCCGAATGGTGGGAGGAATTCAGAGCCCACAGGGAAACCCCATGAAGACACAGGAGAACGTACCAACTCCTTACAAACAGCACAAGATTTGAACCCTGGTCCTGATTGCTGGCACTGTAAAGATGCTGCGTGGACCGCTGCCCTAAATTGAAAATAAAAAGACCTATCGGATGCTGCCTCCACCAACTGATACTGGACAAAACTAATCTGGATAATGTACTGAGCTGGGTCAGCACGATACGATTTGGCCCAAAAACACCCAAGTGAAACATATAATTAAGTCCAATCAGGTGAAGGGTGGGTTATGAGGACCTAACGCAGAGAGGCACCAATATTTGTGCAATCCCCAGTGAACCTAATTGATATAAATTGAAAATGGTTAGATATGTTTGGTTTTTTACAAATTGTTGTTAGTTGCAGCAGAGCTCTTATCTCATGTATTATGTTTGAGGATGAAGGTGAAGGTGCTTTCAGTGAAGGTTTTGTGGCACTTGAGCTATTCAGCAGCTATAGAAGAAGAGCTAGTGGTAACCACATCCACGGTGATTAAGTGTTTTGAGAAGATGGAGCTGAAGCATATCAACTCCTGTCTGAGTGGCGACATGGATCTCTTCAAATAGGCCTACAGCAGCAACAGGTCTATGCCATCTCACTGGCTCAACACAAAGCCATGGAACATCTGCACAGCAAAAACACATTACATCAGGGTTCTCTTTAACGATTATAGCCCGACATTCAATGCCACCGTCCCCTCAAAACTGATCAGCAAACTCCAAGACCTGGGACTCAACACGCACTGAGTAGTTGGATCATGGTTTCCTCACCGCCAGACCGCAATCAGTGAGGATTGGTAAGAACATCTTCTCCACAATTTCCATCAGTACCGGAGCACCACAGGATGTGTTCTTAGCTCCCACTCTACTCACTTTACCTCTATGGCTCAGGATGACAATTACACCATCTAAAAATTCGCTGATGATACCATGGCAGTGGGTTGGATAAAAAGAGGTGGCGACTCAGCAAACAGGAGGGAGAATGAAAACTTGGCTAAATAGTGCACCAACAACAACTTCTCTCTCAATGTCATCAAAACCAAGAAGTGAGTGTGGACTTCAGGAAGGGAAAACCAGAGGGCAGTGAGCATTAGGGAATCAAAGGTGGAGAAGGTGAGTCTTGGGACTCACTATCTCGGAGGATTTTTCCTGGACCCAATGCACAAATGTTATTGTGGAGAAAGCATGTGACATCTATAACTCCTCGGTAGTTTTTGAAGTTTTGGTATGACACTGAAAACCTTGCAAACATCCACAGATGTCTGGTGGAAAGTGTGGTGACCAGCTGCATCACTGTCTGGTATGGAATCACCAATACCCCTGAGTGGAGAGCTCTGCAAATGTTAATGGACACAGCCCAGTACCTCACTCGCAAAACTCTCCCCACCGACGAGAAAAATCTACATGGAATGCTGCTGTCAGAGAGCCACAGTGATGATCAAGGATCTGCACCACCCAGGACACACTTTGTTCTCGCTGCTGCCAACAGGAAAGAGGTATAGGGGCCACAAGACTCAAACTGCCAGGTTCAGTAACAGCTGTTACCCCTCCTTTCAAAGATCTGTCACATACTGTATTCATGTTCCACTGGCTTGACTGACTGAGCTTCGAATGTAGAAGCTTCTGTTGCTTTTAATAGCTTGATCATACCAGGGTGGCAGATTACACCAGGCACATTTTCCTCAGATCCTTATGTCAAGGGCATTGTCAATGTAGACCATGTGGTACCTTTAGACTGTACTCTTTATCAAATAAATGGTAATGTTGCTGGAGCTGCTGTTATGGCAGCGTTACCACCAATGCAGACTCTGGTAGAGTGGGGAACAGAGACACAGCGCTCCCCTGTGAGGTTCTACTGCCAAGTCTGACTTCCTAGGGCTCTGCACAGGTTTTAAAAGGCCTGTTAAAGGATCCAACGGCGTTTTATTTTAAAATCCTGCAACCGTCCAAGATGGCGGTGCCCGTGCTGGCAGTGGCCTCGAGGGGTTGCAGACCCTAGGATCCAGAGGACTGGCGCAAGGTACCAGACCGCCCCCCCTCCCCCCCCCCCATTTGAGAAGGAGAAGCAGAGGACAGGATGCTGGTGGCAGACCAGCGAGGGGCTCTGCAGCTGAAGGACATGCAGGTGGCGGGCTGTTGGTGACTCTAGGTGGAGAACCCACACAGGCTGCAGGCTGCTGCCAACTTGCAATCGAAGGACTTACACTGGGCTGCCGGCTGCTGGAGAACAGCTCAAGACTAGCTGAAGGGGTACCAGGTATCAGAACAGGGATGCAAGAGGGTGCTGAGGGTGGGAGGATGTGCAACAAAGGGCCTGCAATTATAATGGGTGACTTTAATCTACATGTAGATTGGGTGAACCAAATTGGTAAGGGTAAGGGTAAGGGTAAGAAGGAAAAGGATTTCTTAGAATGCATGCGGGATTGTTTTCTAAATCAGCATGTCGAGGAACTGACAAGGGAACAAGCCATTCTAGATTGGGTATTGAGTAATGGAGAAGGGTTAATGAACAATCTTGTTGTGAAGAACCCCTTAGGTAAGAGTGACCACAATATGGTGGAATTCTTCATTGGAATGGAATGTGACAGAGTTGATTCAGATACAAAGGTTCTGAACTTGAGTGGGGTAACTTTGATGGTATGAGATGTGAATTGGCTAAAATAGATTGGCAAATGGTACTTAAAGGACTAATGGTAGAAATGAAATGGCAATCATTTAAGGATAGCTTGGAGCAAGTACAACAGATGTACCTCTCAGTTTGTAAAAATAAATCGAAGAGGGTAGTGCATCCGTGGCTAACAAGGGAAATCAGAGAGAGAATCAAATCCAAATAAGCAGCATATATTCTTTTAATTCCTTTTCTCTCCCATTCTCTAAAGGAAAGGTTATCTATTGTGAAAGGCATTAGTTGATTTTGCGTCAATAATAATTTTGGTAGTTGGTCATTTGTTTTTTTTCTTTCTACGTGAATCTTCTTCCACATGTTGAGTAAATGGTGCAGTACTGGTGAACTTCTATATTGCACCAGTTTTTCATCCCACTTTTAAAGTATATGTTCTGGTACCTTTTCCCCTATTTTATCTAGCTCTAATGTGGTCCAATCTGGTTTTTCCCTTGTTTGATAAAAAATCTGATAGATACCTTAATTATGCTGCTCTATTATAATTTTTTGTTTGGTAGTTGCAAACCACCTTGTTTGTACCATTCTGTTAATTTATCTAGCGCAATCCTTGGTTTCCCCCCTTTCTATAAGAATTTCCTTATTATTCTCTTTAGTTCATTGAAGAATTTCTCTGTTAAGGAATCGGTAACGATTGAAATCGGTATTGTATCCTTGGGAAGACATTCATTTTAATGCAATTTACCCTTCCTATCAGTGTTAGTGATAAATCTTTCCAATGTTCTATGTCATCTTGTAATTTCTTCATTAATGGTTGATAATTTAATTTGTATAGGTGGCCTAAATTATTATCTAATCTAATACCTAGGTATCGCATTGCTTATGTTTGCCATTTAAATGGTGATTCTTTTTAAAATCTGTGTAATCCGCATTATTCATTGGCATGGCTTCACTTTTATTTGCATTGATCTTGTACCCCAATATTTCTCCATATTCCTTCAATTTCTTATGTAATTCTTTTATTGATATTTCTGGTTCTGTTAAGTATCTTATGATGTCATCTGCAAATAAACTGATTTTATACTCCTTCTCCTTTATTTTTATCCCTTTTATTTTATTTTCTGTTCTTATCAGTTCTGCCCATGGTTCTATTACTAAAGCGAACAGTGAGGGAGATAGTGGACATCCCTGCCTAATTGACCTACTTAATTTAAATTGGTTCGATACATATCCATTTACTGTCACCTTTGCCAATGGTCCCTTATATAATGCTTTAATCCAATTAATATATTTTTATGGTAGGTTGAACCTCTGTAATACTTTGAATAAATAATTCCATTCTACCCTGTCAAAGGCTTTTTCTGCATCTAAAGCAACAGCCACTGTTGAAATCTTATTTCCTTGTACTGCATTGATTAAATTAATGAACTTACAGATATTGTCCGTTGTTCGTCTTTTTTTAATAAATCCAGTTTGATCTTGTTTTACTATTTTTGGTATACAGTCGGCCAATCTGTTTGCTAATAGTTTTGCTATTATCTTTTAATCTGAATTAAGTAGAGATTTTGGTCTATATGATGCTGGTGTTAGTGGATCTTTCCCTGTCTTTGGTATTACTGTAATTATTGCTGTTTTACATTAATCTGGCAAGTACAAATATGGAATAACTCATGGTACAATGTTTGCATACTACCAATTGAAAACCTACTTAAAGGACAAATTGGGAAGCAGACTGAGATTACCAGAAGGAAGCAGCTTTGAATATGTGATTACAGAAACAACGATAATGAAAAGATTTATAACAAACATGTACATCAAGCTGCAAGAGAAGGAAAATGATGAAATAAGCTATAAACCCAAACAAAACTGGGAAAAGGATTTAAACAAAGATAAAAAATGAAATATGGGAAAAGTTATGTTCTGGAACTATGAAAAATACAATAAACATGAGGTTATGCATGATACAATATAATTGGTTACACAGGCTATATATCACGCCCCAAAAGTTAGATCAATGAGATCCAACATTATCAGATAGATGTTTTCGCTGCAAAAAGGAAACGGGAACAACAGTACATGCAATTTGGGCATGTGAGAAAGTGAAAAAGTTTTGGGAAGATCTAAATCAGGTATTAAATAAAATCACAAAAAGCAACATACCAAAAAATCCAGAGATCTTTCTTCTAAGTAATATAAGAAGTAAAGAATTAGGCCTCAAACTGGATGAAGCACAAAAAAGATTTATTATGATAGCCTTAGCTGTAGCAACCACTGGACTGTCTGAAACTGGAAGTCAGAAGAGAGCCTGAGAGTACAGCAATGGTACATAGAAATGAATAAATGTATTCCATTGGAAAAAAAACATATAATTTAAAAAATAAAATCACGTTATTTGAACAAATTTGGGAACCGTACATGGAACACAACAGAGAGGGCTTGCCTCGGACCGCCACCCCCTAAAATGATAAAATGAGAAGAAGACAAAATGACCTGATTGAGGGGGGATCTTATAGAAACAAATAAAATTATTAAGGGTTTAGACTGACTAGACGCAGGTAGGTTGTTTCCAATGCTGCGAGAAACCAAAACCAGGGGGTAACAGTTTAAGGATAAGGGGGATGTTTTTTTAGGACTGAGATGAGGAAAAATGTCTTCTCTCAGAGGGTGGTAGATCTGTGGAATTCTTTGCCACAGGAAGTAGTTGAGGCCATTCCTTGTCAATATTTAAGAGTAGGTTAAATTTGGCCCTTTTGGCAAGGGGGATCATGGGGTATGGGAAGAAGGCAGGAATTGGGTACTGATCACCCATGATCATATTGCCTGGCGATGTAGGCTTGAAGAGCCAAATGGCCTCCTCCTGCACCTATTTTTCTATGTTGATGGAAATTGAGACATTATGGATGAGGCAGAGCCTAATGAGAAGGTTCAGGTGACAGTGGCAATGAGAGAATGGGAAGCCAAAATTTCAGATTGGGAAGGAGGAAAATACATGGAGCTACTTGGAAACTATGGGCATTCAAAATTGTTATAATTCATATGCCTGATGCAAGGAACAGAAACTCTACTGTTCACTGTACAGTAGCTGACATCCTCATGATTCCTCTTCCAGGATCAGCGTCATCTCCCACTCAAACCGCAAATGTGCTTCATGCTCTTAATTTGTAGGCTTCACCACTTCTTCCTTCACCGTCTCCCTCCCATTCCGCTCACTTGCAGGACCTGTTATCACACAATGCAACAGCTGTATCGCCATTCAAAGCTGAAGGCCCTAGTTTGTGTGAGCACTGACATCTGAGAATCCATTCCCATAAAGATCGAGGGATTTAAGTGGCATGAATTTCCAGTGAGATACTGTCAAGTCTGGCATGTGCAGGATCTTTGGCAAAAGTAAAATCATCAGTGTTGAATGGTGCATCACGTTGCAAAGTTTGCACAGGTATGGCCCAGTGAAAAAAAAAATACTGGCATTTATCTACTCGTTTAAACATTTCGCAGAGATCCAAATTAAAACTGGGACCTAAATGAGATTCGAGTTTACTCCTAAATTATTTGCAAATAGTTGCAGACCTCTTCAGTTCACGGCTTGTTGCTGAGTATACCAGTAGAGGCTACAGCATCACAAGTTATTAAAGGACAAGAACGTCACCAACAATAACCTCTGCTTCACAATGCATTTTTACACTCTCGAAGTTGCGATCATATTTCCTCTATTATAAACACTGAAAGCTTCATTGTTAATTCTGTACCAACACAAGGTTTAAAAAAATGTAATCATGTTTGAAAAATTGCTGGTTGCCCTTTTAAAGTGCTCTTTGCTGATATCTGCAGCTTAACATCGCTAGACATGCTATTACAATGACAAAAACTATAAAGTATATTTCTGGCCTACAGCCTGGGAAATGAGATAGACACTTTAAATGTTGTTGCATTCACCATGCTGAATTAAGGCAAGGAAGAATGTATTTTGATTTTTGTTCGGGGCTTCTGACACCTGATGAAATGCCTGTGATATATGCAAATCCTCTGGTACAGAAATTCATTTGTTTTATTCAATTTTCTTTTATTATCTGCAATCCTGTTTAGAGGCATGACAGAGATGAAAATATTGACCAGATAGATTCTGACTTTGCAAATATCATGGATAAAGGCAAAATGATGCACAGCAAGTCTCAATCACCATGGACAGAATCTTTCACTTCACTGTTCAGTGCCATTTGATAATGAAATGTTCTTGTTTAAGAGGATATAAATCCTGAAATATCCTGCTCCTGGTTATTTCAGGGGAAGCCAATGTGGGGATGGGGTCAGTGTTTCAGCAACGTTCAGTATACTTCCTGGCTCCAAGTGCTCTGCTGCTCTCACAAGGGCCGGTGTGAGCCTTTATATTGGGCCAGTGATTTGCAGGGAGTAGGTGGAGCCAGCCTCCCTGGTTACCTCCCTGCAGGTGCAGGGGGTTGCCCCCTGCAGAAGGCAGGTAGGAATGCAGACAGGTGCAGGCAGTTACAGACAGTCCAGTGGTTGTATCACCACAGGAGGGGTTGCATTCAACTGAAGAGAACCATTAACCAAAAATTAAGGCAGATTTTCATCAGGCCTCGGTGAATTTAATACCAGGACCTTACCAGAATGCTTTTTCCTGAAGCAACCAGTTTGAGAGACTGTTCTGTCACCTACAATACCAGACCATGATGGGGAAATATAAAGAAGCAGAGGAAGAGGCCAGGGGCTGGTGAGGGGAATCGGAGGGGCAGTTGCCTGCCGGGAAGGTTGTGGAGACTGGGTGCGTGCTGTTCCATTTTCATTTCTCACACCACGATTTATATATATACATCCTCTGATCTATCTTTTACATCTCTAGTTTCCCTCATAATTAGCTCCTTTGCTCTTACAACAGGGGTGTCAAACTCAAATTCACGGAGGGCCAAAATTAAAAACTTGGACTAAGTCGAGGGCCGAACTAAATATTTATTGAAAATTTTCAACAACATCTGCATGTTTTCTCTTCTTTCAACATATGTAATGTTAAACTTTAGGATATAACTTTAGGAGGATAATGTTACAGGTGAGGAGTAGGTAGCTCAAGTTCACCCTTTGCTTGACCTGAGGGAAACCTATTTGGTCCCTGTGGAGATGTAGTCAGCATTCACAGGCTGTGTCCATTTTGGCCTGCATCAGGACTCAGCATTTCCTGCTTACTCCTCAGGCTCTAGGCCTCTATTCACCCTCGACCCACCATCCCGCTATCTGACCAGTCCTTTACCCAACCTCTACTCACCCCTCACTCCACTCGCTCTGCCTCTACCCACCCCATCCTATATACACCCCTCTACTGCCTCTCCTCTCAACCTGTTCCTCCCTCTACCCGTCTCTCACCCTCTAATCACCCCTCCCCTACTCGCCCTGCCCCTCCCCTTTTACCTCTTCCCTATCCACCCCTCCTTCTACTCATCTCTCCCTCTAACTGCCCCTCGTACCACCATAACTTCCCCTGCCCATTACTCCTCACCTACACCCTCTGCCCACCCCTGCTTACCCACCCACTCAGGCCCAGTGTGCTGCCGATCAGCCTTTGCGGACAGCCACCATCTCTCTCTTCACGTGCAGGGTCGAACCAGCCGTCCCTGGGGTCCACGCGGGTGCAAGCGCTGAAGGGCGTGGCGACCGGGAGAAGTGCGCTCGCGCTGTGGAAGGGCCGTCCGGTGCCAGTCGCGCGGAGCTCGCGCTGCCCAGGGGCCGTGCGCAGTTTGCCATGCCCGACGTGCCGACAGGAAATCACAGGCGCTCGCCCATCCGCCGCACCGCTCAACAGGTGGGAGAAGTGACTGGTTGTGCGGGGAGCCTTCCAACTGGCTTGCCGGTTGATGACATCGACAGATTCTCATGTTACAATTTCTCATGTTACAATGGGGAAGGATGTGCAATGAAGGGGGAGGATGGTGGGGGTGACATTACCAAAAAACAGCATCGGCTCTCGCTGCAGGGCGGGCCACCTCTAATACATTTTTGAAATGATCTTGCGGGCCAAATATAATTATATCGCGGGCCAAATTTGGCCCGCGGGGCAGAGTTTGACATGTGTGTCTTACAACATTGTCACTTGTATCGTTCGATCATCTTCTGATTGCCACCGAATCATTCCTTGTTGATGATTCTTTTTTCACTTTTTCGTGTCTGTGGTCATTCACTTCTCCCCACGCCATTTTGCCCTGGCTCCTCCTCTCTCTTAAAAAAAAGTCTTCTAGTTCTGAAAATGGCAATGGGCTTCGGACAGTGACCCTTTCTTTACAGGTGTTGCAGTACTTCATGTTGCCATTGGAAAATAATTCCAGCCAAGATACATCCAATCCACAAGGGCCACTGCTTTAAATGGTGAAGAAAAAAAAATCCATCCGAGGCGACTATTGAGGTCTTGGTTAAAGTTTGCCTGGTTTGTGCATTATTAAAATCTCTGTTAGTCATTTGAAAGATAACTCCTTGTGGGCAGGATATAAACTGGCGAGAACTGCCTTGACAATAGCAAGGGAATGGTAAATTAATCCAAGGTAAACTGCTCTCCCTCAACACTGCACTCAATACCAAAGAGGTAATGGATGTAGTTATTGCTGTTCTCTGGTGTTTCAATAAACAGTTTTAAGCTCGATCTCAAAGCCTGAGGTGCCAATGTTTTCTGACAGTTTGCTCCATGTTAATACATCTCAGTGACGGGGATTACATGTTCCTAGGCCTAAACAAACCTCCCTGGAAAGGCACAGCCATCAGATGCATAGTTGGAAACCATGATTTAAGATCAACTGCTGTGTGATTGGGTCATAAAAGTAACAGGATGATTTCTCCACTAAAGATGGCCTAAGGTAGTAATGGGTTTGCATTCCAGAACCAGCCTTTAAACACCATTCTATATTGGAAATATTGCATTCTCATAAGATACACTGACATCCTACCACATTCCCCATATGATTGCATCTGGGAGAAAATACCGGCACAAATCATTACTTCTCTATTTTATTTTTTTCACCTCCAACAATTTTTCTCGATCCATAATCAATATTGGCATCAAACAAGGGAATTCTCCCCCTTGCCGTTCTTTCTAAATGACATAATCCCTGTGATATTGTGCACAGACTCCTTCACACGGTAACTGCCATTTATAGAATCTCGCCTTTATTTCTCTTTCAGCATGAATATCACACTTTCTCTCATCATCCTCCACAATGTCACGCTCTCTCTCCCCTTCTGTAAATCCAACATGGCTGGTGTATTGATCTCATGATAATATTACGGTGAATTTATGGTCATATCCTTTGTACAACATACCTATGCATCAAAGTTTTTACTTGCAGCAGTTGAACAGGTAACTTTACAAAACAAAATGACAACTACAAAGCAACTAAAAAAAACAAATACATTCAAAGGCCTTAATCAAATTAAAAAGACAATAAATACCCCAAAAGGTAGATTATACATAATAAATCAAAACTATTTATTGCAATAATGAAAAGGAAAAAAATCAGGTAGCATCTATGGAGAGAAAACAGTTAATTCCTGCTGGATTTTTGGACTTCAGTGTCTCACATGATTTATTTCCCTTTCTTTTTCTGTATCTTTATGTATTTATCTTGTATTTTTTTCCCTGTGGTCAGACAGTGGGAATGGCAGCCAGGGCAGGGGAATGCTCCTCTTGCAGAATGTGGGTCGTCAGGGAAGCCAGCAGTATCCCTGATGACTTCATCTGCGACAAGTGAATCCAGCTGCAGCTCCTTACAAACTGAGTTAAAGAATTGGAACTGGAGTTGGAGAAATTCTGGATTATTCGGGAGGTGAAGGGGTGATTCGACAAGAGATACAGTGATGCTATCACACCTAGGAGGCAGGAGGAAGGTAGCTGAGTGACAGATGGGAGAGGGAAAAGGAACAGGCAGGCAGTGCAGGCCACCCCTGTGGGCATTCCCCTCAATAACAACTATCCCATTTTGGATACTGTTAGGAGAAATTACCTACCAGGCATAAGCCATGGTGATCAGGTCTCTGGCATGGAGTCTGGTCTGATGGCTAAGAAGGGAAGGGGGAGAAGAGACGAGCTGTAGTGATGGGGATTCCATAGTTAGGGGGACAGATAAGAGGCTCTGAGGAAAGGATTAAGATTCCCAGATGGTATGTTGCCTCCCTGGTGACAGGGTCCAAGATATCTCAGATCAAGTTCACAGCATTTTCAGAAGGGAGGGTGAGCAGAGCGGTGGAAATGTGGAAGTGGTGAATGCAGACTCAATTTTAATATTTAAGAAGAATTTGGACAGATACATGGATGGGAGGGGTATGGGGGTGCTATGGACGGTGCAGGTCAGTGGGACTATGCAGAAGAATAGATTGACACAGATTAGAAGGGCCAAAGGGCCTGTTTCTGTTTCTGTGCTGTAATGTTCTATGGTTCTACAGTTCTGTGGTTTTCCTTCCTTCTCAGCTTCCACAAAGATCCTCTAAACAACCAACTGATCTTTTTGGATATGAGAAGGTAGTACCTGCAGCTTTAGAGCTACACATTTCTTTGGAATGGTTTGGTTTGGATTCTGTGGTCAGTAACTTGCCACTCAACTTGAATAAGATCCATTCAACTTGCCAATATGATCCTACAACCTCTGCAGCGTTAGCTGTTGTCATATATTAGATGGAGTAAATTTCAGGTCCAACAACAGTTGAACCATGATACTTGATCCAAATTTTACAAAAAATCATATTTGATCCTGTCCTGGCTCCTTCCCACAATATTCTCAAAAGAGGTTTAAGTTTAGATTTGCACTGAATTGTGAGCAATTCCAATCAAGCCTACCAGCCAAACATCCCAAAGGCCGTTTGCATTATTTGAAAGGAAGTGATGAAGATTTAATTAAATGGGGACTTGATGGAAAAAAAAGCCAATTAATTTTATTCGGATACTTAAGGAAATTGCAAAAGTCTTAAATGATAATCATTGAGAACAGAGAAAGAACCAGATAATCGGCACGGTTAGCATAGCAGTTAGCACAACGATGTTACAGCGCCAGCGACCAGGACTGGGGTTTGAATCTGGCACCGACAGTCAGGAGTTTGTGTGTTCTCCCTGTGTCTGTGTGGGGTTCTTCTGGATGCTCCAGTTTCTTCCCACCGTTCAAAATGCACCGGGGGTGTAGTTTGATTGGGTGTAACTGGGCAGCATGGACCAGAAGGGCGTGTTACTGTGCTTACTGTCTAAATATAAAATTAATAAAAAGCTATAGGGTGCCATTATTCCAAAACAAATTCACAGTCTATAAAGAATAAGGAAACTATGAGGTTCATGTTCATGGAAGGGACAAAATTCACAAACATTTTCAGTGATGACAGGAAATGTCAGAGAACAATAAGAGGTAGGAAACTGATCAATTAATGTATTTAAATTGATACATCATGGCCTCATATATTACAAACAGGGAGAGGGTTAGACAAGTTATGGAAAATAAGAGAAAGAAAGAAAAAGAGAAAGGGGAGAGAAAAATGTCAAAGAAAGAGAAAAAAATGGGCGAGTGAGCCACTGTGTTAGGATTCTCGGCCCATATTTTCTGACTCTCAAAAAGAGTACTGGGTAAGGCTGAATGTTGGACCAAGAAAATCTCGTGGGTAGTTGAGGTGCAATTTCCCCACGAGCAGGCTCGACCAGCGGCCAGAATGATTTGACTGCCTGTCTCACTTTGAGAGCAGTGTTTTATGCCAGAGATCAGGGGCTCCATCCATTCCTTTATCCTCCAACACTCACCCCAAATTCTAAATGTTTGAAATGAGAACCAAGAAGATGCAAAACGCCCAAATTTCTTCTGGTCTCAGGACTAGAAATAAAAAAATTACCATTGGGATGTTCTTCCGCTTGCATTAGTCCAGCGGTACTCAACCTTTTTCCTTCTACTCACATACCACTTAAAGTAATCCTTACGCCTTCGGTGCTCTGTGATTAGTAAGGGATTGCTTAAGGTGGTATGTGAGGGGGAAGGGAAAGTTGAGGACCACTGCCTGAGACCCAATTGTTACTGAAATACTTTGCTTGAGAAAAATTGTCAATGGCCCATTTTCTTTGGAGTTATAGGTACGATTAAAAGTAGTTTTCAAACTTTTTCTTTCCACCCACATCCCACCTTAAGCAATCCCTTACAAATCACCTCTGGCATAGGGAGTACTTTAAGTGAGTGGAAAGAAAATGGTTGAGAACACTGCAATAATCAGAGCATGAGCATTACATATTTCTGTTTCAAAGCAGAAATGGGGTTCCAAAAGATGCCTTGAAGCACAGATTTTCATTCAGACCATGTGATCACAGAATCCACAAAGTTGTCCCACCCAGGGATACATCCCTTTGATGTTGATGCAGCCACAGTAAGAGTAGTAGCGCTGTCGTATAAAAGATGCAGAATGTATATTAAAACCATAGTCTTCATCCTGACCGTGGAAGGATGTTCCTCTGGGAAGTCTGTGACAATTTTTCACGTTTGTAAGATTATCAGTTATTTAAGAGACAAATGTTGTCAACTTTCCATTGTCCTTCAAAATATATTTTGTGATGAAATAGGCTGCTGTAGAACATGACTGAGGATTAAAACGCAATTAGGAAGCAAGCTGAAAGATGAGCACAAAATAAACGAATTTGCAAGCAAATCACATAAAACAAGGGAGTATGGAGGAAAATGGCATGGAGTCTTAAAAGTCACAAGGCAGACAATAGCCATGACAGCAAAAATAGTGATTCAAAAATATAATTATTTCTCTTGTCACTTTACACGAAAATGGTCAGTAATTCCTCTTTGGACTCTGATCTGGTATTTTGTGATTACCTGCTTAAACTTCATTTGTATTTACGTTCCCAAATTATAGAACAAAATATAAGGCAGAAATACCGAATAAGAGGAAATCATTCATTCCTGGCTTAAAGATTAGTTGAAGAGCATTATGTTAAGTGTCAATAAAATTACTGAAGAAAGCCTAAGTGGACATTTTTTCAAAGGGGAACCAAGAAATGCCAGATGTGCAGAAGGGAACGAACAATGAAAATTAGCAGGGAGGGGTACCTTGGCAGGAGAAATTATATTGGAGGATCGGATGGCAGAAAATGAAACAAATACTTCAAATCCATCTTCAAAGATGAAAACACACAAAATCAACCAGAAATAATACAAGAGCAAAGGTTTTAAGGAAATGTGAAGCTCAGAAACTTTATTTAAAAATTGATTTACATTTGTCATTTTCCAATATGTGGGAACTATTCTTGAATCCATGGAATTTTGAAAGTTGACAACTAAGTGCATCTTACATCTCCATTGCCACCCTCAAATCCCTCAATCAGGTCCTTTTCAGTCTCATTAATTACTCTCATACTGGTGAAAGACCAGTTTGCCTGACATCATCAAGAAGAAAATCACTGGTCTTTTATTTAGAAAGTGCTAAAAAGGTATGAGAATATAATAATGTGGGTTTATGAAAGAGAAAGCATATTTGATAATTCTATTTTTTAAAAGAAGTAATGGAAAATAAATAAGGGCAAAACAGGAGATAAATGGTGCATTTGGGCTTTCAGAGCACTTTTAATAATGGACCACTTGAACATCAATGAAACAAAATTAGAGTTCATGGTATTCGGGGTAATAGACTAGTGTGAATTGGTAAATAAAAGAGAATAAACAGGTCATTTTCAGATTGGGAGACTTTGACCACCAAGGTGACATAGTTCTGAGCCCCCAATCTATCATTATCTATTTGAATGGTGATAAATGCTGCGTACCTCTGAGGCGCCAAGGCAGAGTATGGCCATATTCAGTGAAAGGGCGAGGACATGTCAGATAAACAGCAATGTGAGGAAAATCTAAAGATCATTAACTTTGGTACAAAATAGAAATGCAGAATATTTTTTCTAAATGATAAAATTGGAAAACACCATGTTCAGATAAACCTGGGTGTTCTTGTACATGAATCGTTGAAAATCAACATGCAGACACAACAAGCATGTTGACCTTAATTGGAAGCGGATTTGGATGCAATTACAGAAGACTGTGATAAGACTAGCAATATGTTTACCTAATGGAGAGTAGGCTTGCAATGAAGGAACAGTTCATCAAATTAATCCTGGGGATGAGGCATCAATGCAATGATGGGCCTTTCAGTTTTGAAGAATGAGAGCTGCTTTCATTGATATATAGATATAAATTGTAGGGTTTAACAGGGTAGATTGATGCTTCCTTTGGCTAGAACGTGTCAATCAGAGGTCAAATTTCAAAATAAGAATAACAATGAAAATTGAGGGCTGTGGAGGCTGAGTTGCTTTGTGTGTTTACAACACAGATTGATACACTCTTCGATGTTGACAGATCGAGGAACACGTGGATCAGGCAGGAAAGTGGTACCGTTTTAAAAGATCACCTAGTTGGATAGCGGTGCCTAGTCCTGGTGCTATTTCTCGTGTTCCTATTGCTAGCACATCATTGCAGTTCAATTCAAACTCCTAAATCTGGGCAAGATTTCTCCTCCTCACTGGTTATTGCGGCTGTACAAGTATTCCTGCCTCATGGATTTAACATCCTCTCCATAGAGTTCAAATGTATGAATGAAGATTTTCTTTAAAAAAAACTGCAGATGCTGAAAGTTTTAAATAAAAAAAATAGAAAATGCTGGTTGTGGATGTTGTGTATTTGGATTTTCAAAGGCCTTTAATAAGGTGCCGCAATAAGAGGCTGCTTTATAAGATGAGAGCCCATGGAATTACAGGGAAGATATTAGATTGGGTGGAGCACTAGCTGATAGGCAGAAAGCAAAGAGTGGGAATAAAGAGATCCTGTTCTGGTTGGTTGCCGGTTACCAATGGTGTTCCACAGCGGTTGGTGTGGGAGCCGCTTCTTTTTACAATGTACGTTGATGATTTAGATTATGGAATGAATGGTTTTGTAGCCAAGTTTGCAGATGACGCCAAGATAGGTGGTAAAGAACCGACAGGTTGCAGAGAGACTTAGACAGCTTAGGAGAGTGGGAACCTGACATCCCCACTCCTACCAGGAACCCGAGGTCACTGCTCCTGCCAAAAGCCCAAGGATCACCGTTCCTGCCGGGAGCCCCAGGTCGCCACTCCTGCAGGGAGCCTAACATCCCCGCTCCTGCCAGGAGCCTGAGGTCCTCACTCCTGCCCGGGAGCCCGAGGTGACTTGTTCGATGTGGACAGCACCACACCCGATGGTGAGAATGGAGTCGCCATTACCGACGCTGAAGACTTGGACCAGCTCCTTTTGGCATCTTCCTGGCCAGAAGCAAAGATTTCTTTTTACTGTTATTGTATTCACTTGCTTGGTTATTTTACAGATTTGCTACCTGGTGATTAGAATGCTGTAACAAAGTTTGCGTTACACCATGCACATGGTCTGCAGTTTCCCTCACTAATGCATATGGAAATGGCACATCTATTTATTTATTTTTGTACCTGCCTGGAAGTCTATGAGGGATAAAGAATTCCATGAAGGGGTTGATGGTCTAAAAAATTTGGGGACCCCCAATGTAGGGTCTTCAAACTGAAATATTAATTCTGTTTCTCTTTCCACAGATGCTGCCTGATCTCTACAGTTCCTCCAGTATTTCGTGCTTTTATTTCTGATCACTGAATGTTGGTTATTACTCAGTGGGCTGGGAGCAAATTGGTGTCCATGATTGGGAGACCAATGATAAAGTCTCTGGATAACAGGAAACCCCCCTCTTCAATTTGACTGGAGGGCAATCCCAAGGACAGCACATTTCATTGACTCTACTTCCTGGTCAGGCTAATAAACTATTCAGATAAACAGGCCCCCACAGTACTGAAACAAATCAGAACCTGATTTGTTGAAGGTAAAATGGATTTCATCAGGTGCCACAATATTATAACTTCATTTGTAAGAATTATCATTTGAGATGCTCCATGCAAATAGCTTCCTCTTTAATGACTCACTTTTTCATCTTTATTTATGTTCAGCTGAATTTTGTTGTTGAGATGCAACAGAAAAAAGCTTCTAGTTTCCTTATCTTACACAATATAGTGTTTGTCGTGACACTGTAGCAACCACAGGTAGAGAAATGGCTTGAGATGACAGCGTTATGAAGTTGCACAATATTATTCTGGAACCAGCTTGGTATCACAATCGCCCAAATTTCATGCCATCTGACAAATCAGTTATAATACCAAAACAATTTACCATATTGTGGAAGGTTTAATAGAGAACAAGCAATTTACAGTTGTCTAACTGATGCAAATGGAGTGTTCCTTGTGAAATGTTAAGTGCCCAAATATTATGTTTAAAATGCTCAATGTGCCTTCTGTGTCTAGCTTTGCCTTACTGTACAACCTCTTCTGTTCTCACCTTTGGGGAACTGTCATTCCAGCCATGAACCACAGCTTTCGGCCACAGCCTCAGTGCAAAACAACAGCAGAGGAAGAAATGATTCTGAATACTCCTGACAGGTGTCTACTGCTGTACTGACGAGCCTCTGAAAGATAGTGGTCACCTTCAGGACATTAAAAATTTGGGGGGGGGGGGTGGGAGGGGGGCAGAGGCCATAGAATACCTTGAGCTTGCTAACTCAATCCAGCAATGGCAAATCTAGTGCCTCACATCCACGACCCCATTTTATTCTCATTTCCCCCAAATCACCTGCAAAAATCTAAAAAACCCTTGAATATGTTCAACAACTATCACCCAAAGCTCTCTGAGGTAGAGAATGCCAAAGATTTCCTTGAATAAAGAGATTTTTCTTCATCTATGTTGTAAGTAACCAAACCTTCAGCCTGAAATTATGCACCGCCACATTTCTATACCTCTGTTCTGAACTGTCCATCTTGAGAGAACAGATGCTCAACATCCACCTCATTCACTCCCTCTCAAAATCCTGGATGTTTCAATTAGACTCCTTTTCATTCTAAATTCAATTGCTTTTCATAGGACCATTCTTTTATCACTGCTATCAGTCTGGGGCTCCTCAGCTGCAATGATACCAAAGAGGTATGAAGAGGAAAATTGAACAGTCTTTCATATTGTAGCAAAATACTCTTACTCTTGTCATCCAACCATTTAGAATGAAGGTCAATGCACCATTTTCTTTCCTAACTGTTTGCTGAGCCTCAATATTTCTACACGCAGTTCATGAAATTGCACACAAACAGATGTTGAAGTTTTTTTTAAAATTCTTTCCATTTAAGAGCTAAATCTCATTTTTTCCCTACATGGATGGCTCTTGCGGCGTGATCAATGACCACTCACAGACACGAAGCAAGAGTCAAAGGCTTTATTGAACAGAAGACCCAGGCATGCCTCTACATGCTGCTGGCTCTCGTCCATGGCAGGCATGAGGGAGGAGACTAGGGCTCTTGGCCTTTATTAGGGGATCTTATGGGGAGGGGCTACAGGTACAGAAGGAACCCCCCCACCACCACGCCCCATCCCCTTGGTTAAACCTAGTGCAGAAAGCATTTCTACTCATTTTCATAGTGAAAAATCACTAATAACAGCTAAACGTGTTTATTTAATATTTATTAAATGAATTGAGTTCAGCCAAATGCTAATTATTTTAAAGTGTTCTTTAATTATTTTTAGCTTCTGCTTAATCTTTGAAAATGAATAATTAACATTTGAAATTATTGATTCTTTTCAATATTTACAAATTAGACATTTTGTTTGATCTCAGATACCTGATTTTCCTGCAATTCCTGAGGCAAATGTTCTTGATACTTTTTTTGAACTACAATCTTCTCAGAAAGGCTTAATGTCTCTTATTTATGACCAAGTGGTTAATTTAAGACAAGCCTCATTAGTTAAAATCAAGAACACCTGGGAGCAGGATTTGAACCTTTCGCTCCCTCGAGGTTTGGGACTCGATTTGTAACCTGATTAACACTACTTCCTTTTGTGCATGGCATTGTTTGCTGCAATTTAAAGTGGTCTACAGAGCACATATGTCTAAAGTTAAACTGTCCCATTTTTATTCAGATATGAATCCTTTATGTGACAAATGTAAAGCAGGTAATGCCTCTTTAGTTCATATGTTCTGGATCTGCCCTAGCTAGAAAAATTTTGGAAGGATGCTTTTCAAACTCTTATCGGTGACTTTAAACTTAAAATTGGATCCTTGTCCTTTAATTCCTCTTTTTAGAATATCTCGAGGATGACTTCCCCTCAAGCTAAATTTTATCTTTTACTTCATTGTTAGCCAAACGTGCAATATTGAAAATTGAAAGATAATATCCCACCTACATATGCACACTGACTAAATGATATTGTCTTGCTTAAATTTAGCAAACATTAGATATGTTATCAAGGATTCAAATATTAAATTCCAAAAGACATGGGGCTCATTTATGGATGACTATCATAATCTTAAGATTTAGTGTTGCTCTGGAATTTGGCGCTGTGCTATCCCTCTCCGAGATGATGTTACTTGATTCATACATCAATTTTCAACCTTGCTTAGAGGAAAGAGGTTTTGAAATTTTTAAACTTTTTTTGTTGCTATGTTTTCAGAGGTTTTGTTATTTTTATTTTTTATTATTAAGGATGTGCTCTGGATTCCTTAATTATGATCATATTTGTAATTTTTTTTCTAATTTTGTGACCTTTAAAAATAAATAAAAATATTTTTTTAAATAAATCATTGATTTTTAACCATTTTTTAAAAATTGCTATTTAGAAATATTCAGGCTTCAAATTTTTAGTTCATCCAAAAATAAGTGCAGAATGGGAATTAAAAAAGAAAGTCTGCAGGCGTACCTTGATGAAGGGCTCAGGCCCGAAACTTTAGTTACCCTTTACTTCCTAAAGATGTTGCATGATCCGCTGGGGTTCTCCAGCATTTTTGTGCATTGCAGAATGGGAATGCTGGCGGGGCACCAAGAAGCACTTCATTATCTTTTTGGAAACTTCAGTTTTAGTTCAAGGGACATGCAAAAGTTAGGTTAAAATTTACTAAACAGCTCCACGCTGAAAAGAATGTTCATGCTGAATATGATTTTCTGAGTGGCCTGTTGCTAAAAGAACTTAGCATTTTTTTAAAATACTGCTAATTGATGTCCAGTTAACTGGACAAGAGTTCCCAATGTTCTCCCTTCCGTCTATTTCAGTGTTGCTGTTCCCACCAAACAATTCCAGAATCCAGGGAATGTTTGAAGGATCGTCACTAATATTCTTTATTAGAACTGTTACCTGGCTGTCAGGTGCAAGGATTTGTCAGCTTTCTCCCGATGCAACTTCTCTGGTATCTTTGACATTAATGACTTTAGGTCCTTTACTAATATTCTGCTTTCAGTTCTCTTGCATTTCTGCTGTATTTACTTTATCTTTCCCATAACAATTTCCCCTGATTTAAATTCTATGGGATCTACACTTAGTTTTATTATCCTCTTTGAAACATTGAACAGTTCTTATGAGCTAAATTTTGTATTATTAATAAAGATAAATTACAGACCATGTGTATTCTTCTCAGACCAATCTTAGAAATATGTTACCTTCTGAAAATCCCCATGGAAATCTTTATTCCTTCTAATGCGAGTCTATAAAACTGATTCCATTGGTTATATCCAACCTTTTTTTTGGTTAATGACTCATTTTAGTGCCAGATTGACAACTCTGGGATAGGAATCTTATTCGAAATATATTTTAGTACCTATTTCCAATATTAAACATTCTTGGTTAAAATAGCATACAGCCAGGTATAATATAAAGATCTTTGCTCCACTAATTTCCATGAAACACTCTCAGACTGCAAGCAACCGACTTTTTCAGCCTCGTATGGCATTCCCATTTCAGGCACTAACTGTTCTGTTACATAGGAGTGAAAATATGAATTCACCCCTAGTTTTTCTATTATTCTACCGTGAAGTGAGCTGAGATAGCTGTTCATCCATTTCATGCTTGCAGCTAACAATGAACATTGAAAGAAATTTCATCTACAAGGTGAATTCAGACATTGATCCAGAGATGGTTTCTGACCCACAACTCCATCAGCTTCTCCTCCTGGTGCCTAGGAAAATCAGTCAACACACTGAAGGACCCATTGCACTCCTGACACTCTCTTTTCTCACTCCTTCCTTTCAAGCAAAGGCTTTCAGGCAAGTGAACGTATGCAGCGACAAGCAGTTTCAATAGGCTCCTGAATGAACTCCACAAAAGTATTATTATGCTGCTTTTGCTTGCTACTCAGTGTTTCATTGGAACAATATGCTTTGAAATTGTGCTCTTGTTCTTCTTTATACACACATAAGAATGTAGAGTTGGACTGCTCGCCAAAGAATCTGTCTCATTGTACCAAGCACATTATGACAGATAAAGTTAAACTCAACTAGACTAAATCTGAGCAACAGATAAAGCTCAGAGTGCAGAAATATCAATGTCAGAGAACAACATTATATTCTTACACTAGTTTTAACAGAAAAGTATACTATAATATACTATTGTCTTGTTTCAAATAATCCCTTGTGATAGAATATTTGTAGATGTACTGGGGAGATAAATTAGTAAAATTAGAGTAGGTTACATACATATACACACTTTAAAACAGACCTTATTTGAAATACTGAAGAATTCATATTCAGTGACTTTACAGACACCATGGAGAATGTTATGCACATTTTACAAGTAGGTGCTAAATTGAAATGATGTCATGAAATGAATGGACTGGAGACAGGTTGTCTGTGTTGAACATTTTTACAAGATTTCTGACCTTTCTGCAAAGTGCTCACTCAAAGGTCACTCCTAGATTCTTGTTTACCTACAAAAAACAGATGGGAGCAGAAGATTAACTCCTATTGTTTGCTGGAGAAGGAGGGGGTTTTTGCAAGTGAGAGAGAGATGGATATGTGGATGGCACCTGGAATTTGAGATGGGGAGAGACAGTCACAGCTGAAACAAGCCAGGAGAAGCTGGTTGGAATTGAAACAAAAAGCTCCAGAGTGGCAGATGGCTGGAAGTGCTTTTTGTCTGATGTTTTTCTTGGAATAAGGGCAACAGAAAGGAACTCTGTGGTAGCCTGAAAGAAAGAGGTTATCATCTGGAGAACCCTGATTGGGCACGTTTCATCAGCAAGACATTGAGGTGATGAATGGTGGTACCTCAGTTGTGGAAATCCTGGAACAACATATCTCTCTCTGCAAACCTACAAGAACCTTCCTGAGCGGTAATCATTGACCTTTCGAGCACTAAAGCTTGGTGAACTTCATACATGTTAAATTCTGTGCACAATATAAGAATTGCCTGCAACCAGTGAACTTGGAAGAATGAGAAGAGAGATTGAACTGTGAACCAAAGAACTTTTCTTAAATTTTCACACACATTACATACACATGCTCTTAGAATTAGAGGGGGGTTAAGTTGGGTTAGTTAAGTTAATAGAGATAAGTTAAAGTTTGATTCTGTTTTCATGTTTAAAGATAATTAAAAACAACTTTTGTTTAAGTAACTACTTGTGTCTATTGTTGCTGGGATTTGGGGTCCTTTGGGCTCATAACACCCCAAATACAGATCATCAACACTGTTTACAGACAGCAAACTCCCATCAGTAGCTACACAATAATAATCAAATAATATTTCCCCTTAGTAATTTTGACTGAGAAATGAGATAAATACCTTCCTTGGCTTTAATGTTTAACAGAGAGCAGGCAGTTTAATTTCTCATTTTTACTGAATTGAAATATCAGTCTACATTTTCTTGCTTGATAGGAGATATCTTGAGAATAGGTTGGGGGCCTTTAAATAAGATGGTCACAGTCTGATTTAAAAATGATACCAGACTTCCCACTGTTGGGGAAACTGGTTAAAAAAAAGAGGTTGTAGGTGTGATGTGCTGCAGTGTGAACAAACAAGCTTAAACTACAAAGGCTGTAATACAGGCTGTAATTAGCTTAAACCTGCACACAACGTTCAGTATACCTTCTGGCTCCAAGTGCTCTGCTGCCCTCACAAGGGCCGGTGTGAGCCTTTATATTGGGCCAATGATTTGCAGGGAGTAGGTGAAGCCAGCCTCCCCGGTTACCTCCCTGCAGGTGCAGTGGGTTGCCCCCTGCAGAAGGCAGGTAGGAATGCAGACAGGTGCAGGCAGTCACAGACAGTCCAGTGGTTGTATCACCACAGGAGGGGTTGCATTCAACTGAAGAGAACCATTAACCGAAAATACCGTATTCTCAGACTGGAGGAAGGAAAACAAGCTCCTTTCAAGATGTGAGATTTTAACTGACTTGGGGAAGCCACTTTCACAATTTCCCATTAAATCAACCAAATGGTGGGTCATGTGTATAATTTTATTGGATTCTTAGGTATGCATGAGATAAAGTTTTGTTGGAAGTAAAAGAAATGAATTATCAAATACATTTGGTCTCTAGTTGTTTGAATCTGTGCAAAAGGATTAGGAAGGAATTATACAATATTGGGTGAGGTGCTTGTAAGGAATTAGAGTTATTGAATAATATTGGAAGTGTAGACATGTGTTTTTATTTACAAAATTTAAATGAAGAATAGGTGATACAAGGTCTTACAAACTGAGATAAGAAATATTAATTTGTGTTGGAAGGATAAATACACATTTGGAAAAGTCCTGCCTCTCCAGTGACTTGCACTTTAACTTTTATGACTTCCTGAATGGGTTGACTGGTTTCAATTCAATACCACATCTCAGAGAAGACATACCTAAAAGTGCAATGTCTCGTTAACAATACACTGAAGCTCCAATCTACAACATATTTTGATCTCACGAAATGGGACAAATACCCACACAATTTTACTGATGCATTTTGGAATTCGCAACATTTTTTAAAGACAAAAATTACTTTCCGTTTAACTTTATGACATTTCGTTCCCCGTTGACTGCCCTAGTCACTGAATAGTTGGAATTGGTCACCTTTAAAAAAATATTGCTGAGATCAGACAATATGATTTGTTTTGCAACATTGACCCATAATTACAACAGTGGCTCAAACACAGACTTCAGTTCACCATGCTTTAACTGTCCAGGGCTAATGGTTCTGCCACATGAGTCTCTTTTTGTCACTGTGGACAATGAAAGGTGGTTTATTTTTTAAACGAACTGAGGTAATTATGATAAAAACATTAGATAATGGTTAGTGCTCCAACCATTGCCTCTTCATTTTATTTTTTACTACAGTCAAACAGTAAAATAAATTTGCTGCTGTAGATTGCAGTCGTCAAAGGCTTAATTAAAGGCACAGCGCACTGGGAATCCTAACTCCAGCAGAGATCAATAGGATTGTAGAACTGGAACTCATCATGAGCACTGGCAACACAGTAAATTCTCAGATAAAGAAGTTGGAGTCAATTGCAAAATAGGAATAATTATAATAGAATTAAACTTCGATGTTCATACCACTGAATCATACTTGAATTTTTGATTACCTCTACATTGCAAGTTGGTTTGGCTGCCACAACACTCATTTTATAAGAGGTTGAAATAGCATCTGCCATCTGAAATAAGGTGTACCAATCTCTAAATACGACTCCAATGTTGAAAATGCCAACAAAACAACATTGATTCTTTGGAGGTTCAGGTTTGAAAGATGAGGATAACGTTCAGAACGTTTAACATGTGTTTCTTGAAGTAAAAAAGATGGAGTGGGGAATCTTCACTTTTAAAATGCTGAAACATAAAGTGGAACGGATAGTAATTTTTTCCAAAATAAATAAGGATTCCAAGCAGAGTAAGTTGATGGTCTTATCCCACTCTGACAGTTTAATTGGATCGAAAAGACTCTCAATTAGAGTCAATGCTTCTTCAACTAATTAATAATTGGTCTGAAGTTTATGGGACAAAGTAAGGAATGAGATGACTGAATAATCCATAGTACATTAAATCCTCATTACCTGTGGATTTACTATCAGTGGATCATGTATTGGCAGCAGGGAGTAAGGGGTGGATGTGCAGCCAATGCTGGGATCAGCATCAGGAATGTTTTTACAGCCTCAGATTTCAGATCAATTGTCAGAGTACATTCATCACATACAACCCTGAGATTCTTTTTTCCTATGGGCGAGGCAGAATTACCACTTACACATAGTGCAACAAAACTGTACTCAACTGACACATGTACACAAATAAAGAAATGTAAACACACTATGCAATACAGAGAGAAAATAATCAATAAAGTGCACAAGCAGGAGTCCTTAAATGAGCCTTTGACTGAGTCTGTCGTTGAGGAATCTGATGGTGGAGTGGTAGCAGCTGTTCCTGAACCTGGTGGTGCAAGTCTTTCCAGGTGGTAGCAGGGAGAACAGAGTGTGTGCTGGGTGGTGTGGGCTTTTGGTGACTGCTGCTGCTCTCGATTGGCAGCGATCTCTGTAGATGTTCTCGATGGTGGGGAGGGTTTTACCTGTGATGTCCCAGACTGTATCCACTACCTTTTGGAGGGCTAAAACTTACATAGAGGTTGTCACAAAGTGGCAGGCCCTTCATGGAATGTCATTGTCAGCATTTCTTTATTATCTTGTGGAGCTTGCACTGCACCCCTCACAAATAACAAAGATATAGTGTAATCAGGGAGTTAGGGAGGAATGCAGAACAGGGGTGGACTGGTTCCATTATTATAAAAGATCATTGTTAAACAGCAAATATGTTGATAGATATTTTGAATATTTAAAAAAAATTCAGCTATTCATGCATTTAATAAATTGCATTGTTTACTGTCATGTGCACCAAAATATAGTGAAAAGCTTTGCTGGCTACCCAGATAAATCAATCCATAAGTGAAGAAAGCACATCAGCGCCTCTACTTCCTCAGATGTTTGCGGAGATTTGGTATGACATTGGAAACCCTGGAAAATTTCTATCGATGTGTGGTGGAAAGACACCACACATGCTGATCAGGGTTATAGGGACACCAATACCGCTGAGCATGAAGCCTTGCAAAAGTTAGTGGACAAAGACCAGGACATCACAAGCAAAGCCCTCCCCATCATTGAGAACGTCTACAGGAAATGCTGCTGACGGAGAGCAACAGCGATCATCAAGGATCCACACCACCCAGCACATGCTCTGTTCTCGTTGCTGCCATCAGGAAAGAGGTCCAGCTGCCACAAGGCTCACACCACCAGGTTCAGGAACAGCTGCTCCCCCTCCATCATCAGACTCCTCAACAAGAAACTCAATTAGGGAATCATTTAAGGATTCTTACTTGTGCACTTTATTGATTTTTTTTCTCTCTCTATTTCAGTTTTGTGGTGATACACTACTAGCCTACAACAGAGGGTGACCACTGTACCTGCAGGAAGATCACTGGAGGACAGACAACACCTGGCCAGCTGTCAATCAGTCAAGCTGAATGGACCAAACACCACCCGGCCAGCTGCCAATCATCCGCCCGGGATATAAGCCACATCCGGCCCCTCTCGAGGTCAGTCACTCGGGAGCAGAGCACAGCTAGCTACAGCAGAGACTTTAAGGTGAATAAAGCCTGTTGGTCAGTCTTTGAATCTTGTGTCTGCTTACTGTCAAGACAGTGCATCACAAGTTTGTATACATTTCTTTATTTGTTTATATGTTTACATTGTGTACAGTTCTTTGCACTACCAATAAGTGGTAATTCTGTCTTGCCCACAGGAAAAATAACCTCAGGGTTGTATGTGATGTCATGTTTGTTCTCTGACTATAAATCTGAAATATTAAGTACAGCAAGTAGAACAATAATAACATTAATTTGCAAGGTACAGTGTTACTTGGACGAAGTACAGGATATAGGGAAAAGTACAATGCAGAGACACCATATTTTGAGAAGTTCATTGAAGAATCTGATAACAGCAGGAAATAAACTGTCCTTGAATCTGGAGGTTTGTGATTTTAAACATACATATAGGACTGGAGAGGGATGGTTCCCTTTGTACAATATCCGACATTGCTTGGCTTTTGGGGTTTTTTTTGGTTATCGGAACAAAACCGATAAAACCCTAAAACAGCACAGTAGCATCAGCTGTCGCCATTAACCATCACCTCCCCACTGATCCCTGACACCTCCCCTCGCCCGCTGCTGGTCCCCGACACCTCCCCACTGCCACCGCTCCTAACTAAGGTCCCTGCTCCTCTCTAGGAGCCCGCTCTCCTTGATGACGTGGGGATAAAAGATTCTTCTGATGGTTTGCGTCTGGGAGACAGCAGCACACAGTTTGTAAACCAAATGCAGCGAAGGGTAAAGAAGAAATGAAAAAAGAGAGGAGAGGGAGTTACTTGAAATGAGGACAATCGGAGTTCATGCCCTTTGGTTTAAGGGTTGACCTTTCCACCTAATTTCTCCCCATGCGCTGCCTGACCCACTGACTTCCCCTAGTCGCTCACTGATGGCTTGAGATTCCAGCCTGCTACTATGTGTCAACATCCAGCCGTTCAGCACCTGTCTTCCTGGCTGTTACCAAACTGGCGCCAACAGAGCATAAGACCCACACTTGGGCAAGTTGGGTGATGATTTAAAAAAAAATACTTGTGACATTATGTTTTTAGATCTTTACGGTATTCAGAACTTCGGATACAGGGAAATATCCTGTATTCTGGTTTTGATTGTTTTTTTTTCCCCACATTCCCTCTTTAATCTCTCAATTTATTTTACTGACAACTTGACACTCTTCATTTAGAATGAAATGTGATTGAGTTGTGATCATCAGGTGAATCTAGGATCTAATACTTCCAACAGAATTGACAGTCACATCTTGGGAATTTACTGGGAGCACAAGATTTTCGGTCCATTAATTTTAATGGATAAAAAAATTACACTCTGCATGACAGGTTTCCAGAGCTGCAATCCCAAAAGCATAAGATCACTGAATGACCCTTCCATTTCAATTTCTCACATAAAAGTGCCTCTGCTTTTGATGGACAGGAACCTGTATTATCTCTCCAACAGTTTCTATTCGAACTATCCTTAATTACTGTCAGGTCGTCTTGCCACTGGGCTTGTGGCTGAAAAGGTAAATTAATTGCAGATAGCTGACATTCAAATGTCAAGCATCACAGTGTATGCTACACTCTTTGTTTTGTTGACTCACTGCTTCTGTAGAACTGCTATTTGACAACAAAACCTTTGATATATTAAATATTGTCTGAAAGAGCAAATACAGGAATGTAATGAAATGTAGATTTCAGAAATCCACAGACAATTAAATATCATTTGCAAAATACAATAATCAAAACATTTGTTTAATTTACAAAAGTTTAGCTCAAATTGCAATCTGCAGTAAGTGCAGAGACGATGAAGGGTCAAGGGACATGGGGATTGCAATAGTTATTAAATGCGATACAATTAAATACCTGCATCAAATTAATTTTTATTAATTCATTTAATCAATTCATTTTGATTACTGTATATTTCGGCGTATAAATCGACCAGTGTTCAAGTCGACCCCCATTTTTCCGACTAATTTTAAGGGCTTCATGGTATATCCGGAGTATAAGTCGACCCCCATTTTTCGGGCTGTTCGGGCCTCCCAGGAACAACCCAAAATTTTCTAAAACACCCCAATTGCAAGTAACAAAGCTGCAAATTAAGTACATTAAAAAAAAACCCTCGGCCTACCAGGCAGGAGCAGTGACATCCCACGGAGCTGGAATGGCAACATCGTCCTCCTGGCGGTAGCAGAAACCGCGGCCTACCAGGCAGGAGGGGCGACCTCATGGTCCCAGGTAGAAGTGGTTATGGCAGCACCCAGTGGTGGGGAGGGAGAGGAGGCACCGGCGGTAGGGAGGTGCTTCCAGTATTGACTTTTATGCTGAATTGACGTCAATCTGGTTTTCTCAGTCAATTTAAGGTCTCAAAAGTATATCTGGTGTATAATTTGACCCCACCCCCCCCCACCTTAGAGAATTTTTTTAGGGTTTCACAACACAACTTGTATGCCAAAAATATACAGTAATTTGTTTAACTGTTGAATGGTGTAATGACAACCACCTTGTGCTCAATGCTATCAAAACCAAGGAGACGATTGTGGACTTCAGAAGGAAGTCAGGGGAACACTAACTTCATCAAGGGCTCAATCGTGGAAAGGGTCAAGAACTTCAAATTCCTGGGTGCCAAAATCTCTATCTTTCCTAGAGCCTCCATGCTGATGCAATCACAAAGAAGGCTTACCAATGACTATACTTTGTGAGGTGCCTGAGGAGATACTGTATGTTATCAAAGACTCTCTTAAACTTCTACACATGTACCGTAGAGAGCATTCTGGCTGGTTACATCACAGCCTGGTACAGAGGCACCAAGTCTCAGGACAAGAATAAACTCCAGAGGGTTATTAACTCAGCCTACAACATCACAGGCACCAGACTCCTCTCCATCGAGGACATCTACATGAGGCAATGTCTTAAAAAAGCAGTATCTATCCTCAAAGACCCCCACCACCCAGGCCATGCCCTCTTCACTCTGCTAGCAATGGGTGGGGGGGGTTAGGGTAGGGAAAGGTACATGAACCTAAAGACTCAATCGCACATGGATAACTTCTTCCCTGCTGCCATCAGATTCCTGAATAATCAATGAACCAAAGATATTGTTATTATTTTCTTTTTTATATTAATGTCATAAGATGATTATAATGTGTAGGTTTGCCCTGTGACGCTGCTGTAAGGCACCGAATTTCATGACTTGTTTATGACAATAAATCCTGATTCTTTATTAAATTCTGCAATTGTTAAATGTTGTTTCGATTAAAAGACGGAGGAGTTAGTTACAGAGAGGCTGGCGGAGTTTATTATTATCACATTCAGGCATTGATGATGTTTGCACGCAATGCCTGATGACAAGAAGCAAAATGAACTCCTCCTTCCAGCAGTTTAGGTTGAATGTGAAGGGGTCTTCTCTCCCCTCCACATGGCTCTAATTAAAACTGTCATTGGGCAAGTATCCTCTCCTCCTGACCAGAGAACAGGATCATATACAAGTCAGATGGGAAGATTTGACTTGACTCATTACCTGCTATTCATCAGGCTAGGAGTGTTGAAATCGGGGATTCTATCCATAATAGATTGGAAATAAAAAGAAAACCTTTTAAAATCTGGTGAGACGTAATTATTTAAATACAAATGAACCATTTTGATTTTTAAAAAAATGTATAACCAAAACACTTTCTATAAATTCCTTCAAGCTGGTTAAAAGCATATTGTTGCCAGATTGTATCATCTGTATCCTTCAAATTATTCAAAGATGTTTTTCAACATTACCTTGGGAGCAAGATAATATAATTGCATACGTTTACACTGCTGTTCATTACACAAATGTGCCACAGTTGGTTGCACAAAGGAATATCTTCCAGTGAATGTCTATTTTCCCATACATCTTGAAATCCATCTGCATGATGAGATCTTGTTTATTTAATATGCTGTCAATAAAACTTAATATGACAGGAAATAGACCCACACTGTTTGTTGGGTGATCAAACAGTGGAGATTGCCAGCCTACTTTCCATTCAGCTCACATGTGGAGAATCTGACCTCACCTCCACCAAATCAGAAAGGTGCAGTGTACCAGCAGGATGGGCAAAGGCCTTGCAGGGCTGTAACTGGAGAGATATTCCAAACTGCTGAATGAATAAACTATATCAGCAGCAAATCCATGTTATTTTCAAACTTAGAAAATAAAAAAAAACTACAGAATACAGATTTAATGACGGGTCCCAATCCTGATATATAGTGAAATTCCCGGAATCTGGAATTCAAGCAATTGACAATCCAACCAACAGGCAAAAAAAAACAACTGAAGAAATAAATTAAAAATGAAGAAAGATTTCATTAAAGTTCAAAATTGTAGAAGTAAATGTTCTCCGAAGCACACGGTTTCCTCCATTGTATATAGATATAGTTAATCACGCTGCTCTCCATTGCAGGCAAAATCTTCGCTAGGATTCTCCTAAATAGAATAATACCTAGTGTCGCCGAGAATATTCTCCCAGAATCACAGTGCGGCTTTCGCGCAAACAGAGGAACTACTGACATGGTCTTTGCCCTCAGACAGCTCCAAGAAAAGTGCAGAGAACAAAACAAAGGACTCTACATCACCTTTGTTGACCTCACCAAAGCCTTCGACACCGTGAGCAGGAAAGGGCTTTGGCAAATACTAGAGCGCATCGGATGTCCCCCAAAGTTCCTCAACATGATTATCCAACTGCACGAAAACCAACAAGGTCGGGTCAGATACAGCAATGAGCTCTCTGAACCCTTCTCCATTAACAATGGCGTGAAGCAAGGCTGTGTTCTCGCACCAACCCTCTTTTCAATCTTCTTCAGCATGATGCTGAACCAAGCCATGAAAGACCTCAACAATGAAGACGCTGTTTACATCCGGTACCGCACGGATGGCAGTCTCTTCAATCTGAGGCGCCTGCAAGCTCACACCAAGACACAAGAGAAACTTGTCCGTGAACTACTCTTTGCAGACGATGCCGCTTTAGTTGCCCATTCAGAGCCAGCTCTTCAGCGCTTGACGTCCTGTTTTGTGGAAACTGCCAAAATGTTTGGCCTGGAAGTCAGCCTGAAGAAAACTGAGGTCCTCCATCAGCCAGCTCCCCACCATGACTACCAGCACCCCCCCACATCTCCATCGGGCACACAAAACTCAAAACGGTCAACCAGTTTACCTATCTCGGCTGCACCATTTCATCAGATGCAAGGATCGACAATGAGATAGACAACAAACTCGCCAAGGCAAATAGCGCCTTTGGAAGACTACACAAAAGAGTCTGGAAAAACAACCAACTGAAAAACCTCACAAAGATAAGCGTATACAGAGCCGTTGTCATACCCACACTCCTGTTCGGCTCCGAATCATGGGTCCTCTACCGGCATCACCTACGGCTCCTAGAACGCTTCCACCAGCGTTGTCTCCACTCCATCCTCAACATCCATTGGAGCGCTTTCATCCCTAACGTCGAAGTACTCGAGTTGGCAGAGGTCGACAGCATCGAGTCCACGCTGCTGAAGATCCAGCTGCGCTGGGTGGGTCACGTCTCCAGAATGGAGGACCATCGCCTTCCCAAGATCGTGTTATATGGCGATCTCTCCACTGGCCACCGTGACAGAGGTGCACCAAAGAAAAGGTACAAGGACTGCCTAAAGAAATCTCTTGGTGCCTGCCACATTGACCACCGCCAGTGGGCTGATCTCGCCTCAAACCGTGCATCTTGGCGCCTCACAGTTCGGCGGGCAGCAACCTCCTTGGAAGAAGACCGCAGAGCCCACCTCACTGACAAAAGGCAAAGGAGGAAAAACCCAACACCCAACCCCAACCAACCAATTTTCCCCTGCAACCGCTGCAACCGTGTCTGCCTGTCCTGCATCGGACTTGTCAGCCACCAACGAGCCTGCAGCTGACGTGGACATTTACCCCCTCCATATATCTTCGTCCGCGAAGCCAAGCCAAAGAAAAAAATATATAGAGCTGGCCCGCCCACTGATGACTCATATGCTATGACTCCTTCCCCATAGTCCTGGGCCATAAAGGTTGAGCCACCTCTCCCTTCCTGCCATTCCTTTACATGGATCCGGGCCAGCAAGGATCTTCTGTTTATTAAAGCCTATCATCCCCTCAGCTTAGTCTTGGTGGTTACTGCTAGTGCACTATACACAACCTCTTAGTGAAGATGGAGCAAGCATTCAGCCAGTGGAGTGCCCCAGTTGTGTCCCACCCACAACAGCTGTTTGAATAAAGTTTCAATGGCGATGCCCAGGATGAAGAGCCGGCCAGTGCCGCTCGCTGCTGGGGCAACTCTCCCAAAGTGTCTCCCTATCCCTGCCTGGGGATATCTTTATTAATATTAAGTAATTAGTTAGGTTTTATCTGTAAACTTGGGGGGCGGGGGTGTGCGTGAATTATGACAGCGGCACATTTAGTGCAGTGGTTATACCAGCAACAGATTTAAATTTTGTAAATTACAGGAATTACCTGATTAAAGTGAACTTTGCATAATTAAGGACTGCAATACTGATTTTTTTACAAGTTGCTTTACATTTTGCACTGCCTTTTTTCTTTTACACTATTTATTATTTAATGCAGGTGTATTAGTTAAGCATTGCAAGTCTCAGGCAACCGGAAAATTTGCACATCCGTAGGTGGCGGATGCCAAGGATTTTATTGTATTTACTGTTTCTCTTTCCACAGATGCTGAATCATCTACTGAGTGTTTTGAGCATATTGTGTTATTCACAAGCTTCCTCTGGCTTGGTCTTTTTTCTTTTGCTTCTTCAGCGGGGAACAGATTAGAGGCTGCATGCCCATCAACTTGCCTTTCATGGCAAATGGCTTCTTCAAATCCTGTTCTGCTTTAAAAAAGCAAATCCAAGTAGAAGAGTCCAACCCAAGGCCTCTTTCAAAATGTTGCTGAGAGCATCAAGAGCCAATAATGCTGTAAAGCCTAGATGGGAAAATTAAGGTTTACAACCTGAAATAGATTTTCTGCTAACAGGGAGTGCAAAATCTCTTGATGCGCGGTGCTGACTGAAAATATCAGCTATGTGCAGGAGCTGCACCAGTTCAATCTGGTTAGAACTGGATAAAAAAAAGAGAGCACAGGTCAGATCTGTCCACTGAGCCCACTTGTCCTGTCAGGATAGATCACTTCTATATTCCCTGGGAGCACAGCAGGTTGAGGAGTGACCTCACAGAGATTTATAAAACCTTGAAGGGCACAGATAAAATGAATGCTCACCAATGAAGATTTACCGGGACCAATGCTTGAAGAGGGCGCACAAAATCAGTGAACCGGTGCGCACTCGAAAGGCCAACATGGCCTGTTTCCGCTCCGTAAATGGTTATATGGTTATGTTCCCAGGGTAGATAGATGGCATAAACTTAAGGTATGAAGGGAGAGATTTAGGAGGGACCCGAGGGGCAAATTTTCACACGGGCGATAGCTCACATCTGCCAGATGTAATTGTAGAAGTGGGCACAATTTCAATGTTCCAAAGATTTGCTTGGGCTTAGAAGGATATGGACTACATGAGACAAGCTCAGAATGTCAACTTGGTTGGTATGGTTCAGTTAGGAAGAGATTGTTCCATGCTGTTTGACTCCATGATTCTATAACTCTATTGTCAGATATCAGAACACTTTAACAAGTACAATTATTACGATTTGAAAGCAAAGGTTGCTAAAATTCCTTGCCTCAGTTCAAGTGAGGCTGAAGCAGTGGGATCTTCTGAGTTTGTCGCCCACAAAACATTGGGCAACATCAACAGAAGGGTAACCATCTGCACTTGAGGGCTCTTTGTGAAAACAAACAATGCCTTGCAGAAAGCTTCCCAGCAACAAGCTGTGAAGGGAATCAGAGGGGCTGTTAGCATTTTCAATCTATACTGCTGGCAAAGCATAGATTATTCCTGAGATCTCCTTCAAAAAGCATCTGCCCATGTAATTGTCACTTTTATGGGTTTGTTTGGGTTTAAATTTATTAAATCTGACATGGTCTTACAAATTTTCATTTTTTTAATTTATCCTAATGTCCTATTTGGTGCCACACTACAATTGGTATGATTGATAACACACAGGCCACCCTGTTTATAGAATCATGCCAGATATGTAAATATTAGTCAATATTTATTAGACAGGATTTATTTAACACATGTACTTCTGCATTATGCTGATTATAAACACAGATGCCTTGCTTCTCAATGGATGGTTATGATCTAAACACCTTAATAGTAAAAGTTGGATCACCAAGAGCCAAAGCAAAGCCTGATTAAATACTGGCTAATATAAATTGCTGTCATGTTCCACAGCAAACAGTTTGATTTTGTACAATCAATTTTATCCTTGGGCTTTGTGTAATTTTTCCAGCAGCACTGTCAATTATATTCTCCCTACCAGTTAACATCCCTATCAAAGCAAGTAATACAAGATCTTTTTTTTTCTTTCTTTTCTTTTGGCTTGGCTTCGCGGACGAAGATTTATGGAGGGGGTAAAAAGTCCACGTCAGCTGCAGGCTCGTTTGTGGCTGACAAGTCCGATGCGGGACAGGCAGACACGGTTGCAGCGGTTGCAGGGGAAAATTGGTGGGTTGGGTTTGGGTGTTGGGTTTTTCCTCCTTTGCCTTTTGTCAGTGAGGTGGGCTCTGCGGTCTTCTTCAAAGGAGGTTGCTGCCTGCCAAACTGTGAGGCGCCAGGATGCACGGTTTGAGGCGTTATCAGCCCACTGGCGGTGGTCAATGTGGCAGGCACCAAGAGATTTCTTTAGGTAGTCCTTGTACCTTTTCTTTGGTGCACCTCTGTCACGGTGGCCAGTGGAGAGCTCGCCATATAACACGATCTTGGGAAGGCGATGGTCCTCCATTCTGGAGACGTGACCCATCCAGCGCAGCTGGATCTTCAGCAGCGTGGACTCGATGCTGTCGACCTCTGCCATCTCGAGTACTTCGACGTTAGGGATGTAAGCGCTCCAATGGATGTTGAGGATGGAGCGGAGACAACGCTGGTGGAAGCGTTCTAGGAGCTGTAGGTGGTGCCGGTAGATCTATGTCATTGTAAAATGTATGGACAACATTTGTTTTGAAAAAAGTGCTAGAAATAAGTTTCTTCCTCAGATGCTGATTGATTAATGGGCTGAGAGCCTAATTCTACACCGACATCTCATGGACTGATTGTGCCCTCCATGGTTTAGTTAAAATTCCAAGTAATCGTGACTTTTTGATGTCTTCACAATTGCATCACAAATGGTTGTATTGTTTATACCAACTGACAAAATTTAAAAAAAAACTGAAAAGTCTGCTCACGATGAAACTTGGCACTGAAGTAATTTCCTGTGGAAAAACTGATTTCAGCCTGCCACCAACCACAGTCAAAGCAATGTCTTGAATGAGAAACGGAGTGAAACATTGCTGCAGATAAAGCTATTGGCAATGCATTAAAAATCGTCAAGCAGTGGATATTATAAAGATGCAGATAAATAAATATTAAATATTGTGGAAAACCCAGAAAGTGGCGGAGCGGTTTAAGGCTGTCGATTTGCCCATCAATGTGGGTGTTTCCTGTTTAGCTTCCGTAAGTTCAGAATTACTTAGGAAATTAATACACAATCAGATTTAGATTGGCAGCCACCCAAATAATCAAAATTAAAGACGGAGACTGGGAAAGGTTAGGAAATGGTACGCTGCTTTGCTAAAACAATCGGAGTATCCAATACATTTTGTCACTGAATTACCAGGGATCCAATGTTGCTTGAATTGTCAGAGATTGCATATATATCCCCATGGCACCAGTGATCCTACACATGACATGACTGGCAGGGAAATTGGATGCATCGCCATGAAGCAACGACAGATCAAATAAATCACCTCTGACATTTCAGAAAAGCTAATATGATTTGCTGTACTCCATCCCAGCTGCTAACATATGTGAAAAGAAATATTTAGCCATCAATTCAATGGACATCTGATGTGCAAACAGTGAAGAGATCCAGTTCCTTTTCCACATGTTTCTATGTGCTACTTGAATTCTTGGCTGAAAAAATGTAATATCTATGAAATTGTCCATCACTGCATTCCTGGAATACACCTTCTTCAGCTCCTAGAAAATTTGGGAACTCTTATCAGAGAGAGAGATCACAGCTAAACGGTGCCAATTCTTGACGAATCATGACCTGACCAAAGTTGTGTCTTAACACTTAATTATAGTCACACAATTATTTGGAAAGACAGGGATTGATTAGGAGTAGTGAACATGGCTTTGTACGTGGTATATGATGTTTTACAAACTTGTAGAATTTTTTGAGGAGGTTACTAAGAAGGTTGACGAAAGGAAGGCAGTGAATGTTGTCTATATGGACTTCAGTAAGGCCTTTGACAAGATTCCACATGAAAGGTTAGTTAGGAAAGTTCAAGCATTAGGTATTAATGATGAAGTAGTGAAATGGATTCAACAATGGTTGGATGGGAGATGCCAGAGAGTTATGGTGAAAAATTGTTTGTCAAATTGGAGGCTGGTGTCGAGTGGACTGCCTCAGGGATCGGTACTGGGTCCATTGTTGTTTGTCATATATATCAATTGATCTAGATGATAGGGTGGTAAATTAGATTAGTAATTATGCAGATGATACAAAGATTGGTGGTGTTGTGGACAGTGAAGAAGGTTATCAAAGCTTGAAGTAGGATATAGGACAGTTAGAAGAGTGGGCTGAAAGATGGCAGATGGAGTTTAATATTGATAAATGTGAGTTTCATATTTTTGTAGGACTAATTAGCAAAGGTCCTATATGTTAAATGGTAGATAACTGAGGAGTGCAGTAGAACAAAGGGATTTAGGAATTCTGGTACACAATTCCCTGAAAGTGGAGTCACATGGAGATAGGGTGGTGAAAAAAAGCTTTTGGCATGTTGGCCTTCATAAATCAAAGTATTGAGTGCAGGAGTTGGGATGTCATGTTGAAGTTGTACATTGCATCGGTGAGGCCAAATTTGGAATATTGTGTGCAGTTTTAATCGCTGAATTATAGGAAGCAAAAAGTGCAGAGGAGATTTACAAGAATGTTGCCTGGGTTTCAGGGACTGAATTACAGCAGGCTGGGACTTTATTCCCTGGAGCTTAAAAGACTGAGGGGTGATTTGATAGAGGTATTTAAAATTATGAGGGGTACAGATAGAGTCAGTGTGGACAGACTTTTTCCTTCGAGAGAGGGGAAGATTTAAACAAGAGAACATGGATGAGATAGAAGGGGGAAAAGTTGAGGGGAAACATGAGGGGGGAATTTCTTCACAGAGGGAGGTGAAAGTGTGGAATGAGCTTCCAGCCGAAGTGGTTTTGATTTTAATATTTAAGAAATGTTGGATAGGTATATGGATGAGAGAGGTGTGAAGGATTATGGGGCAGGTGTGGGCCAATGAGAGAAGGTATTTGGTATGGACTAGAAGGGCAAAACTGGCCTGTTTCTGTGCTGTAATTGTTATACGGTCTCATCCTTGCTTTTACAAAGGGCAGCCTCAGAGAGAGAAGACAATGAAAGAAAATAAATTTCACTTACTGGGGGAATGTTCTTATTGCACATTTTTCGAACACCTGGGCTTGCTGATCATAGAGTACTTCTGCTGTACGAGTTCAGTTACATGTATGAGCATATGTGCTGCAAACGTTCATGGCTGCAAACCAGCGGGATCTGGACTAATGGGAAAAATAGGTAATAAAATGGCAAATGGAAGTGGCCTTCATGAATCAAAGTATTTGTGTTATGTTGAAATTGTATTAAGAAATCAGTGAGGCCATATTTGGAGTATTGTGTGCTGTGTTGGTCACTTGCCTACAAGACATCAATAAGATTCAAAGAGAGCAAATAAACTTTACAAGGATGTTGCCAGGACTAGAAAAGCTGAGTTATTGGGAAAGGTTGAATAGGTTATGGCTTTATTCCCTGGAGCATCAGAGAATGAGGGGAGATTTGATAGAGGTATACAAAATTATGATGGGTATAGATAGGCTTTTTCCATTGAGGTATGGTGAGATAAAAGCAAGAGCACATGGGTTAAGGATGAAAGGTAAGAAGTTTAAGGGGAACATTTCACTCAGAGTGTGCAAAACGTCTGGAATGAGCTGCCAGCAAAGTGATGGATGTAGGCTTGATTTCAACATTTAAGATAAATTTGGATTGGCACCTGGATGGGAGAGGTACGGAAGGGTGAGGACGATGCAGGTTGATAGGGCAAGCTGGAAAAAAAAATAGTTCAGCACAGACTAGATACACTGAAAGACCTGTTTCCATGATGCAGTATTCTCTGGTTCCCATCTCATCCATTTCCAGGTCAAATCACACCAATGTGGAAGTACTGTAGACAATAATGAGGGGCTAGAAGAAACCAGCAGGTCAGGCAGCATCTATGGAGAGAAATGGTCAGACAACCTTTTGAGTTGGAATTCTTTATTGAGCCAGGTTCCCGAACTGAAATGTCCACCGGCCATTTCTCTCCAATAGATGCTGCCCGACCTGCTGAGCTCCTGCAGCTTCTCATAGTTTGCTCATAGATTCCAACATCAGCAGTTCAAATTTTCTCTAATACTGCTTCTGTGGCGAACTAATGGTTTGCATCTTGCAGTGTAGCCTCTGTATTTCTGTTCATGAAGTTTATTTTGTGGACAATAGTCATCGACACATTCACACTTGCCTCCTGAAGAGTGTGATTGATCTGTTGGACAGGGGTTTGGGGATTTTTCTTCATTATGATGAGAATTCTTCTGTCATCAGCAATGGAGTCTTCCTTGGCCTTTCAGTCCCTTTACGAATACTGTGCTCACTCGCATTCTTTGTTCTTAATGATGCTTCAGACAGTTGATTTTGGTAATCCTAAAGTTTGGCTGATGTTTTACTGATTCCCCCCCCCCCAGCCTTATAGTAGCTTCTTCAAGCAGATTCCCTTGTGTAAATGCTGGGGGAATGATTGGGAATTTGTACTCCTCTGCTGGACTGTGCTCTCAGGAAATTCCAATTGAATAGACATCAGTAAGTTTAGGACAGCCATACTCACAGGGGCATGGACAGAAATCATACTGGGACTTGCCTGGCAAATTGCAAGCAGCCCAGGTGAAGTTGCTGGTATGTCCTCACACTATCCAATCCATTATTTTCTACTGTTGCCACTTCAATTCTTTTGATGGATTCTTGGTTTCTCAAATCTGATTTACTCTCGTATCAACAGTGACTTTTACATCACCTGAGTTTACTAGTCATTGATTTTAATGCTATTTCCCGCATCTATCTCCCTTTTATCTTATGATTCAAATGGTGATTTTACTACGTTGTTGATACAATAGGTGAAAGGATGTTAGGTTCAATTATCACTAATGAACAGAAATCTGGGGAGAGAGCCAAAAGTGAAGAGCTTTGTGTTCTTTCACACTCAGATCAGCTTTCAAACTAAGCACATTAATTTAATCTTAAATCATTTGAGCCATGGTGATTCAGAGAGAGCAACTTCCAAGTCACTTTTCTTTAACAGATAAAACCAAGGAGCTTATGTTCAGAATAAAATTGGAACAGCTGTTTCACAGTGCACAGCATATAAAGCACTGCATTGTTCCCTCCACATTGTTACCGAACCTTGCACTCACACACTCAGGGTATCAAAATGTCTCTACGAACTTACTCCTCCATCAGCTGTCATAAATATACAAGGCCATCTTTGGACTTCAATGAATTTTCCTCTGCAAGTTGTCAATTTAGAAGTGACAAGCCCATCATTTTAATGCTTGTTAAAACCCATGATTGTGAGAAATTGACTCACAAAAGCTACAAAGGTGACCTGAGCAACATCAATTGAAATGAAATCTCCGAAAGGTAGTGGCAGTAATGCAGTCAGTTGTTCTTTAAAAAAAAAGCTTTAAAAGTTTGTTTTCAATTTCGTCCTTTCATTTCTTACCTACCATTGTTTTTCCAATAACCGCACCATGCACAGGATTTTATTACGTTTAACTACTGGAATGATTCATTCGAAACAATACCTTCATAAAATCTGTACTGGTTGATTGAAAAAAGTGAATATGGAAAACTTATATTGAGCTAAGTCCAAGAATACACAATAAACAAACAGGGAAGACATCAATAGTGCTGAGGGCACCTTTTAAAATTGTATTTATAAAAAATAACATCACTATCTTTTTCTCTTCTTCAGATAGTATTTGTAATTGCAGCCTATGCTTCCTTATACATCTCATAAGACTCATTGATCAGGCAGTTCTCTCTGAGAACTATAATGTTAGAGTCCCAAAATCCCTTCCCTGTACTTGCCATAGCTCCAGTAACAGTTTTGTTAGGAGTAAAACACAAAAGGCTGCTGAAGCTGTGATTGTAGTAAAAACACAAAAATGCTGGAGGAACTCAGCAGGTCTCACAGCTTCCATGGGAGATAAAGATATATTACTGACGTTTCAGGCCTGAGCCCTTCCTCATTTCTGTCAAACCCAGATCAATGGCTACCAGTGGAGATCTGTTCCCACAACCCCAACAGGCTCGATTCACTCAAGCAACACGTTGCCTCTGTTAAATAATGGGATGAGGTTACAGCGGTCTTGGTGGAAGTCCGACCCTAACCCTAAACATTACACGATGGAATACGGAGATACGGAGTTTTATTCATGTACAATTTAATGAGAAAATGTGACACATTTGTTAGGGTATGGCAGCCTTATCTGTAACATATAGGTGCACAAATATAGTTACAGCCCTTCTAAATAGAAGGTAAAAATCCATAATAATAGTGGAACCACTAAGATAAATGAAGTAGGGTGGGGTGCAGATGATGTGCTCTTGCTTTGAATCTTTTTCATTCTACTTTATGCTACTTTGGGTTTGCATTTGGTTTCTGGAAGGGTCGGTGACTCTCTAGATTATGTAAATTAAACAAACATAAAGAACCAAATAATCATTTTCTTGTGGTGTTAAGGTACAAGAGGGAAGAAAGGTCTCTGAATCTAATACATCATCGTTGAGCAAGATGGATATTGTTGGATATTGTGTGAGCCTTGGAAAATCAAAAATAAAATATTCAAAAGATAATGGGATGAGTTATTTTAAAGTCGCTTCTGCTTGACGATGAGGAGGCGAAGGTGGATTTCTTACCCCCCTCAATTTTTATTCTGATACAAGAACCTGGACTCTCATATTATAACGGCTGACAATATCTTTCATCATGAGGAATTTGCCCTCTGTCCCTGAAATTCGAAAATTAAATTCACTCACGATAACTTAACCTGAGGATTAAAATGACAAGTGACTGCAGCTTTCCTCTTGCGTACTAATTTGCAAGAAAATCCAAAAGTTTTGATCTTTGGGAATAATTGTGCTGAATTTTGATGAAATATTTAAATCAAGCAAAATTGACTTTAAGACAAAATAGTTGACTTTTGTCAAATTTCATGAAGAAGTTCAGCCAAAGGGTAAGTATTTGAATATTTATATTAATACTGACACTGATAAATGCCACAATGAAACGTTTTGGCTGATCACATCGGAGTAGATGCACAGTGGCTACTATAAATATAATACTGTGTCAAATTTAATTAATAATTTTGCCCACATAAGCAGAGTGAGTGAATTTAATGCAATGGGTTGATAGAGCTGTTATGCGATCATTACATATCCATGTACATCTACCATTAATCCAACATTTCAATTCTAATGTCTTTCGTGTTTCTGTTTAATGCTCACAACGGATACTTAAAATGGTTTTAAATATTTGGGGACAATATGATGCATACATTTTAAGTAAAAAGAAAATGTTTATATATGATACCTGAGCAACTGATCACTGTGCGCAGCACTTAGGCCATATGATGATCTTCCTTCTTAACTTCAATTTAGACATTGAAATAACAAGAAAAGGTAAGAGACCATGAAAGTGAAACACCTCTGTTAGGAATGAGAAAATAGATTCGACGGGTCTCAAAAGCAAGGACTCTGAACACAGTTTTATAGTAACTGATTTTATTTACAAAAGACAAGCATGGGGAAATGGTAATAGGATATCACACATGTGCACAGTTTGTGGTGAGGGTCAGAAAGTGGTAGCGGGAATAAAACAAGCACAATTTATAGCAAGCGTAAGAAAATCACACCGGGGATGAAATGCACACACACACACACACACACACACACAATGAACTGTGTACATACAATCAAGGTAAACCCAATACGATACCCACCACCCTTTGACTCAGTGCAGGCACAGGTCTATGCTACTAGGGTCACTAATTAAATACTCCTAAACCTATAACAGTGCACACGTTACCAACAATTTCTCCAGCACCGTTCCACAGCGCTCAGCCTGGAGTGAAGCAGGGTGGTCCCTTGAAGATGGCAAAGAGGGTGAATCAAGCACACTTGGTGTCCTTTATAGTGTTGGAGGGCTGGGGGGGGGGGGGTGGAATCCAGCCCAGGTCGTTTACAGAATTACAATGGCTCAGTGCCAGCAAGGTTAAGCCGATTACAAAGGCCCCAAGGCCAAGTACAATGGAATTTAAATTGGCCAACAGTAAGGTGTGCACTAATGGGTGGGTAGGGCCAAACCTTGATTGGCAGGTGGTATGTCTTCTGACCAGGTAGTGGGCGATGCTGTCACGTGGCAGCTACGGACCTTCACAATACAGCCTCTCCACACTTTATTCATTTGTAAAGTTAATTTAATAAAAACAAAGATTTCTGACACATTCATGCTGCTTCCTTAACCAGAAATACACTCTCTGCTCTACTCTATCTAATATCGTCTCACGTCTCCAAAACCAATCCCTGAGGTTAATCAGCATCAAAAGGACTGTTAAAGACTACTAAAAATCTGCCCACACAAAGTAGTTCTCACAGCTTCACTTAAGTAACAAACAAAATACCAGGGAAGTTATTCAGTTATTTTACATATTAACAAATGCTCACATACCTGCAGGGCAAGATTTAGAGAGCCATTGAAATATGCAACTATTAACAAACTGCAAATTGTGACAATGCACCCACAAGGCATGCTTCCAAGAAAATTGGAGCGTGTGAGGCGAGTTAATTGGTACTCAGTAGAATGTACGAAGGGCACTTGGCTGTCATTGTGTGTGTTCTTGAAGCTTGTGACATCTCACTATTATGAATTTTCTTGCAAACAATGCCACGCATAAATGAGAGGAACAATGCGCCCCTCAGATCAGGTCTTGAAGCATATTTTGGATGAACACACTCAAAATACTGGATAAGAGCCCATAAGAAAGTGGACTTGGGACAAACCAGAAGGCCTTTATCAATATTTAAATGCAACACTCCATCTCTTATGTTCAGTTGCTTTTTCATTGTGGTGATATGTAATTATACCACTAGGTCACCAGGGGTCATCCCAGTGACCTTGTACAGAAAGCAGTCCAGAGCTACAGTCGAGCCTTCCAGGTTCGTCTTGCAGAGAGACAAGACCTCTTAGTGTACATATTAGTTTATTAAAGCTGTCTTATATGCGCACTGCTGTTGTGGTTATTTACAGTACACTCACTACTACCTTGGACATACTCAAGAAAACAATTAGCATATTTTAATGTAAACAGTATTACAAGCTCCTGTTTAATTTAGTGTAAATATCACTTTAAGGGCTAGTTCCAGCTGCAATCATTCACAGCTGTGGAGAGACTGGGTGGCAACATCTAGTACAGACTAGACCCAAAGTTGATTCTCTGGAGAAGAGAAAGAACATTTGTTGCTTTATCCAGGAATACGGGTGGTGAGAGAGTCACATGAGTGGGACACTGAAGAAAATTATTAATTATTGACCACCAGCCATCTCATGGAACACTGAGGTGGAGTGACTCTGTGCAAAATGGACAATTTCGCTGATTCTCAGGGAAATTAATGAACCCCACCATGACCAAAGGAGAGGTCACTTCAACTGACCCAAACCTAGATTGTGGAAGCATCATGGAAGTCACACATTTCTTTTCCCCTATGCAAGGAAAAGGGGAGTTGTGACAACTGTTCTCAGCAAGCAACTCACCATGGATTCATGAGTTTTTAGCAGTCCAGTCTCTCTCACATCTTTTGTGATCACTTCTGAGCATCAGTTTAAAAGTCTGCGTTCCAACTATGGACTTCTAAGACTGCACTTTGGAATGACTTTCTAGAATTGTGCCTAAGCCGTAATGGTTTGGGCAACACACACACATACACACACTTATATGAGCACATTGTTGAGTTTAATTTAACCCATGTGTTTATATTATTAGTTTTTATTAATATTATTAGTAGTAGTTATTAATAAATATATTGTTTGAAAAGAACAATAATAACTGCCTTGGTGAATTTCTATCGCTGCTGGTGACAACTGTTGTAAATATTTATCTGATACCTGACAGATAGCTCTGTGACTGTAATTTGGAAGAGCAATCCATCAGGAGCTCTCTAGCCCTCTCAGAATAATTTATAAGAACCACCCACAGAGATTCTGGGATATGCAATTACTAAGCATTGTAAGGTAGCCGGGTAAATCGCACTGCACAACTGAGAAAAAGACCTATTGATGATGGTGGAGGAACCTGTGGTCTGAATGATCATCAATTCCCTTCATATCATTAAGCAGGTGCAATGTACTGCTGTTACTATTCAGTGTGAAAAGAGATGAAAGAGTTAGCCATGCTGATCAGTGCTGCAACCTATTTGATATGTAAGTGGCTACCATATTGGCTGATACTTCAGTTGATTATCTTTACCACTTTTGCAACTTAAGATAGCAGAGTGTTGAGGAAGGAAGTGACCTTCACCAGTTGAGCTGTGGCACCTGGCACAGTTCCACACATCATTCGCTCCCCGCTGATACAAAACATGCCAAGCCATTTTCTGTCAGCTTTGGCTAATGCAAGTGTGTGAGCTTTCTTGGATTTTGTGTCTGCTGACATTGGTATTATCTATGCTTATCTTTAACTATTTCAAATCATGAAGCTCTTTCTTTTCTTTGGCTTGGCTTCGCGGACGAAGATTTATGGAGGGGGTAAATGTCCACGTCAGCTGCAGGCTCGTTTGTGGCTGACAAGTCCGATGCGGGACAGGCAGACACGGTTGCAGGGGAAAATTGGTTGGTTGGGGTTGGGTGTTGGGTTTTTCCTCCTTTGCCTTTTGTCAGTGAGGTGGGCTCTGCGGTCTTCTTCAAAGGAGGTTGCTGCCTGCCAAACTGTGAGGCGCCAAGATGCACGGTTTGAGGCGATATCAGCCCACTGGCGGTGGTCAATCTGGCAGGCACCAAGAGATTTCTTTAGGCAGTCCTTGTACCTTTTCTTTGGTGCACCTCTGCCACGGTGGCCAGTGGAGAGCTCGCCATATAACACGATCTTGGGAAGGCGATGGTCCTCCATTCTGGAGACGTGACCCACCCAGCGCAGCTGGATCTTCAGCAGCGTGGACTCGATGCTGTCGACCTCTGCCATCTCGAGTACTTCGACGTTAGGGATGAAAGCGCTCCAATGAATGTTGAGGATGGAGCGGAGACAACGCTGGTGGAAGCGTTCTAGGAGCTGTAGGTGATGCCGGTAGAGGATCCATGATTCGGAGCCGAACAGGAGTGTGGGTATGACAACGGCTCTGTATACGCTTATCTTTGTGAGGTTTTTCAGTTGGTTGTTTTTCCAGACTCTTTTGTGTAGTCTTCCAAAGGCGCTATTTGCCTTGGCGAGTCTGTTGTCTATCTCGTTGTCGATCCTTGCATCCGATGAAATGGTGCAGCCGAGATAGGTAAACTGGTTGACCGTTTTGAGTTTTGTGTGTCCGATGGAGATGTGGGGGGGTGCTGGTAGTCATGGTGGGGAGCTGGCTGATGGAGGACCTCAGTTTTCTTCAGGCTGACTTCCAGGCCAAACATTTTGGCAGTTTCCGCAAAACAGGACGTCAAGCACTGAAGAGCTGGCTCTGAAGGCACAATATACAAAGACCATCAATAGGGTTCTTTAAGTGCCTTGGTACAATGATTTCTCAGTTTTGTTCAAGTATAATGTTCAATTTAAAATGCCAATAATCTTCATGCTTATGCCAATAGCAGCTGACAGTTAATACAATTTAAGTATTCTAGTCATGATTAATAATACACTTGTATCTTTGGGTTCTTGAAATAAAATGCTAACTTTTAAAAAGTGATTAATTTAAATGTGACAGCATTTACCAAAGGATTCTATAGGTTTTCCTTCAATTTCACATCATAAGGGCTCTTTATACATTGTGGTTTTTGGCTCATGCTTTCTGTACTAATTAAATTTGTTTGTACTTCAATTAAGGTGGAATACCCAGTAATAAATTATAAACATTTATAATATAAAAGGAACTGGAAAACTGAAAAATAACTGAACGCCCATTTCTAATGAACATTCTCTTTCGAAACTAGATGAATAGAAGGTACTTGGGCTGTGATCTCCATTTGGTGTTATGCTTGGTTTAAGTATATTAGTCAAGTTAATGAAGCTCAGGCCCACATTGGCACGTATTCAGGCTATGTGGATTTGCACTCCATTTTTCAAATGTTGGTAGCTCAACTTCTGTGCTGCCAGCCATGGAAAATGTAAAATACTTTTAAAATATTTGTAAATGAATGAAGGTTAGGTCCTTTAAATGGATTCATGTCAGATTTATTTCGGAATGTTTCAGAGAAAAAAAAGGATTGAATTAAAAAAAAAATGAATAGCGCACTCAATGAGAAGTTGAATTTACTTAAAGTGGGATAAAATATTTTCAGAGAGGAAGAGAAAAAAAAAACTAAGCACTGTGGATTGTCGAGCACAGGAACTATGATTGATAGTTTCCAGTTTCCTCTCATCATCTAAACCAAACCAACCTGTTGTCAATGCCGATTGACCCACAATAATATTAGACAATTAAAGCTGTGTGGGTGGATCTGCAAAATAAATCTTTGACAATCAAATACATGAGATTTGAATATAAAATTACACAGAAAATATACCATGGAAACTGATTGCTTCATTGTGTTTTGAGGCTTTTTGGGAAATGGTATCACAGTAGCTTCAGTGAATAACTATTTTGCAGATGGTATACTACTGTACATCATTTGCGATTAAAATGAATGAGTAGAGTGGTGAAGGGCACGGGCTTCTTTGTTCCAGATGGTGTCAGGTTTTTTTTTGGAAGTTGTTGGAGCTGGACCCGTACAGACTAGGATTCCATTTTGCTACCAATTTGCTGCTTGCAGATGACTGGGTGCATGAGTAGGTGAGTCACTTACCACAAAGCTAGGCACTCTGACCTGCAAAGCTCTTCATGTGGCTGGTCAAGGTGAGAGATCAATACTGACAATTTTTTTAATGTTGAGAATTTGGCATTGCCACTGGTTGGATTCTCACTGGTTAGAGTTGGCTTTTGCCTGCCACTTACGTGGGATGTTTTACTTATCACCCACCTGCCTGTGTCTGAATGTTGCCTTGATCTTGCCACATGAAGGCATGGGCTTTCTCATTTGCTGGGGAATTGCAAAATCAATGCACAGTAAAACCCTTGGTATTTCGAATTCAAGCACCCATGGGGAAAAAAAACCGAGGAAAATAAATTAAAAAAAGAATAAAATAATAGGTATAAAAAATGTCACTTTAAAATTGTAAATATACTCTGAAGTAATACATAAACCTTTGGTGAAGATGGGAGCAGATATTCAGCCAGTGGAGCGCCTTGGTCATGCTTTGCTCATAGTAACTGCTTGAACAAAGATGTGTGGAACAGCAAGGGTGTCTCCCAGGATGAAGAGCAGGTTGATGCTGTTGGGGTGACTCTCTTAAAGGGTCTCCTTATCCCTGTTTAGTAAGAGCAACCCTAGTCAGAGTACAGTATAGTATTTTTGTCTTTTAAACTGTTTATTGTTAATGTAGGCATTGTATGAGTAAGTATCAAGCAAATGGAAAATACACTTATTCAACATCTATCAATCCCCAAAGGTGCCAGATACCAGGGATTTGCTGTACAAACAAATATTACCATTTCTGACCTTTCAACGGGAATAAGATCATTGATGAAGCAGCTGGCCTTGGACAATTCTCTGAGGAACTCCTGTGTTGGGGCAGTGTAAATATTAAGCTGATTGTTGTGAAAGCCAACATGGTACCCAGTTTACTGGTGAATAAGTGTCACTTGATAGCATTGTCAACAACAGTCAAGATAATTTGCAGATGATTGAGAGTAAACTAGAAAGGCAGTCATTAGCCAGACTAGCTTTGTCCTGCATTTTTTTTGCATAACTAAACAATTTTCCACATTGTCAGGCAGATGCCAGTGTTGGAACTGTACTGAAACAGTTTGGCTGAAGGTGAAGTCAGTCTGGATTGTGGGTATACCATAGTCAGGATGATCAAATGGCCTTTGCCAGTGTTCTCAGCTCTTTCTAAGTATCACATGGAGTGAACCAAATTGCCTGAAGTCTGGGTTCTGTGAGTTGGGGATTCCCCAAAGGAAATTGAATCATCGATTTAGTACTTCTAGTTGAAGTTGCTGTTTCTTTTCATAGACTGGGGCTTGTCATTATTGACAGTTGGTTGTGTGTGGAGCCTCCAACTTGCGTTTCTTGTTTAATTGTCCACCTCCATTCACCAGTAGATGCGATGTGGCTACAGAACCTTTATCTCATCTATTGGTTGTGTGCAGTTCTCCCCGTCTCATGCTGCTTAGCACACATGTATTCCTGTGTTAAAGCATCACTAAATTGGCACCTTGGTGTTGATCTCAGCTTGCAGCTCACCACTGAACCCAATCCAGCACTTGCTGCAATTTAGTCTGTCACCCTCAGAGGTGGTTAGCCATCCTTCCTTAATGGCAGACATTGTGGTTCCACCACCCCAGAAAAGTCTGAGCTCTCAATGATAACACCTGCATATTATTCACAATAAAGGAATCCAGTGCCATCAGCTGACAGAGAACAGGAGAAAGTTTTCCAGTGCATGTTTCTCTTGATGCTATGAGAGGGGATTAAAGTCAACATTCAAACCTACCTAACCACCTCCCACCACCCCTCCCCCCAGCCCCAACTACTCAACCACACACACGCGGATGCAGACGCATGCAGACCCATACATGCACGCAAGTGCACTGCAAAGAGAGTTGTTTCAGACAACTGCATTGGTAATTAATCGTTGAGCCACCACTGTACGTCAGTTTCAAAAGTAAACAATAAAAGAATAATTTAACTGCCCTAATGAATGCAAGTTAATGTATTTTGAGCGGAGGAATAGAATGCCACACTAGAGAGGGCTGGGAGCAAAGATCATGGAAAGTCTTGGCGCTTATGTAATTAAAAGAAAACAATTAAAAGAGGCACTGGATAACATGACAACTAGTCATTCCGTGTGAGCAGGACATGATAGTTATCAGTGAAGAATGAACAGACAAGCAGACTTTTTAGGTTTTTAAACTTATGGAAGGCCTTCTGAGGGTTTATGAAGAGGATTCTTTTGTGGGAGAGATCAAGAGCAGCTTGGGCACAAATGAAATTTATTTCTCTGGCAAGCAATGTGATGGCAATGATTTCCATCTAAATTTAAACCACTTGAGAAATTCCATCAGAAAATTATAATTCCCCATGCAATACAGCATTAACTGAGCAACGCTTAGAACAACTAAGTTTTAAAAGAGCACATTCTTTTGTCACATCTAGATATCAGGCCATCCCTCAGAGTAGAACTCAGTTCAATTGGAACTTCTTCCACATAATTTAAGTTCTAGCACCCTGGGCAGGTCACACTAATATGTAATGCACAGGAAAAATTCAGACAGTCAGATCAGTCTGAATCATAGCTCATTTCTCAGAGGATCTTTCCTGGACCTAACACACTGATGGCATCATGAAGAAAGCTCATCAGTACTTCCTCAGGAGTTTGTGGAGGTTTGGCATGATACCATAAACCCTGACAAATTTCTACACGTGTGGTGGAGCATGTGCTGACTGGCTGCATCTTGGCCTGGTATGGGAACACCGATACCCAAGCGTAAAGCCCTGCAAAAGGTAGTGGACATAGGCAAAACCTTCCCCACTATCACGATCATCTCCAGGGAACACTGCCGTTGGAGAGCAGCGGCAATCATAAATGACCCACACGACCCAGCACACACTCTGATCTCACTTGTGGCACCTACACCTCATTCCTATGGCAACAGACTCGCACCACCAGGTTCAGGGACAGCTGCTACCCCTCCACCGTCAGACTCCTTGACAACAAACTCAATCAGGGACTCATTTAAGGACTCTTACTTGTGCATTTCATTGATTTTCCTTGTATTCTCTGTATTGTAGAGCTTGTTTACAGTTCTTTATTTGTTTACATGTTCACGCTGTCTACAGTTTTTTGCGCTACCAATTAGTGGTAATTTTGCCTTACCTACAGAAAAAAGAATCTCAGGGTTGTATGTGATGTCATGTATGAACTCTGACAATAAATCTGAAATCTGAAAATCAAATGACTGTGGATATTGGGTGGCACAGTCAGTTTAGCAGTTAGTGCAACTCTCTTTCAATGCCAGAAACTGGGACTGGGGTTCAAATTCCATGCTGTCTGTAGGAATTTGTATGTTTTCCCCGTGTCTGCATGGGTTTCCTCCAACCATTCAAAATATATGGGAGTTGATGGTCAATTGGGTGGCATGGACTCATGGGCCGAAAGGGTCGTTACCAGGCTGTATGTCTTTAAAAAATTATTTTTAAAAAAAGTTTTCAGAAGGTCATTTGAACTTTTTCTTTCCTTTTCAAAATGTTTATTTTCCCCCTGCTGAGCGAATGCTGAGTTTAAGGGATAGGACTCATCCCCGCAGGTAGGTCAGCTTTTACTGAACAAAGCTGAGTATCCAAAACAGGGTGGTACTTCATTGCCAAGCTGATATTTAGAGATGAAAACAGGCCATGCTGGTGTTCCACAGAACATTAAAAGCACATAAAGCACATGCATTTCTACAAAGGAGGAAGTTTGCTTTTGTTAGATTAATTCCATTGTATGCCGCAAAAGACTTGACATGAATAATTATCACCATATTTTAATTCAATTTTCAATGTAATTATTAATTTGGAGTTCCAGGACTTTCCGGCCTATGAGCCCTGTGCTGCCCCAATTACACCAATTAACCCATTGCATTATTGGAAGGTGGTCAGCAATATTCCTTCTCATTTTTAGTCGTCAGTGTGTGCAAAAATCTTATGTTGTGCAAAATTTTTTCCTATGACATAAGTAGGGCACTCTGAATGCTTGTGCAAATGTAAACCTGAAATTGTTTCAAGATCATTTTGGCACAGCCTCTCTCGTATGGCTAATAAAACTCTATTGACATGTTTTAATATAATACAAGTATTATTAGCTAAGAGATTACTTGCAATAAGTATAATTACTAATTACCATATTATTTTAGATCACTAAACTTTTGTGCACACATTGATTTCCTTTGTGTGCTGGTTGCAAAATGAGTGTATGTGCAGAGGGAACCGTGGTGGTGGGAGGAAACCAGAGCACACAGAGGAAACCCACACGGACACAGGGAAAATGTACAAACTACTTTCAGACACTGGCCAATTCTAACCTGGGTCGCTGGCACTGTCATAGCCATGCACCAACTGCTACGCGAACCATGCCCGCTCTTTCATATCAACTTTTAAAAATAGGACAAATATTTTTGTTTTAGTTGTCAGAATAAGATTGGAATTCTGGATCAAAACAAAATGTACAAAAATGCAATATTTTGCTGGAAACTTAAATGCATGCAACATGATCAGCCATGGGGATCTGTCCTTCATTGAATCTTCAAGAGGTTATTACACAATATAATTTAAAACATTTTCTTGTTATATCAATTACTATATATTTATCCAGTCACAGATTCAATGGATCAGACCATAGGTTTCCTCCACCCCCCACCCCCTTTCCAGAATTCTCTTGTAATGGAAAGAAATAAAAACGCTCAAAATTTTCCAGGAGTAAATACCTTCATGTTGATACCTTGATAAAGGGCTCAAGCCCGAAACATCAGGTTTGTATCCTTATCTTTGTTTATAAAGTACACTGTTTGACATGCTGAGCTTCTCCAGCATTGTATTTTTACTCAAAATTTTCAGCATGGGTGCAGATACAAAACTTAATCATAAGGGAAACAAAGAGCATTCCTGAAAGAATTCACCTCGATTTGTACCATGAAATAAATTCATTATGCAATTGTTGCATGTGTCACAAGATTTACTAACCTTAGATATGTAAAATACACAAGATAATAAACAGCACATACATATACAACCACGGGGAGTGTGTGTGTGTGTGTGTGTGTGTGTGTGTGTGTGTGTGTGTGTGTGTGTGTGTGTGTGTGTGTGTGTGTGTGTGTGTGTGTGTGTGTGAGAGAAGAGAGAGAGAGAGAGAGAGTCTGTGTGTGTGTAAAAACATGAATTATTTCATGTTATGAGCTTCTTTGAATTGAAGCCTGAGCTCAAAACAAAGAGACATGTTAATAGCAAATGACCCAGACCAAAAAAATTACAAGCAAGTGGCTGAGAGTAATAGACGTCTATTATGTATTGACAGCAACTCATTCCTTATCTTTTAAATTTTTAATTCTACTGAAATTCTAATTGTACTTTAATAAAAAAGTTTAAAACCATTTTGAAAAGCACAGAATATTTTATGTTATTCCTATTTTCCCCTTTTATGTTTATATTAAAACAGCAGAAATGTGACAAAAAAATGCAGAGCCAAAGAAAATTGCGCTTGGATCCAGGCTTCTGGAAAGAAATTGCCAAATTTGCAAACCTTTGTAGTACAGCTGACTTAATTATTTATTCAACAATTCAATCTAAATAAAAACAAACACTTCACAAAAACAGATATATCATAGAGAATTAATTAGGCTTCAAAATCATACTCGTATCTCTGAGAAAGATTTGGCAAGACACACACCAGATATAGTGTTCTGACAAACTGGAAAGAGATAGTTCAGCTTGGCTCATGATAAACTAAATTTTGGCAATAAAATGGGCTGTGGGCATTAGACTGACTGACCCATTTTCCTTTTGTTCAACTTGATTCCCAAAAAAATAACATTTCTGTCCATAATCCCCAATGGATTATGGGCAGAATCTTGTTCTTTCACAACTTTCAACTGAGAAAGGAAAATATCCATTGTGAGATGGAGGGGAGAAAGGGAGTGATTAGGACCATATCAACAGCTCCTGAGCCAAGTAGAACAGAATAGGCATGAGGAACAAAAATATGAACCGATCAGAACCAGGATCTTCAATTTGATAAATATCAATACAAAATATGCTCATTTTGGCCAGTTTTTAAGAACTGGAAGGTAATTAAACAATAAGACCCATCCCTTTGCAGGACAAAATACAAAAGATCCCCATATTACCAATTTATTTTCTCATTTTTGAACTGTATTCCTTTTGTCTTTAATGCTAATAAAAATGAGTTTATTTACAATGTACATCTGAACCAAGATTCTTAATTGTAGTAGCTGAATGGGTACTTTGCAAAATAAACTACAAAACAATTTAAAACAACTACAATAGTTTACTTAATGAATTAAAAAGGAAAAATAAATCCAAAATACAGAAAAGCTCCTAATCCATATTTAGTCAATTTCCTTGGGAAGGATACTAAAGTTTATATTTTTAAAAAGAGGTCCAAGTTAACGTTTCCTTTTGTCCCTCAGTTATTTGCCTTTTGCTACTTTGGGTGAAGTACATGTTTATAAGGCATCTTCACAGTTTCACAAACCTTCAGTTAAGTCACCTGAAGTTCAGAGAATAGATTCCTAATTATTGAACTTTGATTGTTTAGATCTGCGTGCATCAATTTAATTTTCTTTCACAAAACCTCTGAAAACTGAATAAGCTATTGACAATGAAATGTAAAATGGAGAGTCCTGAAATATTCAGCCACCCTCCACTGTTCTTCTGCTTTATAATGGTCTCATATGAAATCAAAAATGCCTTTTCTCACTGTACTGCCATATACATTCAGCCTATGTACATTAACATGCTAGTTCATTCACTTAGATTTCAGTGGTAGGTTGATTAGCAAATCAATTAATATAAAAGGAGCAAGTGGCATAATTAGTCAGAATATTAGAACACATTTTGTAAATTGAGTAAATATGCTCAAATGTTGTTGTAACATTCTGCAATTAATACTGAGCAAATGGTTTATCTGAAACAAAAAAATGCCCTGCCTAGTACTCCTTATCGAAGACCATGTAAATGATGAATCAGGCTTTTTGTGTGTGTGTGTGTGTGTGTGTGTGTGTGTGTGTGTGTGTGTGTGTGTGTGTGTGTGTGTGTGTGTGTGTGTGTGTGTGTGTGATTAATGCACTAATTCAGAACTTATACTAACATTGGGACTTGAGAATAAAAAGATCTAAATAAAGCATGAGACAAGACTGCCCCCACAGGCACTGCCTTCTGCACTGCTTATTTCTAGCATTTTGTGTTTTGTAGGCTCTAGAATTCAGGAATAAGATAAGAGTGTATGATTTCCCGACTTTAATTATTACAAAATAGGTATGCGACACTTAACGTCCATTCAGGCAACATCCAACCACATATACGTCCATGATCCAATAATTATTCAGTTACCGCGAGCAAGTCCTCGGCTATTTAGGAAATGGGATGCTGTATGGCCAAATTGATCCGACTGCCTCGCTCTCTCCCCATAGCCTTGTAGCAGCCCCAATTAATCCCGCTAGCCCTCGCTCTCCCCACAGACCCATGTCACTCCCTACACTGATCCCACAGCCCCGCTCTCTCCCCACAGCCCTGAATCAATCCCCACACTGATCCCACTGCCCCAATCTCTCCCCACAGCCCCCCCGTGTCTATCCCCACACTGATCCCTACTTACAAATAAAAAGTTTACCTGTACACTACAGTATCCCACATAGTTTTGCCAAGTATATAATATGGTGTTTGCACAACGTCCACATTGCATAACACACAATTTCACAGAATGCATTGTGGACGTTAAGCGTCGCATACCTGTACTTAAATGATTATGCTGTAGGGGCCTGCGCATGGAATCATGGACCAGCCCACAAAATGGCTTGATGACTGCAGCTACCACGCGGACCTGGGGGTAACACCGGCTGTCATTCCAGTTGACCTCTACACGGCGGGAAGATGAGGAACTCTGGTGACGCGGGGCCCTGACATCAGCGCCTGGGGCCAGTAAAATAAACCAGACTCATTTTCCAAGGCTGTGGTGTGTTTGTGTGATCTTCTCCACACTCGTGTAGCATGAACACTGTATTGGTGACCTCAACAGGTCCAACCAGCAGTTGGATCCAAAGATGACAGATGTGGAAGAAAAAATTAGTAAAGGAAGTTTTAGTGGGTGACAAAGAGTTAAAAGTAAGCTGTGCGCTGCCACTTTACAGTCTATTAATCAGTACAAGGACCTTCAGTCCGTTAAGCTGTGTGCTGCTGAATAAGACAGTAGACCCTCTACATTCCGCCACAGACTTTGAATTGTTTCTTTTTGAATCAACCAATGACAATCGTTTTCTCCCTTATAGGGTGGACGCTCTCAGAGCTTCAGTGTGTCACGTGTCTATTGTTTGTACCTTTGTATAAATTAAACCGGCTGGTCCATGCTCAGGTAGAGGAGCCCCAGTATTTTGGTGGGACTGTACCCAAAGATATCTTGTAAATAAAAACTCCTTCTGAAGCGACTCCCTGGTGCCTCGGCCGAGTTATTTCGTTATAAAACACTTTTCTCTGCAACAGAATCTGGCGCTGCGAGCAGGGTCCCTTTTTAACGGGATCCACCAACCCGGGGACTTAGGGAAGGTCCTTTGGAGGTGAGCGGGCGACAGCCCCAGCCAGGATCCCAGCTGAAAGGGGGTGAGGCAGGCTCACTTAGAAGGAGAGTGATGGGGCTCTCGGTCTAAAATGGGAAGAATTTAGAAAAATTAAGAGAAAAATAAGAGTACGGCGAGAACGCGGTCCGAAAGAGGACCAGTGTGCACTCTTTTATATTGGGATCTAGAGTAAGTATGTTTGTGGTGTGTCTGTGTATTTTTTCTTATAACGTCTTCCTTTCCACTGAGAAACATGGGGAACAGGAACAGTAAACCAGCCGACTCCGGTCGAGCGGAGAAATCTGCTCCCAGCAAAAAGGAACGAAAATCATCCGTGATGTTGAGCCGATCCACCAAGAAAAGAGCCCGCCAGCTGATTAAATGACAGCACTTGGTAGGAGATCCGCTGCAGCCTTTGGCTCGCCGGCGGATATCATAATGAGTGAAATGGAGTTGGGACTGTGTAATCCTATTCAGTGACGACCTGTACGGATGGTATAAGGGTAGATGGCCGTATAGGGCAACCTTTGACCTTCGATTGATTAGTGAAGCTGAGGATGATACGGAGGGAGGCGCTGGGGACCCTACTTGGAATCTAAAGTACTTCAGAACTTGTTTCAAGAAATGGAGAGGTGGCTGCGAGGCATCAAAAATCTAAAGTAAAACAGGAGGAGATAGCTGCCTCTTCCGATGAGAAAAAGGCAAAAACCCCAACCCCACCCTCATATTTTGAGTCCGCCCCAAGCCAGATTCCACCGTCAAAATGCCCCGTGTAATGGTGAGAAATACCCCCATCTTGAAACCCTGGACACCTGCTGAGGCCAGGGATATGATCAGTGCGATCCCATAAAGAAACCTGTCGCGTTCCACCACTGGTTGCAATAAACTTGCACCCTTAATCATCCCCTCCCCGGTGATATCCAGATGTTATTACAAACTGCCTATGGGTCCCACTGGCAGGCAGTAAGGGACTCCTTCCAAGTTCCTGCGGGGGAACAAGTGGACTGGAGGGGAAATGACGACCTGGCTAGGGAAGGGAATGAATCCATGGAGCATTGGTTAGAAAATAGGGGAAAGAATGCGATCATGTAGAGCGTCCGGAATCAAGCAGATATGCGAGTTGCAACTGCCTACTTGCAAAAAGATGGAGAAAATATGTTAGATTTTGTAGTCTGATTTAAAAATACATGGGAAGAAAATGCAGGGGTGCAGATAGATAGACCTGAGACCTCGGCCATGGCCATCCAGACCCTGTTAAATTGTATGTTACCCCAAAATGCAAAAAGTTATAAAATGAGGCAGTTCCAATGGCAAGCCCAGGGATGGCAGGACATTGTTACTTTGCTAGCCAACATGGATAAGGAGGGCCTATTTCCCCAGAAAGAGAAAAGGACAGGACAAATTTATGTCCAGGCCAGATTGAATAAGAAAGAACCCACCCGGTTCAGGAATGATATGGGACAGATCACAGGATCAGTGTACGGCCTGTGGAAAGATAGGACACTGGGCAAGGGACTGCTGGACCAGCACACAGAAGAGACCTTGGCCAAATGGTGGTAGCCAAGGGAGGGGTGAGCAAACAGAATATGGAAGCAACCCTTTTGTGGGAGTTGGAAACGGGCAGCAGCCCTGTTTTTCTTTCCAGCAGCCTAACCCATAGGGGGCCCGGAAGGAATGGTGGTACAGGCCCCCCTGCTCCAGCTGTCTTCCGATGAGACGGCACAACCCATGCTTAAAGTTAAAGTGAGTAATAAGGAGCATTATATGCTGGTGGATACCGGAGCCACCATGTCATCTGAGCCACCTTCAGCAGGTTTAAGCCCTAGTCAACAAACCGTAAACAGCATCAGAGTGTCCGGTATTCTGATGACGGATTCCCTCTCCCAAACTACTCCACTCTGTGGATGGCCGTGAAATTGACGACGCCATTATTATTTCGCCCACGACTCCAATACCTATTCTAGCGCGTTAAGCCCTCTGCAAATTGAATGCAACTCTCTACTGTACCCGGGATGGGATGTTTATTAAGCTGCCTGCTGACAAAGGGTACCATTTGATGCACACTGTGTTGTCTGCATCACAAGATGCCTCCCAAAGTTCCACACATTTTGGCTGGTGGCTGAGTCAAGATTCCACAGTCCGCATAATGAGACTCCTCCATGCACTTGTAGACATAGTACAACGGGCCGACCCCCAGTCGCCCATAGGAGGGTTAGCAGCATTTATGTAGAGAGTGATGGTGGTGCAGAACCTACATGTCATGGCAATGGGGGAATCAGTTTTCCCATGGCCGGATATGCCAGAAACGGATAAACTACTGGTGGGGAAAAGACTTTTTTGGGCCAGAAGGGATAGGCTTTGAGGTAGAATTGAACACTTGTCAGAGGGAGGCTTTCCTTTTGCCAGACGCAACCCCCCATCTCGCTGACAAAAGACAAAGGAGGAAAAACCCAACACCCAACCCCAACCAACCAATTTTCCCCTGCAACCGCTGCAACCGTGTCTGCCTGTCCCGCATCGGACTTGTCAGCCACAAACGAGCCTGCAGCTGATGTGGACATTACCCCTCCATAAATCTTCGTCCGCGAAGCCAAGCCAAAGAATACCCACAGCCCCAGTGGTCCTGGACATCAACACCATACCGGTTGGAGCCACCACATTCTCGGTAATAGATCTCTGCTCCGTTTTTTTTTTTCTCCATACCCCTCGACCTTCAAAGCCAATACCTGTTTGCATTTACTTATGAGGGATAGCAGTTTACCTGGACAAGACTTCCCCAGGGTTACACGGAAAGCCACACGGTATATTCAGCAGCCGATCGAAGAGGAGACCTGTCCAAATGCGACTTACCAGGAGGGTCTACCCTCTTACAGTGTGTGGACAACCTGCTAGTAGCGTCACCCGATGACACAGCTTGCCTGCAAGACACCCTTGCTCTGCTCGTCCTCCTCGCACTGAGAAGTCAGTGCCTATAGTGCAGGACCAGCCCTGTACTGTCGCGACTCCCCACGTGGTGATACGACTATTAAACTCTACATCGTGTCTCCTTGACAAAGATGTACTTTTGCCAAAAGGAGGTAAAATATCTTGAGTATATTTTACAGGAGGGAGAGAGAAGAGCAGCTATAAGACAGGTACCCCAACCAAAAAAAAAAGAGAAGTTCTCGGTTTCCTAGGCATGGTTGGATACTGTCAGCAATGGATACCCGAATACCGTGAAATAGATGGCGTACTAAGGGCAGCAACTGCAAAGGAAGAACCAGAAGAGATAAAGTGGACAGATGAGAGGAGGGCTGCCTTTTAAGACCTGAAAAAGGCATTGATAACAGCACCGGCCTTCGGCCTCCCAGATTACCAGAAGCCCTTTGTGCTTTATGTAGCTGAGAAAAATGGGTTTGCCCACGGCATCCTGACCCAGCAGCACGGAGGAGGAAAACCACCAGTTGCACATTATTCTATGGTGGTCAGAGGAATGCCACCCTGCCTGAGGGCGGTGGCGGACACCACAAAGATAGTGGAGAAGTCAGTGCCTATAGTGCAGGACCAGCCCTGTACTGTTGCGACTCCCCATGCGGTGATACGACTATTAAACTCTACAGCCACTCAACATGTTATGGCGGCCCGGAGGACGGGTTTCAAGGTCGTGCTATTGTCACGTTCCAACTATACTCATAAAAGATCGAGTCCTTATAATCTGGCCCTCCAACTACCCGAGGTAGATGAGGAAGAACAAGGAAGCGAATTCCATGACTGTATGGCTCTGACAGAATTCGTAACCAGTCCCCGGCCGGATTTGAAGGCAGAATCTATATTGGCCTACCTCACCCTGTATGTAGATGGCTCTTCTCACTGACCAAGAGATGACACCCTACTTGCAGGGTATGCTATAGTAGATGGTGAAAAGCCTGTCGAAGCCTCTGCTCTACCGGAGGGGATGACAGCTCAGATGGCTGAACTGTTTGCATTAACAAGGGCATGTGTTCTGTCAAAAGGAAAGATGGCTAGTATATACACTGACTCGCAGTATGCGTTTGGAGTGACACACAATTTTGGACAGTTATGGATGAATAGGGGGTTTATTACTGCGAGTGGGAATGAGATTAGACATGCAGAAATGGTAAGAAACCTGCTAGAGGCCATCCAACTCCCGACAGAGCTAGCCATTATTAAGTGTAAAGCACATACCAGACAGGAAGTCCCCGTGTCAAAATGAAACGAATGCGCTGATGCTATAGCTAAGCAGGTGGCCATCGAGCAGAAACCCCTGCTGCCCATGACACTTGTCAGAAAGATAATGACCCCTGAACAGCTGCATGCGATTCAGGAAATAGAGCTTAAAACAGCGCAGGATAGAGCAACACTACAGGAACAGCAAACATGGGAAAGGCACGGGTGCAGAAGAGCAGAAGGACTATGGAAGAGCAAGGATGGGAGGGTGGTATGCCCATGCAGTTTATTTAGATCCGTAGTGCAGTTAGCACATGGGCAAGCAACCTTAGGGAAAGCCGGAATGCTGCATAACATCAAGCAAACTTGGTTTGCCCCGGGGATCTCCACCACAGTAGAGAGACAGGTGAGGAACTGCTTGATCTGTCAACAAAACAACCGAGGGAGATCACCCGCCATGTTCGACCAACTTCCTCCCGCCCAAGCCCCATTTGAAAACCTCCAGATTATTTTTCTCATATGCCTCCAAGTATCTCCTAGTGATAGTGGATATGTTCACCCGGTGGGTAGAGGCATTTCCCACATCAACTGTGGCCAAGTTACTAATAAAGGAGTTCATTCCATGGTATGGAATCCCTCGGGGGATAAATAGCGATAGAGGAATCCATTTTACAGGGAAGATAGTGAAAGCACTCACTAAACTAATTGGCATAGAGTGGAGATTCCATTTGCCCTACCAACCCCAGTCCTCTGGGATGGTAGAGAGAACCAATAGAGAAAAAAAAAGTATGTTGGAGCGAACATGCGGTGAGACTGATTTGCCCTGGGTGGAAGCACTGCCAATAGTATTGTGTACATTACAAAATCAGATGAATAGAAAGACCAAATTAACGCCTCATGAGGTAATGATGGGACGACCAATGTCCACCGATGTTAGACCACCCCTCATGCCAGAAGATGTGGCCAAGGTCTAGGTGCAAGAGAGCTCCCTTGCATATGCCCAGAGATTGTGTGAAGCTGCCTCTGAGCTTCATAAGTTAGTTAGAGAGGCCCAGAGGCTATGGACAGAAAATGATATACACCCTTTTAAGCCTGGGGAATACGTTTTGGTTAAGGCCTTGAAATTTAATCTGTTCTCTCCTAGGTGGAAAGGGTTTTATCAAGTCCTGCTTGTCACGCGGACAGCGCTAAAGCTGGATGCATTAGACGGTTGGGTACACACTACTCGGTGCAAGCCATTCCAACAAGACAACTTACAGGAACAGAAGGATGAGTTGGGAAGCGATCTGTAGGACCCTGCGACAACCTATTGCTGTTCTGAGAGGAATAACCCTAGCATGTTGTTGTACAAGTGCAGAGATTTTTTACAAACCAAGATCTGGACTGATACTGGCTGTTTAGGTAACGCCTCAGTGTTTTGCAGAGTTGTATGAGTGAGGGAGATCCCAGGGTTTATGGTTTGTGTTTTTGCCCGGGATACAGGAAGGAACCTCTTGATTACACTAACCGGGGTATCAACATGACTTTTGTGCTATTAAAGCCGCAAGTCCTCGATAGTTGGTGGCACCAAAGACAGAACCCCTATTGGGAGAAGTGGTAGCTTTGGGGCACATTCATTTCGTGATCTTTTTAGTGGGATGGAACAGTGTAATAGATGCGCTGACCACATTTACCACTATAGGTTTTACCGGTCCTCCGATGAAGAGACCACCACCCCAGTGGCAATGTCCCCAACTCCAAGTGCAGCAACCATGACATGGCCTGAAGCAGAGACAACTCATACACCTACCCCCGTCACCCAGTCCTGACCTTCTACAGATATGAGCGGTGGACACATACATCGTCTCTTTTCAACCTGCCAAAATGCTGTCCTATCCCCAGCAGTAGTGAACCTTACCATACATATAAAATATGGCGATCAAGAAGAAATGAGAACTGTACAGAGAGCTACCCAGGCTGACCCTGACCAAAAGACGTATTAAGAGGGATATTTTGGGGACCGTATTAGGGCGAGCTGGGACGGGTCTGGGAGTTTTGAGGACAGGTCTGGGAGTTTTGAATTTGGTTGATATTGAAGCACTCCAAAATAAGATACAAACTATAGGTTGTGATGTGGGAAAAGGAATTCGAATCCGGAATATGTGGGGAAAACACTGCAAGAGGAAATAGAGATGGGATATAAATTTCAAAGAAGAGTGCAGTATAAGTTGTTGAAAGTGATGGAACGTGTAGAAAGGAGAGGAGAAAGAGACGCTTTATTTAAACGTATTACAGATGAGGTGTAGATCTTTTGATCTACAAGGAGGGATTTGTGGAAGAAAAAAATTAGTAAAGAAAGTTTTAGTGGGTGACAAAGAGTTAAAAGTAAGCTGTGTACTGCCACTTTACAGTCTATTAATCAGTACAAGGACCCTCAGTCCGTTAAGCTGTGTGCTGCTGAATAAGACAGTAGACCCTCTACATTCCGCCACAGACTATGAATTGTTTCTTTTAGAATCAACCAATGACAATCGCTTTCTCCCTTATAGGGTGGACGCTCTCAGAGCTTCAGTGTGTCACATGTCTATTGTTTGTACCTTTGCATAAATTAAACTGGCTGGCCCGTGCTCAGATAGAGCAGGCCCCATTATTTTGGTGGGACTGTTCTCCAAGATATCTTGTAAATAAAAACTTCTTCTGAAGTGACTCCCTGGTGCCTCGGGCGAGTTATTTCATTATAAAACACTTATCTCTGCAACAACGGACCAGGCAGAGCCAGCGACCATCCATGCGGTGTCTCTCAGGCTCCCAACATTTTGGGTGTCACAGCCAAAATGGTTCGGAGAGGCTGAGGCTCTGTTCCAGCTTCGGAACAATTCCACTGACGACACTCGTTACCTCTACATCGTGAGCACCCTTGATCAGGACACAGTGGCAAAGGTCGTAGATTTCCTACAGCACCTCCAGGGCAAGGCAAATACAAAGCCTTCAAAGAGTTAATAACCTGTACTTTTGGAGTTTCCTGGCTCAAGCGCACCGCTCAAGTGCTGCATATGGATGGATTGGGGGACAGAGCCTCATCCGCTCTAATGAGCGAGAGGCTTGCTCTAACCAAGGTCCACAAGCCTTGCCTGCTCTTTGAGCAGATCTTTCTGGACCAGCTACCCGAGGATATCAGACTCGCTCACAGACCCTCAGAGGGTCGTGGCCCAGGCGGATGAGCTCTGGAGAGTGAAGAAGGATATCAGTGCCATCGTAGACCACATCAGCAAGCCCCACAAACAACCGTCTGCTAGACCAAGACCAGCGGAGAGGCTGGACAGCTATTCTACTATCATCAGTGATGGGGTGTGGAGGACCGTCGATGCTGTCCACCCTGCGGGTTTCCTGGAAATGCCCTGGCCAACCGTTGTTGATGGCTGCAGCAGTTGGCCTATGTGATAGCTTCCTCTACGAATGGGACTCCTTGTTGGTCAGGTATTTCCTGGTCAACACTGGCGCCGAGATAAAAGCATCCTACCACCATCCCACTCCACCCAGGCCTCGACATCTACAATGGCAAGCAGGGACCACCACAGAGGGCAGCCAACAGCTCCTCCATTTGGACTTTTGAGACCCGCACCATCCACCTTCATTTCTGCAACAGCCGCTTTGCATGGACTTTCACCCTCGCGGCAGTGACGCAACCACTCCTGGGAACTGTCTTCCTCCGGGTCCATTGCTTGCTTGTCAACCTCAAGGGATGGCGCTTGGTGCACACCAAAACCTTTTACTCTGCCTCTGGGGGAAGCCAAGCTACCTGCCCCCCAAATGGACTGTATAACACACTTGGACAATGAATTAAACCACATCCTAGTGGGAGCTCCCCTCAGTAGCGGCACCACAGTTCTCTGTTGCCAAACATGGGGTAAGGCGCTACATTTTGACCAAGGTCCCCCAGCTCTACACTAGGACATGCCGAGTCCCTCCCAAAAAGCACAGCCTTGCAAAAGAAGAGTTTAAGAAAATGGAGGAGCTGGGGATTGTATGGCAATCCAACAGTCCCTGGGCCTCCCCCCTTCACATGGTGCCCAAATCAGCAGGGGGGGGGGGGGGTCGGAGACCACGTGGCAACTATTGCTGCCTCAACGAGGCCACCATGTCCGACAAATATCCCATGCCCCACATCCAAGACTTTGACGCCAACCTGCAAGGTAAACCTCATCCAGGGGTACCACCAAATCTCAATTCACCCCCAGGACATCCGCAAGTCTGCAATCATAACCCCCTTTGACTTTTTAATTTCTCCACATGCCCTTCAGTCTAAAGAATGCAGCATAAACTTTTCAGCGGCTGATGGACACAGTGGTCTGGGACCACCCATTTACTACAGGAATTCGTTGGTATGATAAACTTTAACCACAGGTTCATACTTGCAGTGGCACACATCATGCACCCCCACTTTGCACGCAAGTCAAAAGACATTACTGGGACGATGAGTCTTCTAGGGGGTTCCAGAATGCCAAAGACATGCTGACCAATGCCATCCTCCTGGTCCATCCCAGGCCAGAGGCACAAACAGCCCCAACAGTCAATGCCTCCAGCACAGTGGTAGGGTATGCTGGAACAGCTCATTGAGAGTCAGTGGCAACCCCTGGCCTTTATCAGCAGGCACCTGTGCCCAGCCCCCACCCCCACTCCCAGAGCTCCAATACCGCACTGTCGACAGAGAACCATTAGCACTGTATCTGGTGGTATGACATTTCCGTTACTTTATGGAAAGCTGACAATTCAAGGTCTTTACCAATCACAAGCCGTTGACCTTCGCCTTCCATAAGGTATTGCACCCGTGGTCGGCTTGACCACAGAGACACTTTTCTTACGTGTCCGAATTTACTACAGACATCGTGGGGTAAAGCAATGTGGTAGCCGATGCTCTGTCACACCCTGCAATCATGTTAGTACGCGCCCTGTCCCAAGGGGTCGACTACGTGGCCCTTGCCAAAGTGCCAAAGGACCCTGAGATCCCTGCATATAGGACAGCTGTCTCTGGCCTTAGAATGGAAGATGTCCCCATCAGCCCAGGTAATCTGATACTGCTGTGCAACATTTCTACCAGCAGCCTCCGCCACATCATTCTGACTACATGGAGGTGCCAGGTTTTTGATGCCATCCACAACCTGGTACATCCCGCAATCCACGCCACAATCAAAATGGTGGCCAACAAGTTTGTCTGGCATGGCCTCCGTAAACAGATCAGCCAGTGGGCCAAGATCTGCATGAACTAACAGTCCTCCAAAATGCAGGTTCATATGAGAGTGCCCACACAGACTTTTAAACGAGCATGGTGCAATTTCAGCCATGTACACATCAACATAGTGGGGCTGTTACCAGTTTTCCATGGGGCGAGATACCTCTTGACCATGGTTGACCACTTCACGAGGTGGCTGGAGGAAGTCCCGCTGGCTGATACCACCACAGAAATCTGTGCCAAGGCACTCATTAACATATGTGTGTCCAGATTCGGGGTTCCAGAGAGCCTGACCTCGGACAGGGAGGCACAATTCACCTCTGGCCTCTGTGCAGCGTTGGCTAACTTTTTGGGGACACAGCTTCAGCTCACCATGGTGTATCACCCGCAGGCCAATGGGTTGATGGAGTACTTTCACAGGCAGCTCAAGGCAGCCTTGATGGCCCAGCTCAAAGGTGCCAACTGGGTAGATGAACTGCTTTGGGTCCTGTTGGGGATTCATATCATGCCGAAAGAGGACTTCAATACCTCAGCAGCGGAGATGATCCACGGCACACCTTTGATCATTCTTTCTTGGGAAGTTCCTGGACCCAGATAAACACCCAGAAGACCCCGCCACAACCCTCGAGAACTTGTGGCGAAAACTGGGGGCCCTGGTCCCGTAGAATCTCCACCACACAGCCAGCCCAAACATAACATCCACAGTGACTTAAGGACTTGTCTGTATGTATTTGTGAGAAGGGGAACACACTAGCTGCCCCTACAACCAGCCCTACAGGATCATCAGGGACAATAGTTCCGCCTTCATCCTTGACATCGGCAGTAAGGAGGAAACTTACCATTGACTGCCTGAAACCGGCATTTCTGGACTGTAACGTCAGTCTCCACTCTGCCCCGCAACGCAGGGCAGACCGCCCAAGGCTATGGACAATGGTTTGGTCACCAGTTCTGGGGGAAGAGGGGTCATGTAGCAGCCCCATGGATGGAGACACGGACCAGTCTGCAAAATGGCCAATGAACACAGTGACTGTGCGGACCTGGGGGGGGTGACAAAGGCCATCGTCCCAGGTGACCTCCTTACGGTTGGAAGATGGGGAACTCTGGGTGAATGCTGGCCAATCCCAAGTTGGCGCTCCAATGACACGGGACCCTGATACCAGAACCTGGGGCCCATATAAGCGTGCTAGCCAGCGCAATAAACCATTCTTGTTTTCCGAGGCTTTGGTGAGCGCGCCGTTCTTCTCCAAGCTCACGTAGCGTACGATGCAGAAGATTCAGAAGTGTGCTCACAGCTGTACTGAGATGAACAGCAGGCTGATAAGCAGCAATGGGTGATATCCTGATGGCACTGTAATGGAACAATCAGCGGAAGCTTTAACACTAGATGGTACCCTCAATAAGTGTTAAGAGCTTTGAACACGGGCCAAAAATCAATACAAAGAAAATTAAATAATGGCTGTCGGGAAACAAAAATGAATTAATGGTTCTCAGGAGAAGCAAGGCCAAGCACTAACCTAATAGCTGATGGCACTGTGAATGGGTAGGTCAAGAAATTCACACATCTTGATCGTGAAAATCAATCAGTATGGGAATTGCTATTAGGAGATCAAGAAATGAGCACCAGCAGGAAAAAAAAACAAAAAGCAAAACTAACTGACAAACCAACTTTGTCTTATAGCAGTCATAAGGAGGAAATGGATTGAGGTCAGCAGCCTGTAGCGAGCCCATATTCCAAAGTGATACATTCAAAATTCACAGGAGTAGCTAATACACATCTTGTTCATGTGAATAACAGGATCACAAAAAGCAAACACCATGGAAGAAGACCATTTGACCTATCAAGTCTGTGCCAACATTCTCCCGTCAAACACTCACACACGCATTGTACAATAACAATTTTTGCCTGCAGCTTTACTCTCGATACTATGAAATACAATCAGTCTCCATGACATTGACATGCAATGCTCTCCTAGAGATCAAGAAAGGTATAGCGAGGCTGCAGCGTGATATAGATCAACTGGAATGTTGGGCAGAGAGCAACAATAGATGGAATTTCCATCCAAAAAAGTTTTCCTCAATTCACTTTTCCATAAATTTTCATCTGTGAGTCTTCCAGCAATGGGAACCAGGCTTTCCTGAAACCCTGCATGACTTTAAGTATCTCTGTCAGATCTCTGTGCAATCTTCTCTGATTCAAGAAAACCAACCCTAGATTCTCCAGCCTATCCACTTAACTGAAGCCCTTCTATCAAATTTAAAATTGAACTTTAGACTTATAGCACTTATAGGTTTCTTTTAACCCACAAGCCTGTGCCACCCAGTTGGCCTACAACCCCTGTACATTTCAAAGGGTGGGAGGAAACCGGAGCACCCGAAGGAAACCCACGCAGACAGAGAGAACATACAAACTCCTTAAACCCCAATACAAACCCCAGTCGTTGGCATTGTAACAGCATGGTGCTAACCATGCTGTCCTCCATGCTAAAACTACAAATATTTGTGTCAAGTGAAATGTGAAGAAAAAAAACTTTTCTTTCATACTGATTGGAGCACTGGAGGGAAAGACAAGTGCAGAAAAAGCAGAAAAGACCAAGGTGTTGTCCAGTTAAGAGTCCGAATCAGTTATACGAATACCTTGGGATCTTGACATGATTCTCATTAACAAACCAACCTTGTTGGCACTGAAAGTGTTCAATCATTATCAATCTTAGCAATATCTGATTCACTGAAAATGGTTAACCGCAGACTCTCCATTAAATCATATTAAATGTGCAAAATAATTTCTAATGTTTCATCAGATCAACTGAAAAACCTTGGATTATGCAACAAATTTAAAGCTGATTAAAAAAAAGAAAATAAACTGTAACTCAAAGCAAAAATAGTTTGGTATCGTACACTAAAGAGAGCTTTAAAAAGATGTACCTTGTCTGAAAACACCTTACCGCTTTCACAATTAAACAAATTCTTTATTTATGCAGATGGAGGCAGTCGAAAGATTTCATTTTAGGAACTGAAGAATTTTGGTGGAGAAGATGAACAAAAATTTTCTAGTTTCAATGATTATGATGTTCCGATAATTATGATAAAGTAACATGGTTTTTTCAGACATGCTTCATTCTTTTCTATAGTCTTGAACAACTTATAATCCTTATGTTTAGGAAATATTTAAATAGGTATTGATAAACCCTGTAATTTTATTAAATATGTACTAAAATATAATATTAATATTATTTAAAATTGACCAGCTATGGCAACATGTATGCTTTCTGTCCCAATGCTTTGGTGACTAGGATTCATATACCCCAGTGGGTCTCAACCATTTTCTTTCCACTCACATATCAGTTTAAGTATTCCCTATGTCATAGGTGCTCTGTGATTAGTAAAGGATTGCTTAAGGTGCTATGTAGGTGGAAAGAAAATGCTTGAAAACCACTGTTTTAATCGTACCTCACTCACTCATTATGTGCACGGATTCATAACTCCAAAGGATATGGGCCAATGACAATTTTTCTCAAGCAAAATATTTCAGTAACCATTGGAACCACAGTAGTGGTTTGCAACCTTACCTTTCCACCCACATCCCAATTTAAGTAATCCCTTACGAAACACAGAGCATCGATGGCATAGAAATTATTTAAAGTGGGATGTGAATAGAAAGAAAAAGGATGACAACCAATGATATAGCTTTTCTCCTTTTCAGTCTTATATTGCAAAACTATTAATTACTCCTCCTCCAGTACATCGACGAATACATCGGGGCGACCCTTGTGGCTAAGAGGATCAAGGAATATGGGGAGAAGGCAGAGACCAGGTACTGATCAGCCATGATCATATTGAATGGCGGTGTAGGCTTGAAGGGCCAAATGGCCTACTCCTGCACCTATTTTTCAATGTTTCTATGAGCTCGCCAATTTAATCAATTTCGCAGCCAATTTCCATCCTGAACTCAAACTCACCTGGTCCATCTCTGATGACACTCTCCCCTCTCTGGATCTCCCTGTCTCCAACTCAGGAGACAGAGGGTTTGTAATAAATGTCAGTGGAGATTCTAACTCCCACAACTACCTGGACTACATGTCCTCACAACCTGTTCCCTGCAAGGACTCCATCCATTTCTCTCAATTTCTCCGTCTCCACCGCATCTGCTCCAGTCCAGGGCCTCTGAAATGTCTGCCTTCTTCCACAAATGTGGCTTCCCCTCCACCACTATTAACTTGGTCCTCACCCACATCTCTTCCATTCCCCACTCATCTGCCCTAGCCCCCCGACCCCTAGAAATAATAAACACAGAATTTCCCTCATACTCGCCTACCACCCCACCAGCCTCTGCATCCAACACATTATCCGCTTACTACAGGACCCCACCACCAGACACATTTTTCCTTCTCCCCTTTCAGCCTTCCATAGGAACCACTCCCTCTGTGTCTCCCTTGTGCACGCTTTCCTCCCCACCCATCGCCCGCAACCCCCCCCCCGGCATCTTCCACTGTGATTGTAGGAGGTGTAATACCTGCACCCACACTTCCTCCGTAACCACACTTCACCTATACCTCCAAAGAACTAATTTACTGCATCCAGTGCACTCTCTGTGGTCTTCTCTACATTGGAGAGACCGGTCGCAGATTAGGAGATTGCTTTGCCCAGCACCTCCTCTCCATCTGCAACAAAAGCGACCTCCCCATAACCAACCGTTTCAATTCTGAGTCAGCTCTCAAGCTCACATATCTGTCCATGGCCTTTCACACTAGCCCACCCTGACCACCCGCAGATTGGAGGAACAAAACCTTATTTTTTTGACTGGACACCCTCCAACTCCAGGGCATGAACATTGAGTTCACTGCATTCCACTAATCAGCTTGCCTTTCCCCCCCTCCCCTTTAATTAGTCATTCCAGTTCCTACTTCCTTTGCCTCTCCACCTCACCTAGACTCCTCCCTCCCTTCCACCTACCATCTCCCACCCTCACCACTCCCCTCCTCCCTTCCCCCCTCTTGTTCAGACATTTCTCATGTTCCCCCACACCTTGATGAAAGGCTCAGGCCCAAAACGTTGGTGATGTATCTTCACCTTTGCCACATAAAGGCACTGTTTGACCTGCTGAGTTTCTCCAGCATTTGTGTGTTCTTTCTATTAATTACATCAAGTATCCTTATGAAAATTTTCCTTAAATTATTTTAATTTGTTCCAAATCTACCCAGCTGTAGCTGTAACTCCATCACCACACACCTCCTCCTCCTCCTCCTCCTCCCACCATCTCCCTTACCGCTTCTGTATCTCCTGGGGAGTGTGCACTTAGAAACCTTGGAAAACTGTTCATGGCACGGACACAGAATAATTTAATTGCTCCTGCTAATTGGCTTTTATCCTGACATATTGAGAAAATGCTCTGTTTATTAGTTTATAACTTATTTTGTAACTCAAATGCGAATGAAAGAGCGACAACCTCTCCATACAAATCATTATTGATGCTGTTAACACATTGTTGAAAATATCCTCAGATTACCACACATCATAACTCAAATATTTTGATAAAACATGAAAAAAACCCAAGATCAATTGTTCATTTAAATCCAGCTATTCCCCGTCATACAGCCAACTGGTCGTCCAGAACGGAACTCGGACATATCTCGAAATCGACACAAGCCAGAAGTATGTTAGCATGGCATGTAGAAGTCGTAAATCAATCCCAAATCGAGTGTCTTCCTCAGCTTCTTGCCAGATCAATCAGCAGGAGATGGGTTTTTCCTCTTGCTTGCCATCTTCTTTGGCAAGCTTACCTTGCTTACTGAATAGCAAACGAGAGGTGGTCACTATAGTATGCACACAGCCGTTTTGTTTTTGGTCGTATTGTGGTGGCCCACAATTGCAGAGATCGGACCAGCACATCACGCAGCAGCAGACATGGACAGAGATCACTAAAGCAACTCCCAGAGCAATGAACCAGCGAGGGTAGAAGCTGAGGCAGCATCAGACCAACAGCCCTAAAATTATGTTGGTCAAGCTGCCCAGCTAACTCAGCAGAAATAGGCTGGGGAAGAAAAGCATTCATATGCATTAATGTTGTCGCCCAGTATTGTTATTCACATGGCTGACTCAGTCAGTCAGCAAAAACGGTGGGAACTTGAACAGGTATAAAAGCAGCCTTTCCAGCACTAAAAAAGGAGTGAGCTTAACCTGCCGCTCTGACTGTGTGTGTGTGTGTGTGTGTCTGTGTGTGTGTGTGTGTGTGTGTGTCTGTGTGTGTGTGTGTCTGTGTGTGTGTGTCTGTGTGTGTGTGTCTGTGTGTGTGTGTCTGTGTGTGTGTGTCTGTGTGTGTGTGTCTGTGTGTGTGTGTCTGTGTGTGTGTGTGTGTCTGTGTGTGTGTGTCTGTGTGTGTGTGTCTGTGTGTGTGTGTGTGTGTGTGTGTGTGTGTGTGTGTGTGTGTGTGTGTGTGTGTGTGTGTGTGTGTGTGTGTGTGTGTGTGTGATTGCAGCGGTCAGCTACATATATACCGATGGATGATCACAAGTCACATAGGTTGCAAGTCGGGGAGAGGTTGTACGACATTGTTGACAACATTCGGAGTCATAAACAATCCTCCCTTTGTCATGTACAAGTGAAGCCATCGCTAATGATCAAACTAAATCGGAACTCACATACATAGAAATATAGATAACAGCATTTTATTTATTTTCTAAAGAAAAGGTCTCAATTTTTAAAAAAAATCATCAGAATGACCAAATGATCTTTCCGACTGTTTTCGCCATCACCAATGACAGTTGCAAAATGAGTCACAACTTAGAATTGATACAGGCCTTGTTTATAGTCATTTTGAAAGTAAAATGCCACCTCCTGCATTTTACTTATGTGCCCAAACATGCCATGGACACACTAAGATGCAGGATGAATTAAAATAGATGATTAATGGATGGAATTACTGCAGAGAGAGATCTTGAACTGTACTATATTAAATATTGAGATTTTGTGCAGTTGGACACAGGAGAAGTGGGAAGGCAACACTTTCTCCATGCTACGCTATGCTAGTCTTGAAATGAAAATTACATTTGCTTTTCTGCCTGCTTCAATCAGCAATAAAGTAATTGAACAAAGCTCTGCTGCAATCAAGGAAACTTGTTACTGGGTTTAGGATGAATGCCATCCTACCCTCAACCTGCGCCTGTGGGTGAAAACGTGCAAAATATTCCACACAGTTTAACCCTCAAATATAATTTGTGCCCTGAATAAACTAAAAACTTAATCTTCCCCCACAAAGTCAAAATTCAGCTTTATTGTCAGGCTGCAGGATTGATATCACATACAATCCTGAGGTTCTTTTTCCTGGAGGTGAGTCAGAATTTCTACCTATCACCAAAAATAAACTGTACTCAAGAAAAGTGACGTATACAAAAACAAGAAAAGTGAGCAAAGAAAGAAATGTAAACAAACTAACTGTGCAATAAAGTAAAAGGTAAATATTAAGTAAAAAACAATGTGCAAAGTATGAATCTTTAAATGAGTCCCTAATCGAGTTTGTCATTTAAGAATCTAATAATGGAGAGGAGGCAACTTTTCCTGAACCTGGTGGTACGAATTTTGTGGCACTTATACCTCTTTCTGGATGGCAGCATCGAACCGAGCATGTCCTGGGTCATGTGGATCATTGATGATTGCTGCTGTTCTATGACAGCAGTGTTCTATCTTTATTTTCGAGATGGTGGGGAGAGTTTTGCGTGGGATGTATTGGGCTGTGTCCGCTAGTTTTTGAATGGTTTTCCACTCAGAGGAATTGGTGCACCCATGCCAGGCTATGATGCAGCCGTTCAGCACACTTTCCACTACACGTACGTAGAAGTTTGCCAGGGTTTCCAATATCATACTAAACCTCCTCAAATTCCTAAGGAAGTAGAGGTGCTTTCTTCACGATGCCATGGAATGTTGGGTCCAGGAAAGGTCCTCCAATATGGTGACTCCCAGAAATTTAAATTTGCTCACCCTGTCTATCTTTGAAGCCCCAATGATCACTGGATCGTACATCTCTGGTTTTTTCTCATCCTGAGGTCCACAATCATCTCCTTGGTTTTGGTGACATTGAGTGAGAGGTTATTGGTGCACCATTCAGCCAGGTTTTGTTTCCTTCCTGTACACTGACTCATCAACTCTAGTACCTTTCTTTCTCCTCCATTATCTCTATGGTTTTAGTAATGCAACATCTTAGTTGGCAGGATAGAATATAAATGGAAACTTCCTCTTGTATGCTAACTCATACCCTTTATTAATTCCACCCACTACTGTGGGGTCTTCAGCAAATTAGTAAATAGTGTAGTTGTCGAACCAAGCCACAAAATCATAGATGTAAAGCTAGTAGAACAGGGAGCTAAGTACTTAGCCCTGTGGTACTCCAGTACTGATGGAGATTGTGGAGTAGATGTTCGAATCAATCTTCACTGAGTGTGGTCTGGAAATGAGAAAAATCAAAGATCCAAATGCCCAGTGGGGCCTTGGGAGTTTGCTGATCAGTTTTGAGGGGATGATGGTGTCGATAAAGAGGATCTTGATAAATGCATCTTTGCTGTCCAGATGTTCCAGGGCTTTCTGTAGAGCCAGTGCGACGGCATCTGCCTTAGACCTGTTGCGGCAGTAAGGAAATTGGATCTGATGCATCTCCCTGCTCAGACAGGAGCTGATATGCCTCAAAACTCTTAATTGCTGTGGATATGAGTGCCTTTGGTTGGTAAAATTGTGGCCTTTTATTGGTAGTTATGCAAATAGGCAAAACGTGTGGAAAACACTAATTAGATCAGGCAGTAACCGTGGAAAAAGAGAGTTAACGTCTCGTACCCCTTGATCTGAAATGGTAACGGTTTCCCTTTCCATAACCTGCTCAGTGTTTTCAGATTTTTCTGTTTTCATTCCAGATTTTACCATCTGTATTTTTTTAAGCCAAAGTGTGAATTTGTGCAGAATACTAACTGTCAAAACATTGTGGAGGGAGGGAGGGAAGTCACTTTTATTGACTGGCAGTAAAATCTCATGGGTTGTTGACAGTTTGCATTGATAGTAAATGGTGGAGGAACTCATCCAGTCCTGCAGTGTCCATGGGAGGTCAAGATAGATTACCGACATTTCAGGCCTGAGCCCATCTATGAGGAATAAACAAAGAACAGGAAGGCACAAGACAGTTTGCATCATCTCACTCTGCCCAGCTGTGTGTAAATAATGGGCAAGGTGAAAATTGAAATTGCTGAATATTTTGTAAAATTGTTCTCCTTTCTGAGGCCAATGCTTTTTACGAAAGTAGAATTCTTTTGCCTATTGGCGTCATGGGCATCTCTTAAATTAACAACGTGCAGAACCTGCCTTTTCCTTTCCTGATGTTGCAAGCTTTTAAAATTGCGGTGAAAAGGCCATTTGGTGCAAAAATTAATGTTACTTGGACACCCAGAGAAAAATATTGCAAAACAAATTTCCACAATAAAACCAAAAAAAATTTTTTTTTTTGTAAACTGAGTTTTCAATGCAGAAATAAACCCTTTATCTGGCAAGATTTGCCAAATTATTGATAATTTAAAGTACAGCCTCTATTTATTTGATTGTGCAGATTTACTCTTTGAGAGGCACAGGGTACAGCAGCAAAAAAAAGTACACAATTATTTCCCCCCCCCCCACCCCCCCAGTCCATCCTGGGTGTGCAGGTTGTCATCACCTTGTTTGTCAACATTGGACATTAATAAGTTGCTGTACTTAACAGTAGCACGAAGCCTCCAACTGGGAACCTTAAATGGTGCCAAATTGAGATGGCGAGAAATTTCTTCAGCCGAAAGGCAAGATTCCATGCCACAGAGGCCAAATCCAAATTGTTAAATATATTCAAGAAGGAATTAGATAAAGTTCTTAGGGCTAACTGGATCAAGGGATTATGAGGAGGAGGCAGGAATTTGGAGGACCGTACATGATTATACTGAATGGCGGAGCAGGCTTGAAGGGCCAAGTAGCTTCCTCTCACTCCACCCTTCTGTTTCAATACTAACCACGACTGCAGTCCTTACCACCCACCTTGGAGAAGGGTCAATCATTTGTCAATAGTATACTGAAAAGTGTGCTTTCCAGGCAAGCAGTAATCACCAAGAACTTCTGAACAAATCAGCAAATATATGGTCATAGCCCTCTTGGCAAATTTATTTATTCATGTGATTGACCAATTAAGGGGGTAAAGCAACAATAGCAATTTCTATCGCCACAATCATTCTCAAAAGTTCCATGAGCACAACTCCAAATAACACCTTTGAAAATGCAACAGTTGGCATCAAAAACTTTTCCATTTTTTTCCCTCATTGGATGCAAGCAACATAATATGATGGAAGGTTCATTTCATGTTTCAATCGTATTCACTCAACCTCAAGAAGTTAATCTTGGTCCTTCGGTGCAGATCACCGTGATAAACTGAGAGCTGCTCTTATTCATTGCAACTATTCAACCATCTTGTCCCATTCGGAATTAAACTAAATATTTGTCTTTGATTAAAGCTGTATTTATAATGAAAGAGGGCAACTCAAATGAGATATTTTGAAAAATAAAATGTGTTTTGATAATCATTGAAGAATATTCATCGACAAATGAACAGGGTTTGTTTCCTGTGGATAACCCTTTTATGCTCATTGATCTCTCTCCCTGAAGCAAGTTCTTGGGCTGGTAATATAGATGCATTAATACTCAGTTTGATGTTAATTTTTCTGAAGGAGGAGGAGAAAACAAGCACACAATGGCACTTCAATACAACTCTTGCTGGTTTCAGTGCAAGCAAAATTGGATTGCGGAATTAGTCACCACACATATGTTACAAGTTAAGGGATGCTGACAGGAGATACCACAGAGAGAGAGATAATTCAGCCTATCAAGTCTGTGCTAACTATCAATCACCCATTTACACTAATCATACATTAAGATTATAGAACCATAGAACACTACTGCACAGACACAGGACCCTACGGCCCTTCTTGTCTGTGCCAAACTATTTTTTTTGGCCTAGTCCCTTTAACCTGCACCCAGTCCATAGCCCTCCATAATCCTCCCATTCATGTATCTGTCCAAATTTTTCTTAAATACTAAAGTTGAGCCCACATTCCCTTTAACCTGCACCCAGTCCATAGCCCTCCATAATCCTCCCATTCATGTATCTGTCCAAATTTTTCTTAAATACTAAAGTTGAGCCCACATTCACCACTTCATCTGACAACTCATTCCACACTCCCGTCACTCTGTGTGAAGTTCCTCCTCATGCTCCCCTAAACTTTTCCGTTTTCACCCTGAACCCATGTCCTCTGGCTTGTATCTCACCTACTCCCAGTGGAAAGAGCGTACCTATATTTACTCTGTCTATCCCCTTTATAGTTTTAAATATCTCTATCAAATCTCCCCTCATTCTTCTATGCTCCAGGGAATAAAGCCTTAACCTGCTTAATCTTTCATCATAACTTGAGTTCCTGAAGTCTGAGCAACATCCTAATAAATTTTCTCTGAACTCTTTCAATCTTAATGACTTCCTTCCTGTAGTTTGGTGACCAAAACTGCACACAATACTCCAAATTTGGCTTCACCAATGTTTTATACAATTTTTACCATAACATCCCAACACCTATACTCAGCACTTTGGGTTTATGAAGGCCAATATGCCAAGAGCTCTCTTTACCACCCTATCCATCTGTGACACCACTTTCAGGGAATTATGTGTCTGCATTCCCAGATCCCTCTGTTCTATTGCACTCCTCAGTGCCCTACCACTTACTGTGTCCTTTCTGGGTTTGTCTTTCCAAAATGCAACACCTCACACTTGTCTGCTTTAAATTCCATCTGCCATTTTTTTCCAGCTGGTCCAGATCCCCTGCAAGCTTTGAAAGCATTGTCTATAATGCCTCCAATCTTTGTGTCATCAGCAAACTAGCTGACCCAATTTGGCTCATTACCATCCAAATCGTTGATATAGATGACAAACATCAATGGTCCCTGACCCCAGTCTCAATGGTCCCAATCTCCAGCACTGCCTAGGGTAGTGGCTCAATGTGCTACAACCATGGTGCCATCTTCACTGACAGCCAATAACTGTTTGCTGACAGTAAACTCAAAGAACTTTGGATTTCGGAACTAATGGGTGGCACGGTTATCACAGCAGTTAGCACAAAGGTACTGCAGCTCCAGCGAATCTGCGTGGGGTTCCTCCCACCCTCCAAAAATGTCCACGTTATAAGTCAAATGGGTGTAATTGGGTGGCATGGGTTTAAATGGCCGGAATCTATTTCTACAGTGTTGTAAATAAAATTTAACAAAATATTATCTTAACTAAATTATACATCAGCTGCTCGTGTTGCCACAATTTTCTCCCACAGACAAATCACTATCCTATTTGATTCATTGGCAACATTATCAGAATGATGAATCTTCACCAAGATATCAAGTTGAATCATTACCCTATTCCTGTTTTCTCTCCACACCCATTAATCCTTACAGAAAATAGGGTCAGATCCAACCCCTTTTTTGACTATCTAATAAACTGGCCTCAGTAACTTTTTTATGGTAGGGAGTTCCACGAGTTAACATATCTGTAAGAAAAGCCCTAAATATCTAACCCTTTTCCTTGGACTGTAACTGCTTGCTCTGGACTTCCCCAACATTAAGGTAATTTATCCTGCATCTGTCCTGTCTCGTCTTGTCAGAATTGTATCTATCTCAACAGGATTCCCTCTCATTCTTCTAAATTTCAATGAGTATAACCCCAGATCTATCCAAACTTTCTTCAAAGGCTTGTCCTGGCATTCCAAGAATCAGTCTGATGAATCTTCATTGCATCCCCTCAATTGTCATTCCTCTGATTGGATGAAAACTGAAAGCAGTACTGAAGGTGATACAACTGCAGTAAGACCTCCCTGCTTCTACATTCAAAACCTCTAGCCATAACCTCACATTAATCCACATTATACTGAATCTGCCATACACTTGCCCATTCTCTTACTGTCCAATTCACTCTGCAGCTTTTTGGAATCTTCCAAAGGAAAGTGCCGGCACTCAGTCACTTTGGCAAGTCCAAGACTTACTTATACAGTATGGCTGCAATGGTGACAGCCCTCGAAGATGGATGTCAGTAGATCTAATGCTTGGTGCTTTCACAAGAACAAAATCTAAGCCCAATTGTGCTGAGATCCCCACCATTAAGCTGGGTACTTGTTATTCCAATTTTATCCCAGTGAAACATGGTTTTCCCTCAATATTCTCATTTATTTGAATGGTGCTCCTGGTTTGGGAATTACGAAGAAATGGCTAATAGTTTTACGTGTTATTGTTTCAGTCATGTCACTTTTTTTCAATTGTCATAATTTTATTTTTTTTATAATAACCTTAATAGTTTGACATTTCTCTGAATTTTCAGAACAATTTAGAACTTCTTACAAACCAACGAGAGCTTTGACAGAAGGCAAGATTCCATCTTCAGCCTTGCCTCCTGTCAAAGACTTTCAGGGCACTTCAGGGACAGGATGCCAGTGGGCTGGACTAAATATTTATGTGTTGCTGAGGTCTTCTGGATACCTTCAAGAAATAGCAGGTGAGCCTGATCAGTCCTCTGGATCTGATCTGGCAGACTGTAGAGGGTGGGCAAGCCATGAAGGCAAGTAGTCAACTGAACTTGATGAGGCCCATAATTTTAGTGTGACTGAAAGGTAGCAGCTGTCATGCAGACACAATTTGTGAGAATTGGAAAGAAATTCTCCAAAACCTGAGAAATATTTCCTAAAGCATTCAACATATTCATCAAATATGCATTGAACAAACCACACAGAAGCACCTGAATTATGCCATTTAATCAAGAATAACCAAGTTGTAATTCATTTGTAATAAAGAAACTGTGTGATGTTCATTGCTACATAATGAACATGATAATTCATTTAGCCCAGTTAGCATTTAAAACAAACATAATTCTCTTTACCCCTCTGTGCTGATGCACCAACCAGATTAGTCAGAGAGAAAAGAAAATCAGACACATTTCCTTCAAATCTGGAATTTTCTCTCCAGAAATAAAAATGACAATTCTTATACTTCTTTGCTGTTTTCCACCCTCAAGTTCATGATCAGAGAGAATAAGATGGATAAATATCACCAGGAGCAAAAGTTTAACATTATAATCCACTGTTTGCAGGAAAGGGAATAAAAGATTTTCAACCAATTAATAACATTTCAAAAAGGTTCTGTAGTCAATATCACAAAGTGAATTTTCCAGCCAGCTGTAATCTAATCTATACACGTGTTGAAAATATTAATGTGCAATGTCAGCTAAATGAAAATTTTAATCGTATGTCTTCTTTTTAACCACCTGCTCCTCAGGGCAACGATGATAATTGCATTAAATATATATAAATAAGATTCTATTTTGCATCCACTGACACAAGACTCTTGCATGAAAGAAACCTACGACCAAGTTAATAGTCTGACTTTCACCACATAGGAGAGAGAGTGGTCCTCTTCTGAACAAACTTCAACAGACTGGAACCACCTTCTCCAGAATTATGAGAAATTTCATTGAACGTCTCTGGGGCTTGTCCGGGATGTCTTCCTCAGAAAAATGCCAAGCTTGAAACTGAATTTCAGCCATTCAGAACACAAAGAGAAGAGAGTTCTTCATCCAATAGGGAGAGAATCTCTGTTATTCACCAAAGAGATGGTGATGGCTTTCGCTGAGTATATTAAAGCCAGTGATTGACAAATTGATATTTGCTTAACCGACAAATCAAGGAGTATCAATTTAATGCAGGAAAGTGGTGGTGAAGTGGGGAGAAAAAAAACATCAGCCATGATCTCAAAGAAACACAAGCCTGGAAAACAGGATAGAACATTTAGCCCTTCAAGTCTGCCTCCCCAATATATTGAACCAATTTAAATTAAGTAGGTCAACTAGGCAGGGATGTCCACTATCTCCCTCACTGTTCGCTTTAGCTATAGAACCCTTGGCAGAACTGATAAGAACAGAAAATAAAATAAAAGGGATAAAAATAAAAGAGAAGGAATATAAAATCAGTCTATTTGCAGATGACATCATAGTATACTTAACAGAACCAGAATTATCAACAAAAGAATTACATAAGAAATTGAAAGAATATAGAGAAATATTGGGGTACAAGATCAACGCAAAAAAAGTGAAGCGATGCCAATGAATAATGCGGATTTCACAAAGTTTAAGAAAGAATCACCATTTAAATGGCAAACACAAGCAATCCGATACCTAGGTATTAGACTAGATAATAATCTAGGCCATCTATACAAATTAAATTATTAGCCATTAATGAAGAAATTACAAGATGACATAGAACATTGGAAAGATTTACCACTAACATTGATAGGAAGGGCAAATTGCATTAAAATGAATATCTTCCCAAGGATACAATACCTATTTCAATCATTACCAATTTCCTTAACAGAGAAATTCTTCAATGAGCTAAAGAAAATAAGAAGGAAATTCTTATGGAAAGGGGGGAAACTGAGGATAGCGCTAGATAAATTAACAGAATGGTACAAACAAGGGGGCTTACAGCTACCAAACTTTAACAATTATCATAGAGCAGCACAATTAAGATATCTATCAGATTTTTATCAGACAAGGGAAAAACCAGATTGGACCAGGTTAGAGCTAGTTAAAATAGGGGAGAAGGTACCAGAACATACACTTTATAAGTGGGATGAAAAAACTGGTACAATATAGAAGTTCACCAGTACTGCACCATCTGCTCAACATTTGGAAGAAGATTCACGTAGAAAGGAAAAAAATCAAATTACCAACTACCAAAATTATTATTGACGCAAAATCCGCTAATCCCTTTTACAATAGATAACCTTTCCTTTAGAGAATGGGAGAGAAAAGGGATCAAAAGAATAGAAAATTGTTTTTTGGGAAATAATTTATTATCTTTTGAACAAATGAAGTACAAATATGCAATAACTCACGGTACAATGTTTGCATACCACCATCTGAAAACCTACTTGAAGGACAAATTGGGAAGCAGGCTGAGGTTACCAGAAGGAAGCAGCTTTGAATATGTGATTACAGACACAATGATAATTAAAAGATTTATAACAAATATGTACATCAAGCTGCAAGAGAAAAAGAATGATGAAATAAGCTGTAAACCCAAACAAAAGTGGGAACAAGATCTAAACATAAAGATAAAAAATGAAAAATGGGAAAAGCTATGCTCTGGAACTATGAGAAATACAATAAACATGAGGCTATGCACAATACAATATAATTGGTTACACAGGCTATATATCACACCCAAAAAGTTAAATAAATGGGACCCAACAGTATCAGATAGATGTTTTCGCTGTAAGAAGGAAATGGGAACAACAGTACATGCAATTTGGGCATGTGAGAAAGTGGAAAAGATTTGGGAAGATCTAAATCAGGTATTAAATAAAATCACAAAAAGCAACATACCAAAAAAAAAATCCAGAGATCTTTCTTCTAAGTAATACAAGAAGTAAAGAATTAGGCCTCAGACTGGATGAAGCACTAAAAAGATTTATTATGATAGTCTTAGCTGTAGCAAAAAAATGTATAATGTCAACCTGGAAATCAGAAGAGAGCCTGAGAATACAGCAATGGTACCTAGAAATGAATAAATGTATTCCATTGGAAAAAATAACATATAATTTAAAAAATAAAGTCACAATATTTGAACAAATTTGGGAACCGTACATGGAACACCACAGAGAGGGCCTACCGCGGACCTCCACCCCCTAAAATGATAAAATGAAAAGAAGACAAAATGACTTGATCCAGTGTGTAAAAGTAGATGACACAATTTTCTTGTTTATTTTTATTGTGTGATGACATTGTTTAATGGGTTTATTGTATAGTATATGTTGAATGTTTAATGGGTTTGGAGGGGGGTGGGAAGGAGGGAGGGAAGGGAGGGGGGGAAAAGGGGAGAAAATGACACTGTGTATATTCAAGAGGGAAATGTTTGTGTGTATTTTGATTGATATGGTTCATAGTGTAAAAATTTTTTAAAAAAGAAGCATATAAATTAGCCAAAAAAAATATTCCTGACAATTGGGAGAAATTCAGAGTTCTTCAGAAAAGGACAAAAGGATTAATTAGGAAAGGTAAAAGAGATTATAACTAACTACAAGGATATTTTTAGAAAAAAAATAACAAATTTCTGCTGAAACACTGCACAAATTTTTTTTAAAATAGACAATCATTTTGGTGTCACCCCCCCTGATGGTGTCACCTAGTGCGGTCCATACCCCCTTAGTGATGCCATTGCCTTCAATCTAGTTATTGCTTTCTAGTTGAGGTTAAACTGATTAAATTCTGGGAAAAAAAGCACTGCATTCTATTTTCACTTCATGTGTATGGCCCCCTTCACCGAGCCAATGTTTAGCAGTCACACAGTGAACATTTTTAGCGTGTGCTGAGAGATGGGCAAACAAAAATCTAAACAACTATAAGGAGGTGGCTCACAACTTCCTTTTTTTTTGTAAATGGAGCAGTAATTACCATAAATATTCATGTATAATGCAACCCATCCATTCTTGAGGGGAAAAATTTTACCCTCATGTATAATACGATCCCCTCCTCACTCGCCTGAATTGCGCTGCCGTCTCTCCAGCTGCTCACCCACCCGCCTGAGACACGCTGGCATCCCTCACAACTCCCCCCTCCCCTCGGCTGCCTGGGTCAAACTGTCACCCGGCCGAGTCGCGCTGCCGCTTGCCCGGCCGAGTCGCGCTGCCGCTTGCCCGGCCGAGTCGCGCTGCCGCTTGCCCGGCCGAGTCGCGCTGCCGCTTGCCCGGCCGAGTCGCGCTGCCGCTTGCCCGGCCGAGTCGCGCTGCCGCTTGCCCGGCCGAGTCGCGCTGCCATCTACTGTGCCCACAGAAATTTTTTTATTTAAATTTTACTCTAGTATAATGCGACCACCCCGCCTCTATTTTTGAGGGGAAAATTTTTTCACATTATACTCAAATATTTACGGTATTAATTATTTAAATCACTGGTTGTCCATAAACATTTTGCTAATTAAACTTAAAGTTTGATGATTATTATTAACAGATTTTGTTTTGGACCTGGCAGTCAAATTATATGCCCCTTGCAGTTACTTTCATCCAAAATTATCAACCTGAAATTACCGTATGGAAGAAAAATAACAAAATTCATCATCTGTTGCTGGACTCAAATAAGGTTGGAAATTTATTGTAATAAATGGATATCCATGACTACTACAAATCTAATCTATTAAACATGAAATCAGATACAATGTCCATAATAATGTTACGCTGTGGCATCACTGTCAATGTTAATTTCTTTAGCCTAGTAATCCAATCAATTCATTCAGTAGATAAACTGTATATTTTAATCAGCATGGAAAATCATCCACCAAAATAAAGCCTGACAGATTCACTTTGCATTGGTCTAATTGAACTTGAATTATGTAATACATGTATGAATATTCATTTTGTATATTACAATAATGCAGTAAGATGTTAATGGTCCTAATTTTGCACCATTGCAATTAGTTTACTGACAAAAGCATGTTTTAGACATTAATGGAGAGACCACCTACTCGACTTACAAGTGCTTCATCAATATGGAATACCACGTGGTGATAAGTGGCAGAATTCTCCTGAGATAAGAGAAAGATTAGGCAGAATAACCAACTTCAGGTCTAATACAGCAAATATATAGGACTTGATAGCGAACAAAAAATTAATTTAAATCTTAACAAGCAGGGAGATTGATAGTTTTCCATGCATACCAACTACTAAAGCTTTTACATGCCAGGCTTTATTTAATCACATGATCGTCCCTTGTTTTGTCCTTTTAGCCCTCTCATTCCCATTTCCCACATTTCCACAAGTCTTTCTGGTCAATGCAATTGTGAAATCCTATCCTTCAAGATCCAGCCTATATTATAAGCAATGGTATGTTAGAGGGACATGTTTGCGAACCAAGTTCTGGGCAGTGTAGATGAGAGATTAAGGACTGAGAGGCTTGGGAGACTTCAGGTCTAGGTGAGTATGCTTACCTGGTGATTCCTCTCATGAGAATTAACCTGTGCTTTGCAGAATTAGATGGCCACAAGCTCAAGCCAAGGTGCTGCTGTTGTTGAAATGTTGGAGGTAACCTGAAATTAAAAAAAAATGGCAGCAGTGCCAGAACTGCTGTAATGGCAGAGCTGCCACCGGAGTGGTCCCAGGAGAGCGGATACGCAGCACTGCTCAGAAGAGTTCAACCGCTCAATCCTCAAGCTGGCAGCTTCATACAAGCATTAAACAGCCTTTTAGAGAAGCCAACGTTGTTTTCAAACCAAAATCCTGCACAAAGGGTTTGTGCCCAAGATGGCGACACTTGTGCTCAGCAGCAGGCCACAAGGGCACCAGAAAGGGGAGAGCACTCCCCCCCGTTTAGAAGAAGTGGAGGAGACAACCCTACAGGTTGGTGACCACTGCAGGGATCAGTGAGGGGCTCAGCATCCGAAGGCCCCTATAGGACAGTGACTATGGCAGCAGAACAGCGTGGGGTTCAGCGGCTGAGGGGCTCATACAGGTTGCGGGCAACTTGTGGATGGGGATTTCACACAGGCTGCAAGCTGCGAGAGAGTGGCTCATGGAAACCAGATATTCTGTTCAAGTTCCTTGATACATCTGATTAAAACAAATCAAGTGAAACAAGGAAATCCGCACTAGTACACAAATGTGTTGGAGAAACTCAGCAGGTCACACAGCGTCCACAGGAAATGTAAGGCCACTGACAGTTTGCGCATGACCCCTTCTTCTGGGAAGGCAGGTAGCTGCACAAATCCAAAGGGTTGCGTGTACCCTGTCTAAAAAAAAAACCACAGGACTGAGGTGCTAACACTCTATAATTATTTGATGCTTCCAGTTCAGGCGCTGGAATCTTGTCACTGTGAAATGAACAGTTTCCCATGAGTTGGGAAGATTACAAGCTGGCACTTGTGGAGCTGCATAATTGGTCAGTTAACAAGAGATGGCCCACCCTGACAGGCTGGAAATCATGGTCGTAGACCTTAACCAGGCCTGTCTCAAGAAAACCCTACCCAATGCATCACCAGCATGTAACCTGCTGTACCAGAGGTCCCAGCACACACAATCCCTGCTACACCAAGATAAGGAAGGCCCACAGTTCTTTCTGAGATTGCATTTTGGTAAGTGGGTGTGGTGGAACCATTGTTAATACTGTATGGCTGGCCCACCCCTTGCTGAATGTACCTGTGACTCCTCCCACTTGATACTCCTAATAAAGGCGGCCATGCCATAACCCCTCCCCCAGAACAAGCTCGGGTCTTGGGTCAGTAACATGAGATGTTATGATAATAAAAGTCTATCAGTAATCAGGTAACTTCCACTTGATAGCGCATTGGTGGGATCACCTGGCCGTGCTCCTTCTGCCTTCATACAGACAGAGCCTAAAAAGAGAGGCTCCAGAGATCAGGACTGAAAGAAGGTGGTCACAGGAGGCTGAAGAATGGCTTCAGGACTTCCACAACTCAGTAGATTGCGCGGCGTTCAAGGACTCAGCTGAGGATCTGAATGGTTACCTGGGGCTTTCATAGACTTTATTAAGACAACTGTGGATGAGTGTGCCCCACCAAATCATTCAGAGTTTTCCCCAACCAGACACCCTGGATGATCAATGAAATCCAGAACCTGCTGAGAGCTAGATCATAGGCATTTAAGTCCAGAGCTCCAGATCAGTATAGAAGGAGCAGGTATGACCTACTGAAAGTCATCTCCCAGGTGAAGTAGAGTTTTCAGATGAAAGTGGAAACCACAAAGGATACCCAACAGCTATGGCAGGGCCTAAATTACAAGCCAAAGGAGGGTGATAAATTAGAACCAAGGCTAGATTGAGTTGTTTGAGTACATGCTGGATACAGTACAAAGGGCAAGGTTGGAATTAAAGAGTGCAGTATTAGCAGAATGATTAAGCAAGAAATTGTGAAGCTTGATAAATATTTGATGAGTAAATGAGGTAAAATATGATGTAATAATTAATCCCTGCTGCTCTGCCACTCAAGGCAAATTAATTTTCAAAGAAAAATTATGTGCTAACAATAAGTGCATAAGAAACTTAGAAGTATCAAAACTTCACTTAATTTCTCCTGCTCCTCTCAGCCATGGGGGGCACAATGGCTATTTGCCATGGGGGAGATTAGCCTTCTCAATAACATCTTTAATTACAATTAGATTAATAGTATTTTGATACATTTAAGTTGGATAGTAAAGATCAGTCTTGGTGAATGGTAATTAATTTTTATAAAGATTTAATATGTTGTAATATAAGCCTCGACAATTTCAACAATGATTAACAACCACAATTGGTATGCAATGCTAATGTCTGGGAAGCTAGATTCAAGTCGTATTTCTTCCAGATTATAACATATAAACATTAACAAAAGATGTTATTGTTTCATTTTTTTTCGCAGTGAAGTATATGCAAGAAGAGATCCATGAAAAGTCACTGTTGTCTCATGTAGATTTATTAAGATAAAAAGAATTATACACATCAACAAGTTGGATTTGCATTTCGGCCTCAACAAAAGCAGAAGTGATGTTCAACCTGCTGAGTTCTTCCAATTTTTGCTTCTCCAAATAGGTATCCATTATCATCACCTTGTGCAACTTTGGTGGAATCTGAAATCGTTACCATGCAGGTTAAGGCCTCCATTACACAAGAACTAATTTGGTAAATATTTTTAATCTGCATCTTAGCATATTAATTTTATAGAAAATATCACTTGATAGCAAAATAATTAATTGTCACTGCAGCTCCTGCTTCCGACTAGACCTTAATGCAGAATAGTATGGACACAATGAGTTGAATGGTCTTCCCTGTGAAATAATGAATCAAAAATGATGATGAGGAGGTCAGAGATAAGGATGTGTTTCTTCATATATGTTGTGCAGGTTTGAAGCTAGTTAGATGTTCCATGCAAGATACAGTCCTACACAGAAGATGGATATTCTCTCTATTAGATTAAGAATGGCAGATTCAAGTTGCCTCACTAATGTCCAATAATCCATAGACTGAAACCTTTCTCCTCAAAGGTGGTGCATTGATCCAAATCCATCTGTTACTCCTTCTGTCGTGTACAGTTCATTAGTCCTTCTATGACCCCTGACGTCTGACTGCATTGTTAATACATTCATACTATTGCAGCGAGTTCAAAGCAATATTTAAAAAAAAACTATCAGGAAGCCTTTTGCTGTGTGACCTGCTGCGTTGACTACTGTATTAAGAAACATCGTGTTTTGCAAAATAACGTATTTCAAGTCACCATTGTATGCTACCAGTAGAACCAAATCACGAAGTTCCCAAAGCATAAAGTATCAACTGCAATCAGTCCCAAAGCAGAGAGCAGGAACCTGATTAAGCCATTCAAACTAATGTTGATAATTATACATCGATGATCTTCAAAATAAGATTTCCAAAAAACTGGCTGCAAACCAAACTCTACTTTACGTCGAGTTCAGAGTCACCACGGATACTGGTTCAGTCCATTTCCTTTTGAGCCACATCCCTAAAATGATTTATTTTGTTTGCTGTCAAGATTGCTTGCCAGTCATTGATTTTGGAGCATTGCCATGCCATTTTTGCAGTCACCAATTTCCCATTAACAGGCACAGGCACATGGTGAATGTGTAGAAGCTTTAAAACACTATGACAACTCCAAATGGATGGATTGGCATAGGGTTCATAACATGATGCAGAGTAATGGTTCCAAAGAAGTATAGTAAGATTAGAAGCTACATTTCTTTTTAATTATGTTTGATTCATATTTTAATCATTTAAATGTAATAAAACAAGATTTTTCTATTTTTCTTTGTAGTTTTATCCATACCCTTCATAATCCTATATGTTTCTGAACTCGAGTGAATACAATCCTAGATGATTTAATCTTTCATCATAAGTCAACCCCTTCATCCCAGGGATCAACCTAGTAAACCTCCTCTGGACCGTCTCCAAAGCCAGTATATCCTTCCTCAAATATGGAGACCAGAACTGGACACAGTACTCCAGGTGCGGTCTCACCAGTACCTTATACAGTTGCAACATTACCTCCCTACTCCTGAATTCAATTCCTCTAGCGATGAAGGCCAACATTCCATTTGCCTTCTTAATAACCTGCTGCACCTGCAACCTAACTTTTTGCGATTCATGCACAAGCACTCCCAAGTCCCTCTGCACAACAGCATGCTGTAGTTTTTCACCCTTTAAATAATATTCAGCTCTTTTATTTTTCTTGCCAAAGTGGATAACCTCACACTTACTAACAATGTACTCCATCTGTAGACCTTTGCCCACTCATCCAGCTTAACTATATCCCTCTGCAGACTCTCCACATCCTCATTACAATTTGCTCTTCCACTCAATTTGGTGTCATCCGCAAACTTGGCTACACCACATTTTGACCCCTCCTCCAAGTCATCATTGTAAATGATGAACAGTTGTGGGCCTAACACCGACCCCTGCGGCACCCCACTTACCACTCTCTGCCAACCTGAAAAACTCCCACTTATCCTGACTCTCTGCCTCCTGTCAGACAACCAATTTTCAATTCATGCCAATATACTTCCCCGGACTCCACTTTCCTGTAACTTACTGATAAGTCTCTTGTGCGGAACCTCATCAAACGCTTTCTGGAAATCCAAATATACAACATCAACCTGTTCCCCTCTATCCACCGCACCCATTATATCTCAAAGAATCCTAACAAGTTTGTCAAACAAGATCTTCCCTTTCTAAAACCATGCTGCATCTGCCTGATTGAACCTTTACATTCCAAAAGTTTCACTATTTCATCTTTAATGACGGCTTCAAGCATTTTTCCAACTACAGACGTCAAGCTAATTGCCCGATAATTTCCAGTCTTCTGCCTACATCCCTTCTTAAAAAGTGGCGTGACATTTGCTGTCTTCCAGTCTGCCGGGACCTGCCCAGAATCCAAGGAATTTTGGTATATGACCACCAATGCATCAACTATAACTTCTGCCATTTCCTTCAGAACCCTTGAATGCATATCATCAGGACCAGATGTTTTGTCTGGCTTTAGTCCCATTAGTTTCTCCATCACTACTTCCTTCGTAACAACTATTTTATCAAGGCCCTCCCCGACATTCGCATCCTTAACTCCGCACTTGGGCATGCTGGACGTGTCTTCCACCGTGAAGACTGACACAAAATATTTGTTCAATGCCTCAGCCATTTCCTCATTGTTTGCTACCAGTTTTCCTTTCTGGCAGTGTGAAAGGTGACCTGAAAGAAAGAGGATCATCTGGAGAACCCTGAAGGGGGCAAGTTTCGTCAGCAAGACTGATTGAGAAGGAATCCATTGCGGATGTCCTGGAAAAGGAATCTCTCTCTGAAAAGCAGCAAGAACCCTCCTGAGTGGTAACCATTTGCCTGTTAAGCACCAAAAATGGTGAACTTTGTTCATGCTAACTTCTGTGCACAGTACAAGAATTGCCTGCAACCAGTGAGATTGGACTGTGATCCAAAGAACTTTTCTAATCTTAAATATACATTACACACACCTGTGCTTAGTATTAGAGGGGAAATTAAGTAGGTTAAGTAATAAGTTAAAGTTTAATTCTGTTTTCTTGTTCAATTATAATTAAAAACAACTTTTGTTTAAGTAACCCTGTGTTGTGGTGCATCTATTGTTGCTGGTTTTGGGGGTCCTCTGGACTCCATGACAGTACACACAATTCTAAAAATGGCCTTACATTATTTCAACGAAAAGCTTTAAAATTGCATTAAAATACTTTTAAAATACATACAACATTAAATATACATCCTGCTCTAATCTATACATGATTGAACAGCAGATTACATTGATTAATGAAGTCTTTATACTGTAATATTTTATTTCATAATTTAGTTTCTGATATACTGTTAGTTCCCTTACCAAGAGGTGTTAATACACATCCTGAGAAAGTTGTATTAAATGGGAAAAATCTGCACAACTTATGCATATTCTAGAGTTTTCTTGTTTTTGACATAAATCGGCTTGACAAGTGTAAGAATACTTCATTTGGTGCTAGTTTGTTAGTGCTACCACTTTCACTGGATTCACAGTCAATTTAATTAAAAATGTAACAGATTACAACGCTGCTAAAAAGGTTTGCTGAAAAAAAAATCAATCAGGCTTTGATAGTGTTTGCAATGTGTTACATTTCAATCTGCAAGCTGCTTCCACACATCAGCTTTGGGTCTAAAACTGTGCAGTGATGAAAATGAGAACATTGCGTGATTGCATTAATTCAAATTCTGAACTTAGCAGGCATCATTGCTAATAAATCAGAAAATCCACAAGACAATATCATTAAGTATTATCATTAACAACTCTATTAAATATTACACATCTTCCTAAAAGTAGTTTATTGCAAGTGGACATTATCAGTTTGTTGCTTTTTCCCCAACCAAACTTTCTTCCTTGTTGCAAAATAGTTAAGCTCCATGTTGGAATCTATTAGTTTATGTCTATTGCTCATGACCTAACTGCACCACTCCGGCTGAGTTCAATTTTGGAAGAGAAATACCAAGGAGTTCCTGATTTTATTAAAGTTTTAAAGCTGGAACATAAAAACAATGCTAGAGGGATTCCACAGGTACAGCAGCGTCTATGGAGGCAGAGGTAGAAATTGAAGTTTCAGGCTCAGATCCAGAATGGTGATGCAGGGCCTTGACAAGTAACGTTGACCCAAAGCTTTTGCCTCCACAGACGCTGCTTGACTTACTGAAATTTTCCAGTGTTTTATTTTTGTTGTAGATAATCAGTGCTAGAAACGACAGATTTGTGGACTCCTTTTTCTTCTTGTTAAAGCTGTAAGCGAACTATTTTTATGGAACAAACAATTATGTCATTGACTATGGATGGTGTTTCTATCTTGCACTGATAGTCTATTAAGAATTTGCAAGAACTTTTTCCATTATACACAACAAGCCATCTATCAGTCAACCTTGCATCCATCCAACCAATACACAAAAGTCCTGGAAAAACTCAGCAGGTTGTGTAACATCTATAGGAAGTAAGTATCTTTAAAAAGTTGGTTATGTATCTTTGCGATATAAAGGACACCATTTGACCTGCTGTGTTTCTCCAGCATTGTGTTTTTACCTCAACCACGGTGTCTGCAGACCTTCGTGTTTTACTTCTTTAAACATCGGCCTCCCTTATAGATGCTGCCCGACTTGCTGAGCTCCAGCAGCTTTGAGCATTGCCCTACAATCACAGCATCTGCAGACTTCCCTGTTTAAATCTATCCAACCAACCTTGGTCAGCTTGCACGGTTACAAGATAAAGGATAAACTATGCTCTCAAAGATTAATCATGCTCTTTGTACCTGGGAAACTAAAATTGATCTGAACCGCTACTCCTGCTGTCAAACAGCATTCATCTTTATTCAATTTAATTAGGCACAGCAAAGATACATTGCAACTAAATTTAATTCCTGTCCCTTTCCAAATTGTGTTGCTTGAACGAGAACTATTATGGGCTCAAATTCAGAACATTAATCAAAACTTGGTGCCTTTTGAAAAGTTTTTTTTCGAATTTTAGAAGCAGATTCTGGCCATTTAAACCCCTGTCGCCCAATAACACCCAAATTAACCCACAACTCCTTACATTTTGGAAGGTGGGAGACATGGGGAGAACGTACAAACTCCTTACAGAATGCACCAGATCTGAACCCAGGTAGCTGACACTGTAATCGCACTACGCAAACCACCATGCTAACCGTGCTGTCCAATATAGAAGTGTTCTTCATTTTAGAAATGATAGAACTACTTAAAAACGTATGTGTTATTAAATAAAACTTTGAAGAGAACTCTTAACAGATAAATAAATCTTGCATCTGTTAGATATGAACACTTAAATATTTAAGTGGCAAAATAAATAATTTTGTTTTGCCAATTTATCAATAACTGTGGCTCTTTCTAACTAACTGTGACAAACTGAATGTTCTAAATCAACTGATCTCTGCGACATCAAGTAGTCAAAAACTGGATTGTCACCATTTCCTTTCATCTGATCTTAATATGAAAACTATTTCAAAGTGTCATTTAGCCAAATTTATGACAAACTGCATCTTTAATAAAGTGAGAGCAACAGCAATTTTACCAGACTGTGTGGCACTTAATATGCAACACAGTGGCTGACCCAGTTTGTAGCAAAGCTTAACAATGCTCTGAATATTCTGCCATCTGAAGAGATTATCCTTTGACACTGAGCAATCTAAACTGTCTTTTTTTAAAAAAACAGCTCTAAGTTATCTAAAGTAACTGATTCGGGAGTTAATTTCAACTTCAGCATATAAACATCTCAAAAGGTTTTTTTTTAAATTAGTCCTCTATCTCATATCTGATAACAAAACATTCTCGAGCCTCTAAGAATTGGCCTTGTGACTCACATTGTGTGATTAACCTGTGCCCAATCCATAGAATGCCAAGCCTGTGTTGTCAGTTTCCATTTTCCAGCCACCGCTATCCATACTGTTCGTGCACCACATGATGACACGTCCACCCAATGATGTGAGTGGCTTGAATGGATCAAAGCACAACTTCAAGCCGATTTCCATCTTTTCTTAGGGAAGACTATCTTATTGGAGCAAAAAAAAATGACAATCGTTCTACAACTAAAGCTGATCCAGGAAATACTGAAGAATTATACAGCATCGGAAGAAGCAGGTATGGTAAACAGGTATGTTGTCTGGTCAGGCACACCTATTGGCTGATTGTAACTGTGGCCCTCCCCACAGGCGGCCTCAGTGCAGGACAGCCGAACAGTATGGAGGAGCCATTGTTCTTAAGTGAATAAAAGCCTATTGGTTTCTCAACAGCAGTCTTTTGGGTAATTGATGGTGCATCAATTTTATTCACTTAAAAGTTTTTTTATATATATAATGGAGCAGATCCTGAAGCTAGAAATGCTGGCGATCACCTGAGGCATCCACCAACTTTGAGCTCTGGCTGAGCTGTTTTGAAGCATTCCTGCAGGCTTCTTCCACCATTGTGCGATCAAAGACCAATAAGCTGCAAGTACTGTATTCCTGGGTCTGCACCCTGGTGTATTCCATGATCAGGGATGCTACATCGTACCAGGAAGCCATGGACATACTCCAAGATCAATGTCATCTATGCCAGAAACATTCTAGTGTCCAGCAAACAATCACTGGGTGAGTCCGATACTGAATATCTCCGGACCCTGCAAGCACTCGGCAGGGCCTGTGAATGTAAGGCCATGTCCACTGTGGAGTACACAGAGGACCTGACCCAGGATGCCTACATCATGAGGATCAGGACGAACTACATCCGACAGAGACCCTTGGACCAAGGAGAGCTCAGTCTGAAGAGATCAGTCAAGTTGGCAGCTACGCTGGATGTGACTATCCAGAACATGGAGGCCTACTTGACCAACAACGCAGCCGTGTCGAAGGAGGAGTCACGTGATGGAGTAGTGGCCGGTCAGGAAAACCAGCCCTCTCCAGGAAAATAGGAAAAAAAGTTAGGAAAAAGCAAAGCATAACAAAAATAGAATAAGAAATAGAAGATAAAGATACAGAGAAGAGAAAGAAGATGGCTTCCAAGAAGGAGAAAGTAAGAACAGCTGGAAAAAATGAAGTAAAAAAAGTCACCGGAGAAGAAGGAAGAAGCAGGAAGGAACAGGACGCTGTGGTGACGAGGAGCGCCCGACCCTCGAGGTGAGTACCTGCCCTACAGAGTCACAACCCACCAGCCAGTGCACTACAAAAATGGCTCTCAGAGCCAAACAAAAGTGTGCAGTGTGCAATCAGAGGAGAAAGAGGACACCGGCGGGAGGGGGGCTCAGCAGAGGAGCAGGCTGTCACAGACCAACCAGCTGAGGGATGTTCGAAACCAGGGCTCTCAGCTGGAGGATAAGGAAGACAGCAGAAGAGGGTGCGATGAAACAGACGTGGAAGACAGACGAAGGGAAGATCGACAAGAAGACCAATGTCAAGAAGCACAAAAGACAAGCAGCCCAAGAGAGGAGGAACAGCAACAAGAGGCCCAGCAAGAAGCGATACAAGCAGCTCATCAGAAAAAACAGAAGAGAAACAGACACAAAGAAGAGAAGAAGAGACAAACACAGATACCGACACAGAAGAAGAGGAAGAAGACGACCAAGATCTTCACAGAGAAATAGAAGGTAAAACTGATGGACAAAGAGAAATAAAAGATAAAACTGATGAATAGAATATAGATAAAGTCTTTTTTGAAGAACAAATGAGATCATTAAAAGAATGGTTATCATTAGAATTTAATGTAATTAAAAGGAAAATGAAAAGAATAGAAGATAAAATCCAAAGGTGAGAACTGGTAATGACAGAAATAGGGAAAAGAGTAGAGAATGTGGAAGAGTGGGAAACGGCTGTAGAAATGGAAATAAATGACAAGAGAAAAATTGGAAGAAAGTGACAAAAACATTAAAGAGACACAAGAGTTGTTATCTCAGAAAATTGATCTGTTGGAAAATTATAGTTGGCAAAACAACATAAAAATAGTGGGCCTGAAGGAGGGTGAAGAAGGCACAGACATGAAAGAATTTATAAAAGAATGGATCCCGAAGGCCCTGGGAATGACAGAAATGCAGGAAGAAATGGAAATAGAAAGGGCATACTGAGCATTAGCTCCGAAACCACATGCACATCAAAAATCAAGATCCATCATAGTAAAATTTTTGAGATACACGACAAGAGAAAATATACTGGAACGGCCAAGGAATAAAGTTAGAGAAGATAATAAACATTGGAATACAAGGGTCAATCTTTTTTTATATACACAGACATAAGTTTTGAACTCTTAAAGAGCAGGAAGGAGTTTAATACAGCAAAATCGATTTTATGGAAAAAAGGTTACAAATTCATATTAAGACATCCAGCCGTGCTTAAAATATTTATTCCCGGGGAGCAAAACACTGTTCTCAGATCCAGAGAAAGCGCAAGAATTCGCAGAACGTTTGCAGGACAGGAGAAGAGATGTAACAAGAATGAAGAACGGCGATTAAGTATATATAAAGATGTAAAAACAATGTATAAATAAAGAACTAAAGAGGCAAAAGAGAAAGGAAGGAAGGGAAAAAAGAGACAGAGAGTTTTGTTATATGTGTTAAAAACAGTGTTTTCTGGAGAGGGCTGGGTGGAGGGGGAATAATAGTCACTGCAAAATCAGTTGACGTTGCGAACAAGATCGCAACCCAAATGAAAAGGGGAGTTGTGGTTTCCCGGCAAGGGGTATGGGCAACTCAGAGTGGGGGGGGGGAATTTTTTGGGTTAAGGTATTAGTGGATGTGGGAATTGCAGCGGTACTTTATGTCTTAAATGTGTTGTCATATATTAAGTGTAGTAAGAGAAAACTGGGATGAAAATGGGGGAAAAGGGGGATGGAGGTGGTGAAGAGGTGGAAAAGAGGTATATGCAAGATACAAGATAGCCATGTGGAACAATATGAAAATAAACATTAATGGAATAATAACCAAATTAAAAGGAAGAGGCGATTAAATTTATTGAAGGAGGAAAAAATAGATTATAGCATTTGTGCAGGAAACGTATCTAACTGAAGCAGAACATAAACTAAAGAGAGACTGTGTAGGACACGTAACGGCAGCATCCTATAATTCAAAAGCTAGAGGTGTAGCCATACTAGTTAAAAAAATGTACCAATCAAAATAGAGGAGGAAATAATAGATCTGGCAGGGAGGTACGCAATGATAAAGTGTCAGATATACTCAGAATTTTGGAATTTGCCCAATATATATACGCACCCAACATGGAGGATCAAAAGTTTATGCAGGATTTTTTTTGAAGATTGCAAACACACAAGGAAATATATTGATAGGAGGGGGTTTTAACCTTATTTTAGTCCCAATGTTTGATAAAACTGGACAAAAGACAAGTAAAAAGAATAAAGTACCAAATATATGGTTAAATCAATGCAGGAAATGAAACTTATGGATATATGGAGGAGGCAGCACCCAAGGGAGAAGGAATATTCATATTATTCGAGTAGGCACAAAACTTATTCAAGGATTGATATGTTTTTGTTGTCGGCCCATATTCAAGGGAGAGTTAGGAAAACTGAGTATAAAACTAGACTACTATCAGATCATTCACCCCTACTATTAGCAATAAAACTGGAGGACAGCCCACCAAGAACATATAGATGGAGGTTAAATTCCATGCTACTTTAAAGACAGGAATTTAGGGAGTTTATTGAATGCCAAATTAAAACATATTTTGAAATAAACACAGGATCAGTGAAAGACATTTATATTATGCGATGCAATGTAAGCCTTCATTAGAGGGCAGATTATAAGTTATGTGACTAAGATGAAAAAGGATTACAATCAGGAAATAGAGCAGTTGAAAAGGGAGATAGTAAGTACAGAAAAGGAATTAGTAAAATGGGATGATATAACGAAAAGGAGAGAATTGGCAGACAAAAAATTTAAATACGAAACATTACAAACATACAAGGTGGAGAAGAACATAATGAAAACAAATCAAAAGTATTATGAACTGGGAGGAAAAAAAACAAATAAAATATTACCCTGGCAATTTAAAACAGCACAAGCTAAAAGAACAATATTGGCATCAAGGAAAAGGACAAACAAATTACACATAATCCAACAGAGATCAATTAATATTTTAAGGAATTTTATGAACAATTGTATCAAACTGAGAACGAGGGGAAAGATGATAAAATAGAGGAACTTTTAGCTAAAATTGAACTGCCAAAATTGCAAGAAGAGGAACAAAACAAATTAATAAAACCCTTCAAAATAGAGGAAGTATAGGATATATTTAAAAAGTTGCTAAACAATAAAACACCAGGAGAGGATGGATTTCCAATAGAATTTTATAAAACATTTAAAGAGTTATTAATTACTCCTCTCCTGGAAGTAATGAACCAGATAGAAGAAACACAAAATTTGCCAGATTCATGTAAGACAGCAATAATTACAGTAATACCAAAGACGGGGAAGGATCCACCAACACCAGCCCCATATAGACCAATATCTCTACTTAACTCAGACTATAAGATAATAGCGAAATTATTAGCAAACAGATTGGCCGATTGTATACCTAAAATAGTAAAACAAGAACAAACTGGATTTATTAAAAGATGAACAGCGGACAATGTCTGCAAACTTATTAATCTAATCCACGCAGTTCAAGGAAATAAGAAGCCAACGGAGGTTGTTCCTTTAGATGCAGAAAAAGCCTTTGACAGGGTAGAATGGAATTATTTATTCAAAGTATTACAGAGGGTCAAACTACCAGAAAAATATATTAATTGGATTAAATAGACCGTTGGTGAAGGTAACAGTAAATGGATATGTATCGAACCAATTTAAATTAAATAAGTCAACTAGGCAGGGATGTCCATTATCCCCCTCATTGTTCGCTTTAGCAATAGAACCATTGACAGAACTGATAAGAACAGAAAATAAAATAAATGGGATAAAAATTGAGGAGTATAAAATCAGTTTATTTGCAGATGACATCATAGTATACTTAACAGAACCAGAAATATCAATAAAAGAACTACATAAGAAATTGAAGGAGTATGGAGAATTATCAGGGTACAAGATCAACGCAAATAAAAGTGAAGTGATGCCAATGAGTAATGCGGATTCTTCTTCTTTGGCTTGGCTTTGCGGACGAAGATTTATGGAGGGGTAAAGTCCACATCAGCTGCAGGCTCGTTTATGGCTGACAAGTCCGACGCGGAACAGGCAGATACGGTTGCAGTGGTTGCAGGGGAAAATTGGTTGGTTGGGGTTGGGTGTTGGGTTTTTCCTCCTTTGTCTTTTGACAGTGAGGTGGGCTCTGCGGTCTTCTTCAAAGGAGGTTTGCTGCCCTCCAAACTGTGAGGCGCCAAGATGCACGGTTTGAGGCGATATCAGCCCACTGGCGGTGGTCAATGTGGCAGGCACCAAGAGCTTTCTTTAGGCAGTCTTTGTACCTCTTCTTTGGTGCACCTCTGTCTCGGTGGCCAGTGGAGAGCTCGCCATATAACACGATCTTGGGAAGGCAATGGTCCTCCATTCTGGAGACGTGACCTACCCAGCGCAGTTTGATCTTCAGCAGCGTGGATTCAATGCTGTTGGCCTCTGCTATCTCGAGTACTTCGATGTTGGAGATGAAGTCGCTCCAATGAATGTTGAGGATGGAGTGGAGACAACGCTGGTGGAAGCGTTCTAGGAGCCGTAGGTGATGCCGGTAAAGGACCCATGATTCAGAGCCGAACAGGAGTGTGGGTATTACAACGGCTCTGTATATGCTAATCTTTGTGAAGTTTTTCATTTGGTTGTTTTTCCAGACTCTTTTGTGTAGTCTTCCAAAGGCGCTATTTGCCTTGGCGAGTCTGTTGTCTATCTCGTTGTCGATCCTTGCATCCGATGAAATGGTGCAGCTGAGATAGGTAAACTGGTTGACCGTTTTGAGTTTTGTGTGCCCGATGGAGATGTTGGGGGGGGGGGGGGCTGGTAGTCATGGTGGGAAGATGGCTGATGGAGGACCTCAGTTTTCTTCAGGCTGACTTCCAGGCCAAACATTTTGGCAGTTTCCGCAAAACAGGACATCAAGCACTGAAGAGCTGGCTCTGAATGGGCAACTAAAGCGTTATCGTCTGCAAAGAGTAGTTCACGGACAAGTTGCTCTTGTGTCTTGGTGTGAGCTTGCAGGCACCTCAGATTGAAGAGACTGCCATCCGTGCGGTACCGGATGTAAACAGCGTCTTCATTGTTGAGGTCTTTCATGGCTTGTTTCAGCATCATGCTGAAGAAGATTGAAAAGAGGGTTGGTGTGACAACGCAGCCTTGCTTCACGCCATTGTTAATGGAGAAGGGTTCAGAGAGCTCATTGCTGTATCTGACCTGACCTTGCTGGATTTCGTGCAGTTGGATAACCATGTTGAGGAACTTTGGGGGGCATCCGAGGCGCTCTAGTATTTGCCAAAGCCCTTTCCTACTCACGGTGTCGAAGGTTTTCGTGAAGTCAACAAAGGTGATGTAGAGTCCTTTGTTTTGTTCTCTTCACTTTTCTTGGAGCTGTCTAAGGGCAAAGACCATGTCAGTAGTTCCTCTGTTTGTGCGAAAGCCGCACTGTGATTCTGGGAGAACATTTTCGGCGACACGAGGTATTATTCTATTTAGGAGAATCCTAGCAATGATTTTGCTTGCAATGGAGAGCAGTGTGATTCCCCTGTAGTTTGAGCAGTCTGATTTCTCGCCTTTGTTTTTGTACAGGGTGATGATGACGGCACCTCGAAGGTCCTGAGGCAGTTTTCCTTGGTCCCAGCAGAGCTCAAAAAACTCATGCAGTTTGGGATGCAGAGTTTTGCCACCAGCCTTCCAGACCTCTGGGGGGATTGCATCCATGCCTGCTGCTTTGCCACTTTTCCGTTGTTCAATTGCCTTATATGTCTCTTCCTGGGTGAGGACCTCATCCAGCTCTAGCCTTAAGGGCTGTTGAGGGATTTGGGGCAGGGCAGATTCTTGGACTGAGCAGTTTGCACTGAAAAGAGATTGGAAGTGATCTGACCATCGTTTGAGGATGGAGATCTTGTTGCTGAGGTGGACTTTGCTGTCTGAGCTGCGCAGCGGGCTTTGGACTTGGGGTGAAGGGACGTACACAGCCTTTAGGGCCTCGTAAAAACCCCTGAAGTCGCCAATGCGGATTATACAGAATTTTTTTTAAAAATCACCATTTAAATGGCAAATACAAGCAATCTGATACCTAGGTATTAGGTTAGATAATAATTTAAGCCACTTATACAAATTAAATTATCAACCACTAATAAAGAAATTGCAGGAAGACTTAGAACATTGGAAAGAATTACCGCTAACATTGATAAGGAGGGTAAATTGCATTAAAATGAATGTCTTCCCAAGGATACAATACTTATTTCAAACATTTCCAATTCCCTTAACAAATTTTTTTTTAAATAAACTAAAGAAAATAATAAGGAAATTCTTGTGGAAATGGGGGAAATCAGAGGATAGCGTTAGATAAATTAACAAAGAGGTACAACTAAGGTGGCTTGCAGTGACCAAACTTAAAAAATTATTATAGAGCAGTACAATTAAGGTATTTATCAAATTTTTACCAGACAAGAGAAAAACCAGTTCTAAGATAGAACTAGATAAAATAGGGGAGAAGGTACCAGAACATATATTTCATAAGTGGGATGAAAAGCTGGTACAATATAAAAGCTCACCAGTATTACATCATTTACTCAATATATGGAAGAAGATTCACTTAGAAAGGAAAAAAACAAATTACCAAATACCAAAATGACTACTGACGCAAAATCTGCTAATCCCTTTTTCAATAGATAACCTTTCCTTTAGAGAATGGGAGAGAAAAGGAATTAAAAGAATAGAAAATTGTTTTTTGGGAAATCATTTATTTACGTTTGAACAGTTGAAGTACAAATATGGAATAACTCATGGTACAATGTTTGTATATCATCAACTGAAAGCTTATTTAAAGGATAAAGTGGGAAACAGATTGAGATTACCAGAAGGAAGCAGCTTTGAATATGTGATTACAGACACAATGATAATTAAAAGATTTATAACAAACATGTACATTAAGCTGTAAGATAAGGAAAAGGATGAAACAAGCTATAAACCCAAACAAAAGTGGAAAAAGGATTTAAACATAAAGATAAAAAATGAAAAATGGGAAAAGTTATGTTCTGTAACTATGAAGAATATAATAAACACAAGGTTATGCATGATACAGTATAATTGGTTACACAGGTTATATATCACACCCCAAAAGTTAAAAAAATGGGATCCAACATTATCAGATAGATGTTTTTGCTGGAAGAAGGAAATGGGAACAATAGTACATGCAATTTGGGGATGTAAGAAAGTGAAAATGTTTTGGCAAGATCTAAATCAGATATTAAATAAAGTCACAAAAAAATAACATACCAAAAAATCTAGAGATCTTTCTTCTAAGTAATATAAGTAAGGAATTAAGCCTCAAATTGGATAAAGTGCAAAAAAGATTTAGCAGTAGGAAATACAGCAATGGCACATGGAAATGAATAACTGCATTCTATTGGAAAAAATAACATATAATTTAAAAAATAAAGTCACATTATTTGAACAAATTTGGGAACCGTACATGAAACATAACAGAGAGGGCTTGCCTTGGACCTCCACCCCCTAAAATGATGACAAAACGACTTGATCCAGTGTGTAAAAGTAGATGACACATTTTTCTTGTTTATTTTTCATTGTGTGATGACATTTTTTAATGGTTTCATTGTATAGGTTGAATATTTATTGGTTTTGGAGGGGGTGGGAAGGGGGGGAGGGAAGATAGGGGGGAAAAAAGTGAGAAAATGCCACTGTGTATATTTAATGAGAAATGTTTGTATATATTTTGGTTGATATGGTTCACAGTATGAAAAATAAAATATTATTTAAAAAAATTTAATAAAAGAAACAGCCAACCTCAACTTTACATATAAGTCCAAGTGCATGTTTCGTACGACCTGTCTGGCCATCCTTGACTGTGTCATGGAGAATGGAGTCATCGGCCCAGACCCTGACTGCATGGGCTACTCCAGGAGCTTCTCCTTCCACATAGCCTCAAGGTCCTGAAGAGGTGCCTTGGGTTTTTTCCTATGACGCCCAATGGGTCCCCAATTATGTGGCCAAGGCCTGACCCCTCATCAAATCCACAACCTTCCCCCTGGCGGTGGCGGCTTGTATAGCCTTCAATCGCATTAAGCTAGCTATTTCCAAGGCCACAATGCATGCTGTGGATGAATCCATCCTGTTTCAGATGGAAAGCGACGCATCAGACTTCACCCAGGCAGCAACCCTTAACCAGGCAGGCAGGGCAGTCACATTTCTTTCACGTACCCTGCAGGGCCTCGAGATTCAATATTCCTTGGTTGAGAAAGAGGCCCAAGCCAATGTCAAAGTAGTGCGGCACTGGCGTCATTACCTGGCCGGTAAGAGATTCATCCTGCTGACTGATCAACGTGTAGTTGCATTCATGTTTAACAATCAGCACAGGGGTAAAATCAAAAGTGACAAAATACTGAGGTGGAGGATTGAACTGTCCACCTACAATTACGATACCTTGTTCCAGCCAGGGAAATTTAATGAGCCGCCAGACGCCCTGAACCATCAGACCGATCGACCGGCTGCAAAACCTCTGCAACGATCTGTCACCCCAGAGTTAACAGGATTTTTTCATTTTGTCAAAGCACACAACCTGCCTTATTCCATCGATGAGATCAGGTCCCTGACAAAGTACGGCCAGGTCTGCGCTGAGTGCAAGCTGCACTTCTACCGTCCAGACAGGGTACAATTAATTAAAGCCACCCACCCCTTTGAGCGACTCAGTCTCAATTTTAAAGGACCCCTGCACTCCACTGACCAAAATGTGTATTTTCTTAACATTGATGAAGTCCCGCTTCAGACTTGTCAGCCACAAACGAGCCTGCAGCTGATGTGGACATTACCCCTCCATAAATCTTTGTCCGCGAAGCCAAGCCAAGGAAAGAAAAGAAAGATGAATACTCCCTTTTCCATTTGCCATCCCCTGCTGGGACATGACCGCTGCCACAGTCATCAAGGCCCTGCGCAGCCTCTTCACTCTTGGTTTCCCCAGTTATATCTACAGTGACTAGAGGCCTTCCTTTATGAGTGATGAGCTGCACTAGTACTGTTGGCTGGGGCATTGCCAAGAGCAAGACAATTAGCTACAAACCCCAAGGTAATGAGCAAGTGGAGAGAGAGAATGCTATATTTTGGAAGGCAGCCCTCCTTACTTTGTGGTCTAAGGGACTCCCAGGCTCCTACTCACAAGATATCCTCCTGGAGACACTCTATTCTATCAGGTCCCTGCAATATACTCCCACAAATGCCACACTCCATGCACATGTTTTCCTTTCCCAGGAAATCTGCAACAGGGACCATACTATCAGCATGGCTGACATCCCCAGGGCAGTCTTACTCAGGAAGCTTGTGAGAAACCACAAGTCTGACCCCCTGGTTAAAAGGGTCCACCTCCTCCATACCAACCCCCAATATGCCAATGTGGCATACCCTGACGGACATGAAAACACTGTATACGTAAGGGTCTGGCTCCCTCAGGGGCCCTGGAGACCACTTCTGATCACCCCACACCCCTGTCATCATTGAACATACACAATACACGTGGCCCTTTTTACCTTTCCCCGAGGGAGGATATACCGGATTCATCGGCATCTTCTCACCTGCACAACACTGATGAGGATGTACAGACGCCTGAGACCATCCAGGATCCCACTGCTGCACGTCCCACTGCTGTAATACATTCCCAGCGAATGACCAGACCACTTCAAAGATTGAACTTGTGACTTTGAATTGTAACATTATAAGTTCCAATTCACCCCACTGGACTCTTTTTAAAAATAAGTGGTGAATGTGGTCCCTCCCCACAGGCTCCTGTATAAAGGTGACTGTTCCACAACCCCTTCCTCAGTATGGAGGTGCCTTTGTTCTTAAGTGAATAAAAGTCTATTGGTTTCTCAACAGCAGTCTTTCAAGTAATTGATGGTACATCAGCAGGTTCAATTTTTTTTTATAAAGACACTGAACTGGAGCGCTTGGGAAAGGAGAAGATTTTCTGATCCAAAGGGAGCGAAGAGGTTTTCTCAAATCAATTTTTTTTTTTTTTTTAAATTAGCCATACAGCACACTAACAGGCCAATTTGGCCCTACGATTCTGTGTTGGACATTTTACCACCCAACCATGGCACGATTTTGAACTGTGGGAGGAAACTGAAGCCCCCGGAGAAAACCCACACAGACATGGGGAGAATGTACAAACTCCCTACAGACAGCGTGGGATTCGAACCCAGGTCGGGTCCTGATCGCTGGCGCTGTAAAGGCTGTGCCACTACTGCAATCAGATGATTCTGGAGCTGAACAAACTCATTCAAATCTCGAGGAACTCAGCACAGTACTCTTACAAAGTAGGTGATAAAGGTGCATTCTAATTGAATTTTCCACTGCCACGTATCCTACTAAATGCAGTTCGAGCTTCAGAACCTGTTCTATCCATTTTAACCTTACCAGTCACCTACAAATGAATGGAATCAATTTAAACTCATGACTTTCCTGCACAGTATCCTAATGTCCTTTCACTCAATCCCCACCCTGCAAGTTATTCAGTAGCTACACTTCCCAATGTTTAATGCTCACAGCTCTCTCTCTCTCTCTCTTCCAGGATAAGTGGCGTAAGGGAGCAGGAAATAAAAAAGGGGGGGGGGATAACACATTCATATCTAATCCTTAAAGAGGAGATAATTCAGTGAATCCTGAAATTCCTGTATCTGATTCTGCAGCTAGTAGGAGAGATGAAAGATTGAATCTGAGTAGAAGGTGAAAATTATTTCTGCTAACATCTCTCCATCCATCATAAACTCTATCCCTTGCCAATCAATGTATCAATATAACTGTCATCAAATTTAAGGTGATGTGATCAGCCCAGAATTGCAACTTAGTTGGGCAGAGGAGAGGAAGACTACGATGGAGACACTTTGTCATTCAATTTCACACCCTCAGAAATCAACACCACCTATGAGAATCCCTGCAGAAGCTGCCAACCCTCTGTCTGAGGCCAGTCAGATCATCCTTCATCAGGATGAATCCTCTCAAGGCCTCAGGCCCTGACGGCGTATTTGGCAGGGTACTGAAAATCTATGTCAAACACCTAGCCAGAGTGTTCAAGCCTATTTTCAACCGCTCACTACTGCAGTCAGAAGTTCCCACCTGCTTCAAATGGGCATCAATCATCCCAGGGCCCAAGAATAGCAGAGTGAGCTGCCTCAATGACCATCGCCCAGTCACACTCACATCTTCTGCAATAAAATGCTTCGAGTTTGACAGTGGGCAGAATTAACACGTACCTAAGTGAAGATCTGGACCCACTGCAATTTGCCTACCTTCACAACAGCTCCATAGCACATGAAATATCACTGGCTCTCCACTCAGCTCTGGATCACCTAAAATACAGCAACATGTACGTCATAGTACTCTTCATTGACTACATCTCATCTTTTAATACCATCATACCCTCAGTGCTGGTCAACAAACTCCAATTCGTAGGTCTCGACATCCCTCTCTGCAGCATGATTCTGGACTTCTCATCAGAAGACCACAATCAATACAAATTGGAAATAACGTCTCCTCCTCACTGATAATCAAAATGGGAGCAACTTCAGGATCTGCTCTTCTCGCTATGCACCCTCACTAGGCACAATTCAAATGTCATCTATAAATTTACCGACAACCCCATGGTCATCGGCAGAATCACAGAAGGCAATGAGGCAGCACATCGGAGGGAGACAGATCAGCTAGTTGAATGGTGTCACAACAGCCACCTTACACTCAACTTCAGCAAACCCAAGGAGCTGATTGTGGACTTCAGGAAGGGGAAAATCAGGAGAACGCAAACTCATCCTTATCGAGGGGTTGGCAGTGGAAAGTGTTAAGAACTTCAAATTCCTGGGTGTCAACTTCCCTGAAGATCGATCATAAAAAATGGTCACCAATGGCTATACCTTATGAGGAGTTTGAGGAGATTTGGTATGTCACCAAAGACTCTTGCAAATTTTTCAGGTTTACTGTGGAGAGTATTCTAACTGGTTGCACTACTGTCTGGTCTGGAGGTGTCAATGCACAGGACTACAGGGAGTTGTCAACACAGCCAGTGCCATCATGGGCACCAGTCACTCCATTGAGGACATCTACAAGAGGTGGCATCTTAACAAAGGACCTTCATCACTCAGATCATGCCCTCTTCACACTGTTCCCATTGGGAAAGAGGTACAAGAGCATGAGGGTGAACACCCAACAGCAGAAGGACAACTCCTTCCCCTCTGCCATCAGATTTCTGAGGTTTCTGTTCCTCCTTGGCAACCTCTTTTGCAGCTGTTCTATGGGGGTCATGAGGAGACTACCATTTACATCCAACTCTCTTCCAAGTGATGAAGGCCACAACAGTGCTGTTGCTGTAGCCTTTTCAAGCACCCCTAGTAGGAAGGGATTATTAGTAGAAGAACCAACTCGGGACAGTGTAATACTGGATCTCCTGTTAGGGAACGAGCTAGGTCAGGTATCAGACATTAATGTTGGAGATCCAATTGGGTCTAGTGATCATAATTCTGTTAGTTTTAAGGTAGTTTTAGGGAAGAGCAAGGAGGGGCCTAAAGTTGAGGTTCTGGATTGGAGAAGAGCAAATTTCGAAGAAATAAGAAGGGATTTGGGGAGTATTGAGTGGGACAGGATATTTTCAGGTGAGGGTGTAAATGAAAAATGGAGGATATTCAAAAAAGAAATTTTGAGGGTACAGAGTAGTTATGTCCCAGTGAGGATCAAAGGAAAGGCTGGAAGTCATAGGGAGGCTTGGTTTTCGAGGAATATTGGAAATTTGGTTAGGAGAAAAAGGGAGGTGTACAAGAGGTATAAAGAACAGGGAGCTGACAATTTGAAGGAGGACTACAAGGAGTGTAGAGGGAATCTTAAGAAAGAAATTAGAAAGGCCAAAAAAGGCACGAAGAGGCTTTGGCAGACAGAGTAAAAATAAATCCAAAGGGTTTCTATAAGTACATTAAAAGTAAAAGATTAGTGAGGGATAAAATTGGACCCCTTGTAGATAGTGAGGGTAGGCTGAGTGAGAAGTCATAGGAAATGGGGGAAATTTTGAATGATTTCTTTGCCTCAGTATTCACTAGGGAAAAAAATATTGAACCAGTTGAGGTAAAGAAAAATAGTGGGGAGGTAATGAAGCATGTAAGGATAACAGAGGAGGTAGTGATGGCTCTGTTGAAAAAGATAAAGGTGGATAAATCTCCGGGACCAGACAAAATATTCCCAAGGTCACTCAGGGAGGCTCGTGGACAGATAGTGGGGCCATTAACAGAGATATTTAGGATGTCACTGGCCATGGGGGTAGTGCCAAAGGATTGGAGGGTGGCGCATGTGGTTCTGCTGTTTAAGAAAGGGTCTTAATGTAAACCTGGGAATTATAGGCCGGTGAGTCTGACGTCTGTGGTGGGCAAGTTGATGGAAAGTGTTCTGAGGGATGGTATTTACAAATATTTGGAGGTACAGGGATTGCTAGGGAGTAATCAGCATGGTTTTGTCAGGGGTAGATCATGCTTGACAAACCTTATTGAGTTTCTCGAGGGGGTTACAAAAAAGGTTGATGAAGGGAAAGCTGTGGATGTTGTCTATTTAGACTTTAGTAAAGCTTTTGACAAAGTTCTCCACAGGAGGTTAGGAAAAAATGTGGAGGCATTAGGTATAAATGAGGAGGTAGTGAAATGGATTCAGCAATGGTTGGATGGGAAGTGTCAGAGAGTAGTGGTAGAAAATTGTTTGTCCAATTGGAGGATCGGTCCTCGGTCCACTATTGTTTGTTATATATATTAACGATCTGGAAGCAGGGGTGGAGAATTGGATAAGCAAGTTTGCAGATGATACAAAGATTGGTGGTGTTGTGGACAGTGAGGAAGATTACCATAGATTAAAAGGTGATTTAGGAAGGCTTGAGGTGTGGGCTGAGAAATGGCTGATGGAATTTAATACGGATAAGTGTGAGGTGTTACATTTTGGAAAGGCAAATCTAAATAGGTCATATGCATTAAATGGTAGGCTATTGAGATGTGCGGAGCAACAAGGGGATTTAGGAGTTGTGGTAAATAGTACCCTCAAGGCTGATACTCAGGTAGATGGTGTGGTGAAGAAGGCATTTGGAATGTTGGCCTTCATAAATCGGAGTATTGAATTCAAGAGTAGGGAGGTTATGATGAAATTGTACAAGGCATTGGTGAGGCCAAATATGGAGTACTGTGTATAGTTTTGGTCACCAAATTATAGGAAAGATATAAACAAAATAGAGAGAGTGCAGAGAAGGTTCACGAGAATGTTGACAGGATTTCAAGGTTTGAGTTACAAGGAAAGGTTGTGCAGACTGGGGCTTTTTTCTCGGGAGCGTAGAAGATTGAGAGGGGACTTGATAGGGGTGTTTAAGATTTTAAAAGGGACAGACAGAGTAAACGTGGATAGGCTTTTTCAATTAAGAGTGGGGGAGATTCAAACTAGAGGGCATGGTTTAAGATTGAAGGGGGAAAATTATAAGGGGAACATGAGGGGAAATTTCTTTACGCAAAGGGTGGTGGGGATGTGGAATGAGCTTCCGACAGACGTGGTCGAGGCGGGATCATTGGTTACACTTAAGGAAAGACTGGATAGTTACATGGATAGGAGAGGACTGGAGGGGTATGGACTGGGTGCTGGTCAGTGGACTAGGAAGGTGGGGATTTGTTACGGCATGGACTAGAAGGGCCGAACTGGCCTGTTCTGTGCTGTAAGTGGTTAGGTGGTTATAAGGGCTATTTTCAGGGTAAAAACACAATGCTGGAGAAACTCAGCAGGTCTAACAATGTCCTTTATATAACAAGAACAAAGATACCTAACCAACGTTTCAGACTTGAGCCCAGAATACCCTGATGAAGGCCTCAAGCCTGAAACGTTGGTTATGTTTCTTTATCCTTGCCATATAAAGGACACTGTTTGAACTGCTGAGTTTCTCCAGCTTTGTGCTTTTACTTCAATCCTGGTGTCTGCAGACTTTTGTGTTTTACTAGTGCCATTTTCATGTATTATTCTGTATATAACTCATCCCAAGTGTCATTTCTAATATGGAAGGGATCTGATCGGGCCATGACAAAATAGGATGAAATTCAATTTCAAGGTATTTATTTTTCTTACATTTCTTTAAATTCTTGAAATGTGGATCACTTACTAGGACTGCAGTTATTGACCTAATTGCCCTTGGGAAAGTAATTGAGAGTCAATTACCCGTGTCACACATGATCAAGGTCAAGAATTGAACTTCCATTGTCGGGTTTCATGATGCCAGTGTTTTTAACTCTCTCTCTCCTGCTTCTTTGAAAGTGGATTTGAGTGTTCAAACCATTGTAGTGGAATTAGAACTGCTGATCTCTGGATTATTAATCTTGCTCTTGGACTTTCAGTCTAGTATCATTAATGCTTCACAACCACATTATGTTTTACTGGAATAATTTCTAAATTAAAGTCATTCCTTCACATTCAGCAGCGAACTGGAGAAAACAGCCAGCAGTGGTAAAAACAGCAGTGATATACAAAAGCAGCTCACAATGCAGGAGAAAACAAAGAACAGTTTTATTCAGTAAAAGATTCCCTTCAAAGCCCTTTTGTTAGAGAAACTCCGGGTGTGTACATTTTCAGCAATTTTAAGTTTCTCTCGGGAGCTTGTCTGAATGTGACTGTAATTGAGGCATCCATTAAAAGCAGCCAAAAGAAGACAGATCTTGCTTCAGGCTGAATTGAAATGCTGCTTAATGTAGCTGATGGTCTGAAAAAAAAATAAGCATCTGCTAAGATGTCGCATTTGACAAAGTACAAATGGTTTAAATATGCCATCCTCTAGACATTTCTCTCGGGAAAAGATTTTGTGGCTTTTTGTAAGAGACAAAACAATATACAAAACCTTGTTTGGAGCAAGAAACAGATTTAAAATGAAGCTGACATGGATCAAAGGGATTAAAATAGGGGGTTAAACAAAAAATGTATGGTGGTCATCTATTATTATATAATATTGTAACTTTCAACATGACTAACCACGGTTGAACGAGAAACAGAGATTGATGATGTGAGCAGGTGTTCAATAAAGGATTACCCTTCAATTTACTATGCAAGTGGAAATTGGAAAATTTAGGATAAATTTAGAAAGACTTTAACGTCAGCAGTTTAAGAAAAGGTTGAGGAATGTTATCCCACAACTTCTTGTTAAAGAATTGCAGCGTCAAACTAATGTAATAAGTTACACAAAACAAATTATATCGGACAATAAACTCATCCCACATAATGGTAAGTAACTGATGTCCTCAAGCTGGGTCGATGAGCAAACAGGAACACAAAACACACCTTAACAGCTCCATTTTCTTCCTCTCAGGGAGAATCTTGATGGTTGATCCATTTCGCAGATTTACTGTTTTATTTTTTGGATCATTTATCCAATCTTGGGAAAAGGGATTCTGTTTGCAAATTTAAAAGAAATAAAATGAGAGAAAATATCACGTATATTCCCCGACGACTCCAGAAGCTGAGACTACCTCTGTAGAGCACATCCCAATTTATTTTGATTGTGCTTTGTCGTGACAGTTATACAAACAAAAACACAATATTTCCTTAATTCTCATATTTTTGTTATTTCCTAGAAAGAATATTGGAAATAAGTAGAAATTATTGTCAGATACTGATGGATGGATCTGAAAGTTTTTGAAATTCTCTCATAGATTACTTCTTCTGCAATTAAACCTTAGCTTTGATAAGTTATCCTGCAGTAAAGGCATTATTCAATATAAATGTAATTATTTCAATCTATACGTGCTTTCTGATGCTCAGCTGCAGTCTTCTTTTGCTTGGCTTCGCGGACGAAGATTTATGGAGGGGGTAAAAAGTCCACGTCAGCTGCAGGCTCGTTTGTGGCTGACAAGTCCGATGCGGGACAGGCAGACACGATTGCAGCGGTTGCAGGGGAAAATTGGTGGGTTGGGTGTTGGGTTTTTCCTCCTTTGCCTTTTGTCAGTGAGGTAGGCTCTGCGGTCTTCTTCAAAGGAGGTTGCTGCCCGCCAAACTGTGAGGCGCCAAGATGCACGGTTTGAGGCGATATCAGCCCACTGGCGGTGGTCAATGTGGCAGGCACCAAGAGATTTCTTTAGGCAGTCCTTGTACCTTTTCTTTGGTGCACCTCTGTCACGGTGGCCAGTGGAGAGCTCGCCATATAACACGATCTTGGGAAGGCGATGGTCCTCCATTCTGGAGACGTGACCCATCCAGCGCAGCTGGATCTTCAGCAGCGTGGACTCGATGCTGTCGACCTCTGCCATCTCGAGTACTTCGACGTTAGGGATGTAAGCGCTCCAATGGATGTTGAGGATGGAGCGGAGACAACGCTGGTGGAAGCGTTCTAGGAGCCGTAGGTGATGCCGGTAGAGGACCCATGATTCGGAGCCGAACAGGAGTGTGGGTATGACAACGGCTCTGTATACGCTTATCTTTGTGAGGTTTTTCAGTTGGTTGTTTTTCCAGACTCTTTTGTGTAGTCTTCCAAAGGCGCTATTTGCCTTGGCGAGTCTGTTGTCTATCTCATTGTCGATCCTTGCATCTGATGAAATGGTGCAGCCGAGATAGGTAAACTGGTTGACCGCAGTAAACATGGAAAAATTATCCTTTTCAAATTGTTAGCTTGTTAAACATTGGAAGAGTCACATGACAACTGTTTAACTTTTTCAAAATACTGTTGCTTCCATTTGAATTTGGCCTGGATTATTTTTAGTATATGTTCTGAAAAGCAGAGCATTCAGTTCTGGACAATCAAGATGTCACAAAAGCAAAAAGGTCAAAAGATCAGGCTTTATCTGATTTCTGCAGTCAAATATACGTCTCCAAATACCGGCGGATGGGCAAGTCTCGAATTAATATGCAAGAAATTGTAACGCAGGAGAGGAAGATGGAAATATAATGTTGGTTGCTGCTTCCCTAATAGCTGTATATCCAATGTATCCCCTATATTTCCTTCATAAATCAAAGATACACTTCCATCACACATCAGGTTCATTTAGGAAAATGTAAAGGTTTTCCAAAAGGGCAATTGCTGAGTAACTTTTGGAACAGTTATTTAAGCCACATTTCAAGGTTTGCTTGCTGTTCACACTTTGCCTTAGTTGCAAAATTTTGCATCTGCCAGAACGCTTTGAGGAAAGATTCACAGAAGTCAGATTCTGAGATGAAATAAAACAGAGCAGCTTGTTGAAAATCTTCCCCCAACAGTCATTCCGAGTGAGGAATACTGGTTTCAAAGCCATGAGGGAGACTCTTTCATAATTAACAATGAAAAATGAAAGTTGATCAGCGTATAAAATGGGAAACTGGTTTATATGCCCCATTTGTAGTGGAGGCAAAGAACAATTTCATCTCAGAGATGTTGATTTTAAAAGATCAGAGTTACTTATGAAAAAAAATTCTATTTTCATGGTTTGGTAACGTGCTGCTGGAAACATCATTTCTAGCACTTTTTTTCCCATTTTGACATTTCTGTGATCAATCTAATCGTGCCACCTGGTGAGATTGACATATTCAAAGCCATTAAAAGAAAAAATCTGGGATTCTTGTACGTGATTATCAGCAATTCACAAAAACTGAAAATACGCTTCGAAAAATAATGTATTTGATTGTTAATTGAGTGTTTTGTAGCGGCAGCTACACCTGCTACAGAAAGAACACACAACCAGACAGGTTGAACTCAGTGGGCACATTTATTGCAGGCTGCTGGGCTGGACTTGTTCTCCCAGCCCTGACCTGGCTGAGAACCGCGCTGGAGGGTGCGGATGTCACCCGGGTGTCACGTGGTCCCCCAGCACAGGCTTCTGAGCCCTGTGCTGAGAAGGGGAAATCCTCAACGATGCCATTTTGGCCAGCAGCCCCGCCGCATGAATCACAAGCGGGGCCAGTTCGCCTGCCTAGTGGTGTGCCGCCACACAGCCCGCCCCCCCCCCCCCCCCCCAGAACCGGCGCCAATGTCCTTTTTAGCTGGGCGGCCTCACTTCTTGGGCTGGACCACAATCACTGGTTCGGTGGCATCGAGGTGCACTGGTTTCAGCCGGTCTACGGTAAATAGATCCTACCTGCCGCCGATGTCCAGCGTGAATGTAGACTCTGAATGCTGCACAACCTTGTACGGCCCCTTGTAAGGTCTCTGCAGAGGTGCCGCAGGTGGGCCCTGATGAATAAAAACGTACTCTGCGGAAAGCAGCTCGCTGGGGATGTGAGATGGCTGTGTGCCGTGTCTGGGCGGGGTGGGGGTGCGAAGGAGTCCAAGCGGGCCCGGAGTGGGGAAGCAGCTCGTGCGGCGACCGCTGGGGATTGTGAGGCGCATTGATGAACTCACCAGGAAGTGGCAGTGGTGCGCCGTAGACTAGCTCAGCTGATGACACCTGCAGATCCTTCTTGGGCATGGAGCGGATGCCCAGGAGCACCCAAGGAAGTTCGTCCTCCCATTCGGGACCGGTGAGGCGGGCCATAAGTGCCGACTTAAGGTGGCGGTGCAGATGCTCGACCAGCCCATTGGCCTGCGGGTGATAGGCCGTGGTGCGGTGTAGCTCAATCCCCGACCTGTTGGCGAGCTGAGCCCAGAGCGCAGAGGTGAACTGGGTGCCCCGATCACTGGTGAGGTGATTCGGATGCCGAACCGAGCGACCCAACCGTGCAACAGAGCTCGGGAGCAGGAGTCCGTGGAGGCATCCGGCATCTGGATCACCTCGGGCCAACGAGTGGTGCAGTCCCCCACCGTGAACAGGTAACGGTTGCCCCGGCAAACAAGGGCCCAACTATGTCCATGTGAATGTGGCTGAACTGTTCCCCGGACGTGCTCGAACTCTTACACGGGTGCCCTGGTGTGCCTGTGTACCTTGGACATTTGGCAATGGGTACATGTTCTGGCCCAGCCTGCGATCTGCTTCCACAACCTGTGCCAGATGAACCGCTCTGCCACCATCCGGACCGTGGACCTGATGGATGGGTGCGAACGGTCATAGATGTGATGGAAGACTTGCCTGCACCACTGCTGGGGAACCACTGGCCGCAGGGTGCCCATGGAGACATCGCACAGGACAGTGCTTCCGCCGCTTGGAGTCGTGAGGTCTCGGAACCACAGGCCCATGATGGCAGTCCTGTAGGCTCGTATCTCCTTGCTGGACTTCTGGTCCAGGGCTAGCTGGTCGAAGTCAAGGCCGGGTGTCAGTGCACAGATGGCCTGTTGTGAGAGTGCATCAGTGACCACTTTGTCCTTCCCCATCTTGTGCCGAACGTTGGTGGTAAACTCCGACATGAAGGAGAGGTGTTGCTGCTGGCGGGCTGACCAGGGGTCCTTCGCCATCGCGAGTGCCTGGGCGAGAGGTTTGTGGTCAGTGAAGATGGTAAAAGTCCTCCCCTCCATGAAATAGCGGAAATGCTGCACTGCCAGGTACATTCCCAGTAACTCACGGTCAAAAGCGCTATACTTGCGCTCTGGTGGGTGGAGAAGCCGGCTGAAGAATGCCAGCAACTTCCATTGTCCGTTCACCTGCTGCTCCAGGACAGCGCCGATGGCTGTGGCATCGACGGAGAGCGTCATATGCAGGTCGATGTGCGGGTGAGCGAGCATGGTAGCCTTCGCGTGGTGTCCTTGAATGCATTGCAGGCCTCTGGGGTCCAGGTGAATGTTTAATACTTGGCTGCATTGAGAACGAATAGCAGCTGCATGATGCGCACAGCTCCTAGGATGAATCGGTTGTAGAAGTTGACCATACCCGCAAACTCCTCCACCCGCTTGAGATTGTCCGGACGTGGGAACTCTTTGATAGCGGCGACCTTCGTAGCGATTGGCATGGCTCCCTCGGCCGTGATGGTATGGCCCAGGAACTTCATGGATTCTTTCCCAAACTGGCACTTGGATAGGTTGAAGGTGAGGCCAAAGTCAGCCAGCCGGGAGAAGAGGGTGCGAAGGTGGGTCTTGTATTGCGCCCAATCCCTGTTGGCAACAAGGATGTCGTCTAAGTAAAATAAGACGAAATCCAGGTCCCTGCCCATTGAGTCCATGAGGCACTGGAAGGTCTGAGTGGCGTTCTTGAGCCTGAATGGCACGCAAAGGAATTCAAACAAGCCGAAGGGGAGATGATGGCCGACTTGGGTATGTCCTCAGGGTGCACCAGGGTTTGATGATACCAGCGCACTAGGTCAACCTTGGAGAAAACCCTCGCACCATGCAGGTTGGCCGTAAAGTCCCGGATGTGAAGGATGGGGTAACGGTCAGGAACTGTCGCCTCGTTGAGCTGTTGATGGTCTCTGTATGGAGCCTTTCGGGACCAGGTGGAGCGGCGAGGCCCACGGGCTGTCGGACCGCCGAATGATCCCCAGCTCCAACAGATGCGAAAACTCCTCCTTTGCCAGCTGGAGCTTGTCAGACGGGAGCCGGCATGCCTTGGCGTGAACCAGTGTGCCCTGGGTGCAGATGTGGTGGAACACCCCGTGGCACGGCGAGGCAGCAGAGAACTGTGACTTGAGGAGGGTTGGAAACTCGTCCAGGATTCGCTGGAACTCGTCTCTGGGCGTGCTGATCATGGCCATCTGAGGCTGTTCTGTCGGGAGGCGTCGAGGTGTACAGTCTGGAAAGTACAGGCGTCCACCAGGCGCCTACCCAGAATGTCCACCAGAAGCCCGTGGGCGAGAAGGAAGTCAGCACCCAGGATGGTGGTCGGAAGGGACAAGATGGTGAACCTCCACGGGAACTTTCATCGGCCAATCTGGAAGTGGACTGTCTAGTCTCCATATGTCCGGATCTCTGATGCTTTGGCCACACGGAGGGGAGGTCCTCGAGGTCGGTTCCTGCACTCGATGGCCGTGGCTGAGATGATGTTGATCTTGGCCCCAGTGTCGATAAGGAACCACTGGCCGTTGACTGAGTCCCGCAGGTAAAGGAGGCTGTGTCCTTGGCCAGCCACCACAGCCATTAGCAGCGGCCGGCCTGCTCATTTCCCTGGAACGAGTAGGGCTGACGACACTTCTGAGCCTTGGTTCCCAAACATTGGTGGTAGAAGCAGAGGCCTGGAGTGGATGCCGCGCCCCTGGTTTTGTTCTTTGTAGCCCCTGCAGGGGCCAGATGCTTTACCGCAGTGCTAGAGGTGGGCTTGGCTTGGTCATGCCCATGCCTCGTGACCTGCTGGACCGCTGAGCCCTCCAGGAATCGCTCGAGCCATAACTCTTAGGCATTCTGAGCGACCTTCCTCGAGTCGGTAAAGCTCTCTTGGGCCAGTAACGGCCGGATGTCTTCGGGCAGATGGTCGAGGAAAATGTGCTCGAAGAGTGGGCAGTTGGTGTGATCACCCATGAGCGCGAGCATCTTGTCCATCAGCTCTATTGGAGATCTGTCCCCCCAGGGCATCGAGGTGCAGCATCCAAGCAGCACACTGGTGTATGGATAGTCCGAGGGATCCGGTGAGCATTCGCTTGATGGTCTCGTATTTGTCTTTGGTTGGTGGGTGGTGAACGAGATGCAGCACGTGTTTGGCAGTGGCCTGGTCTAGGGCAGCGATCACATGGTAGAATTTGGTCGTGTCGGATGAAATCTGGCGGAGGTGTAACTGAGCCTCCGCGTGGCTGAACCAGGTCTCCGGCTCCTGAACCCAGAATTCAGACAGCTTGACGGCTATAGCACTGATCGCAGGTTCGCTCATGATGGGTTCAAAGACGCTTGAACCAGTCGGCATCACCAATTGTAGCGGCAGCTACACTGCTACTGAAAGAACACACAACCAGACAAGTTGAGCTCAGTGAGCAGAACTGATTTATTGCAGGCTGCTGAGCTGGACTTGTACTCCCAGCCCGGATCTGGCTGAGAACTACACTTCGGGGTGCTGACGTCACCCGGCCATCACGTGGTCCCCCAGTGCGGGCTTCTGAGCCCTGTGCTGGGAAGGGGAAACCCCCAACTGCGCCATTTTGGCCGTCTGCCCTGCCGCATGGATTACAAGTGGGGCCGGTTCGCCTGCCTAGTGGTGTGCTGCCACAGTTCCAAAATTTCAGCAAATCCAAAATGCTGCTGTATGTTTAAGTTATTTTCTTTAAAAAAGGTATTGCCTTTCTGAAGATGACATTGCATGGCAAGTTTAATTTTGCAAACCTTGCTACTAGTCACTTATGAACATCATTCTGATCCAATGCATTGAAAGAAAAAAAATCCTTTCACATTCCAAATTCTCCATTTTCAGAGCAAGTGGAAGAATGATTCATTTTATATTTTTTTTCTGTGATGCGTGGCACATCAAAACCAAGTTCAATTTTACACTGGATAAAGGAGATTAAAGGTGGCAGAAGGGGACAATAGAGAAGAAAGGAACAGAGTTGGAAGTAAAAAAAAAGTTTGGAGATTGGCAGCTGTGAATGAGTGTACCTTGAAGTGTTCACGATCGAAAAGTCAGTTATATATCCTTACATCCAGAGGATGCTGTGAGACCTGCTGAGTTCTGTTAAGGGAATGTGCATGTCTGCAAGACATCATGCAATAGCTTACATTCAGTATGTGTTCAGTTAGATGCCATCTTGAACAGAATAAAGTGTGATCACTCTTCCTATGATGTGAGACTATTCTTTAGGGTGATGTAGAGCTCGTCGAAAGAAGCAAAGACTTGTTGATCCAAACCAAGGCTTTTATTAGCAAAAGACAGGAGCTCTTCACAGGTGGCCGACCAGTCCCGAATGATCCGACCTGCCTAGGGACACAACCCTTCAAGGCCCAGAGAGTAGGCATGGCTAAGCTCTTAGCCAATCGCTGTAAGCACAGTCTAGATACTGTAACTATATACATTGGTGATAGATCTGTACTATCACATTCACCCCTTCTTGGAGAACTGACCCTGGAAAAAAAAACAAAAAAAATGAGGGAGAGAATGAAAGGAAGGGGTAGGTTAAGGACTGTAGCGGTCAGGGGGTCTGACCATCTGGCGTGACCGCCGTGGTGCCGGGATTGGGGTCGCTGGAGTGGTGTCGCCAGCGGGCTCGTCGGGTGCAACCGCTCCTTAACTCAATTCCCCAGTCGTGTTATCGGCAGGGTGGCCCGGGTCATTGGGGTGCTGTTGGTCCTTCTGTTGCGGCACGGGGCCTGGGGAATAAAGAGTTGGGGAAGGTTGGGTTGGGGGGTTTGCTGGGTCTACCACGTCCTGAGCTAGGTCCCGCACCGAAACAGTGTCCTCCCGCCCAGCAATGCTCTCATCCCCTCACTCGGTTGACCAAGGGGTCGTTCTTTGAGTGCTGGACGTGGCGTCGCAAAAGGACGGGGCCAGGGACGGTGAGCCATGCTGGTACAGTGATTCCTGATTTGGATTTCCTCGGGAAAAGGAACATCCTTTCGTGGGGGGGGTGGCATTTGTCGCAGTACATAGGAGGGAGTGGATGGAGTGTAAGGCATTAGTGAGAACCACCTGCCAGTGAGAGGTGGGGAGACCTTTAGACCGGAGACCCAATGTAACCGCTCTCCATATGGTGGCATTCTACCTCTCAACCTGGCCTTTACTGCGTGGGTTATAGCTGGTGGTCCTGCTTGAAGCGATACTACACTCCAGAAGGTACTGTTGCAGCTCTGCGCTCATGAATGAGGACCCCCTATCACTGTGGATGGAATTGGGGTACCCGAAAATGGCGAAAATACTGTGAAGGGCCTGTATCACTGAGGTGGCAGTGGTGTTTGGGCAGGGCACAGCGAATGGGAAGCGGGAGTACTCGTCGATGGCCGTAAGGATGTAGTTATTACGGTTGGTCGACGGTAGGGGCCCCTTAAAGTCTACGCTAAGACGCTCGAAGGGGCGGGTGGCTTTGATAACATGGGAGTTATCCGGATGGAAAAAGTGGGGCTTGCATTCAGCGCACACCGAACAGGCTCGGGTCATGGAGCGGATCTCCTCGACTATGTAGGGTAGGTTGCATGCCTTTACAAAGTGGGCAAACCTAGTGACCCCTGGATGACAGAGCGCCTCATGGAATTTCTATAGTCTGTCCATCTGTATGCTGGCGCACGTCCCCCTGGAGAGCGCGTCAGGCGGGTCGTTGAGCTTACCAGGCCAATACAAGATGTCATAGTTAAAGGTGGAGTGTTTGATTCTCCATCTGGCGATTTTGTCGTTTTTTATCTTACCACGCTGGGTGTTGCTGAACATGAAGGAGACCGCGCGTTGATTAGTCAACAGTGTAAAGCGCCTCCCAGCGAGGTAATGTCTCCAACGACGCACCGCTTCAACTATGGCCTGGGCCTCCTTCTCGATCGAGGAGTGTCTACTCTCTGGACCTGGAGGGTTCTGGAGAAGAAGGCTACAGGTCGACCGGCCTGGTTCAAGGTGGCTGCCTGGGTGGTCGGATGCATCGCTCTCGACTTGAAACGGGACAGACTCATCGATCGCGTGCAGTGTCGCAGCGGCGATGTCGGATTTGATTCAATCGAAAGCTGCTCTGGCTTCGGTCGAGAGGGGAAAGGAGGTGGTCTTGATAAGAGAACGCGCCTTGTCGGCGTAGTGTGGAACCCATTGGGCGTAATATGAGAAAAGACCCAGGCAGTGTTTGAGAACTTTCTGGGTATGGTTGGGGGGGGGGGGGGGAAGTCCATTAGGGGACGCATGCGGTCAGAATCTGGCATGACTATCCTCTTCTCCACCACGCAACCTAGAATCACTAGTCGTGTGGTCCGGAAGACACACTTGTCCAAATTGTAAGTCAGGTTCAGCCGACGGGCAGTTTGAAGAAATTTGTCTAGGTTGGCGTCGTGGTCCTGCGTGTCGTGGCCGCAGATGGTGATATTGTCCAGATACGGGAAGGTAGCGGTTATCCCGTTCTGGTCCACCATCCGGTCCATTTCCCGCTGGAAGACCGCGACACCATTTGTGACCCTGAATGGTACCCTGAGAAATTGATACAGCCGCCCATTCGCTTCGAAGGCTGTGAATGGTCGGTCCTCACAGCGGATCGGGAGCTGGTGGTAGGCCGAACATAGGTCAATGGTGGAGAATATGCGGTATTGGGCGATCTGGTTCACCACATCCGTGATGCGTGGCAGGGGGTACGCATCCAGGACCGTGAAGCGGTTAATTGGTCTGGCTATAGTCGACCACCATCCAGCAATCTACGTACCTCACTCCTAATGAATTGCCTGTTTTCGTAACTATATTGCCAACTTTTGGTGGCCACAGGCTTCCAGCCAGGGGTGAGGTTTGCGAAGAGTGCTGGCAGGGCAATCCGGAGTGTGGAAAGGCCGCAGGATTGGCCCCGGGGGAGGGTTGCTTGGGTGCTTCGGGGGTGGGGCGATGGCAGACCGATAGGGTGGCATGGGGTCCCCCAAAGTGTAGGGTCACCGTTTGGAACTGACATTGAAAGTCTAATCCCAGCAACACTGGGACGCACAATTGGGGAAGGATGAATAATTTGAAGTGGGTGACCGTTACGCCCTGTACTTCCAGCGTGGTGATGCAATACCCCTTTATCCCAGTCGAGTGCGACCTTGTCGCTAATGAGATCCTCTGGGTAGTGGAGATAATGTCAAGTCCCCAACAGAGGGCCAGATCTGGCCAGATAAAACTGTCAGTTGACCCAGTCAAATAAGCAATTAGTGTAGTGTCCATGCACTTTAATCAGTTCCATTGCTTTAGTGAGGGGATGAGAGCATTGCTGGTTTAGTGTTATAGAAGCAGCCACTGATCCAGTTGACAGGGGAGTTCCGCGTGATGACGTCATGCAACAGGATGATGTCACGCAACAGGATGATGTCATAGATGCAGTCAGCGCTGGAGGAGCAGGTTGGAGGACCTCCCGGAAGTGCTGTTGTGGCGACGTCGGCGGATGAAAGGTAAGTAGTGGGGTTTGTAGTTGCTCGCAGTTGGTAGTGGGAAGATAGTCGGTCGCGGCGGTCAGCGATGGACGCTAAGGTGAGTACCTGGTTCACCGCGGCGGGTCCCCAGTCGGTTGTGGTGGCCACATCAGCTGCGGCGTAGGCAGCGGCAGACAGGGAGCGGGCAGCGTCGGCCCCGGGGGTGGCTGTGGCGGTGGCAGCAGCGGCGTCGGCCCCAGCCGCGTCGGCCCCAGGGGTGGTCGTGGCAGTAGCAGGCTCTACAGTCGGGACCGAGGCCGGGTCGAGTGTTCCACATGGGGGTGAGAGGCGGGCCAACATCATGGTTGCTAGGGTGGGCTGCCCCTTCCAGGTTCGGCGTCTCCGTGAGATCAGGCGTTGCCATGCAGGGGAGCCCTCGCTCTCATTGGACGAGAGCTCTGGGGAAGAAGAGTTTGAATGGGATAGTGGCGGTTGGGCTTCACACGAGGCCCTGCGTTTGCTGGCGGCCATTTTAGACCTACAGACTGCAGCAAAGTGGCTGTTTTTAAGCCATTTCTGGCACCTGGCTTTTCTTGCTGGGCACAGGGACCTGCTGTGCTTGTCCCTCCCGCAGAAATAACATTTTGGGTTCACAGGGGGCAGTGTAGCAGCAGCCAACAGGCCGTCAGTATCTCGGGGGGTGGTAGGGTAGAAGGGCACTCTACTCACATCAGAACGAGGGGTCCAGTCCCTAGAGAACTCGTTTGACTTTAAGGCTACATCCTCCATTGTGATTGCAATCCGGGCCACGTCCTCTAGTTTTTCTACCCCTTGCTCGAGCAAGCACAGCCTCACTTCGTTCGATCGGAGCCCGCCCACATAGGCATCCCGGATGAGATCGTTGTGATCTCGGCAGCAGTTTTGTCCACAGTTACAGTCCTTGCCCAACGCCTTGACTACTTGTAAATATGCCCTGCTGGACTCGCCGGGCTGTTGCTTCCTCGACACAAGCACGAGCCGGGCATGAACTCTGTTCACCGGTTGATCATACAGTTCGTTCAGTACCTTTATGGCTGCGGTGTAAGTGGTCTCATCCTGGATGTTCTCGTAGACTCTTAAGGACACCATAGACAGCAATGCTGTTAGACGCTGGTTAGCCTCCTCCACCTCAATGAGCCTTAGGAAGTTTTCAAAGTTCAGCAGCCAGAACTTAAAGGCTTTGAAGGCTGTAGCTGACTGTGGGTCGATATCAAGTTTTTCTGGCCGAGCCAAGCGCTCCATCCCTTTCAAAAAAATTTTTTTCCTTTTTGCTAATAAAATTGTAGAGCTCGTCGAAAGAATCAAAGACTTGTTGATCCAAACCAAGGCTTTTATTAGCAAAAGACAGGAGCTCTTCACAGGTGGACGACCAGTCCAGAATGATCCTACCTGGCTAGGGACACAACCCTTCAAGGCCCAGAGAGTAGGCGTGGCTAAGCTCTCAGCCAATCGCTGTAAGCACAGTCTAGATACTGTAACTATTTACACTATATACATTGGTGATAGATCTGTACTATCACAGGTGAATACACAGCAAGTTCCTCCAATATTTCTGTGTTTTTACGACAATTACAGCATCTGCAAACTTTAGTGTTTCACTCATAATTAAATTGTAATTAGCAGTGGGAAGGTTGAAACTTGAAATGCGAAGCAGAGGGACTTGCAGAACCTTTTCTCATGTGAACAAGGAAGAAAGCTTCAGAAAAGTATTAAAGGCTTCTGAAATCAGATCTGTGGTGCACAGAAATCATCGTTGAAAGATATCAAGAGCACATTGAAAATTGTTCTCATTTTCTTGTGCATTGAACGAGGTTAATCACCCCAATAAGTCCATGCTGACTCCCAGAATGTTCCAATCAGAGATAATTGACCCATACCCTCTTCTCTCCCGCCAGCCCCCAAACTCCTGCCACTCACGTTCACAAGAGATAATTGACTGTATCCAATTACCAGCAAATGTTTGGTTGTAGAAAACCCAAGAAAACTCATGTGATCACACGGAGAGCATGCAAACTTCACACAGACAGTGCCAGACTTCAGGATTTAACCCATTCTGCTGGAGCTGTATATAAGCAGCACTGCCTGCTATGCCGTCGTGTTACCTCATTTCTTATTGCAGGCAATAACAAGATGATGAAGTACAACACTGCTTCAGAGCAGATTGGTAAATTGTATTACTGGATTTGTGGGGGAAAAAAAACAACAAACTTATGTAGCTCTTGGATCAATTGGGAGATGTCCTGATCTGCAATTTGTCTTAATCAGAGCATAATTTGTTAACAAACACATTTAAAATAATTTTGAACTTCCCTACTTCTTCTTCATATTATTGTACATTATGATTTTATCTCCTTTCGCTGTTTACTACTGTAGTATTTCTGATGCAGGCATCTACATCCCTTGAATAAATATCTCATTGCCGGTAATTGCTGGGTGCGTCAGTTTAATTGGGTTTGCAAATTGCATCTGGCAAATAGATTCTGGTGCTGTTACAATGAATGCTGGTGTGATAATACAGCCAGCATTTGGACTACTAACCATCAATAAATTCTGAAAGACACACAACGGTTTTGCTTAATCTTCAACATAGAAAACATTAAACAACGAGGTGCCCAGAATCATTGTACGTGCATCAGAACATCATTCAAGAGGGTGAACCCTTGCAAGGTGTCAGGCCCTGATGGCGTACCTGGCAGGGTACTGAAAATCTTCACCAACCAACTAGCCGGAGTGTTCACGGGCATTTTCAACCTCATTGCTGCAGTCAGAGATTCGCACCAACTTCAAAAGGGGATCAATCATCCTGGTACCCAAGAGTAATGTGAGCTTCCTCAACGACTACCACCAACTTCTACGGTGATGAAATGCTTTGAGAGGTTGGTCATGGTCAGAATTAACACATGCCTAAGAAAAGATTTGGATCCACTGCAATTCACCTATCGTCGCAATTGCTCCACACCAGATGTAATATCGCTGGCTCTCCACTCAGCTCTGGATCACCTCAAAAACAGCAATTCATACATACTGCTGCTCTTCATAGACTACAGGTCAGTCTTCAATACCATTATTCCCTCAGTATAGTCAAGAAGCTACAAACTCTGGGCCTCTGTACCCCCACCTCCCCGCACCCTGCATTTTGATCCTTGAGAAGACCACAGTCGGTACATATTGGAAACAATGTTTCTTCTTCACTGATTATCAATACAGGCACACCCCAAGGATGCGTGCTTAGCCCACTGCTCTACTCATTATACACCCATGACTGTGACCAGGCACAATTACAATGGCATCTATAAGTTTGCCGATGACACCACAGTTATTGGCAGAATCACAGACAGCAATGAGGAAGCGTACAGGAGGGAGATGGATCAGCTCGGTGAATGGTGTAACGAAACAACCTTGCTCTCAACATCACCAAAACAAAGGAGATGATTGTGAACTTCAGAAGGAAGTTAGGGGAACATGACCAAGTCCTCATTAAAAGATCAGTAGTGGAGAGAGTCATGAACTTCAAATCCCTGGGTGTCAACATCTCCAAGGATCTGTCCTGGAGCTTCCATGTTGATGTAATCATGAAGGCGGCTCACTTTGTGAGGTGTCTGAGGAGATTCGGTAGGTCACCAATGACTCTCATAAACTTCTACAAGTGTACCATGGAAAGCATTCTGGCTGGTTGCATCATTGCCTGGTATGGAGGCGCCAACTCTCAGGACAAGAATAAACTCCAAAAGGTTGTTAACAGCCTGCGACATCACAGGCCCCAGACTTCACTCCATCGAGGACTCCTACATGAGGCGGTGTTTTAAAAAAGCAGCCTCTATCCTCAAGGACCCTCACCGCCCAGGCCATGCCCTCTTCACTCTGCTGCCATCTGGAAAAAGGTACAGGGGCCTAAAGATGAGCACTCAGTGGCACAAGGACAGCTTCTTCCCCGCTGCCATCAGATTCCTGTATAATCAATGAAAAGACACTACCTCACTTTTCCTGCATTATTATTGTCAGTATTTAAGTTTTTAAATATAGTAATGTTGTAAGATGGTTTATAATACGAATGTTTGCACACTGATGCTGCCACAAAACACCGAATTTCATAATTCTGATGTTGATCACGTACACTTGTGGCACCATCAATGACCATCTGCAGACTCGAAGCAAGCAGTCAAAGGCTTTTATTAACCAGAAAACTTCAGCATCCCTCTATATGCTGCTGCCTCAAGTCCAGGGCAATTATGGAGGGTGGAGACTGGGACTATCAGCTTTTACTAGGGATCTTACAGGGAGGAGATGCAAGTACAGAAGGCAGGCCAGCCTGCCCAGTCCAGCGAGGTCATACCTACAGTACCGCATTCCACCACATTCACCCCTTTTTTTAGATGAAGACCAATGGGGTGAAACGAGGCAATGTCCATCAGCACTGGTCGTGTAGTCCATATCAGTTCATAGATTCAGCTGATCTGATGGTTTTATCTGGTGCTGTGTAGTTGGTTCCTGCGGAATGATGGCTTGTTTGGCAGGCTGAGTGTTGGATGGCTGAACTATGTCTGTGTGCATCTGTTCCGAGGGGGAGGTAGGGGAACTTGTTTGTAGGTGTGGTGCATTAACTTTGTTGCTTATCGGGGTGGTCCTGGGGTTGACTGGGTGCTGTTGATGGGTACTGGGTGCACCTCCCATGCCGAGGCCCCAGCTCAAGCCAGGTCCTGGATGGACACAGTGTCGTCCCATCTGTCTGGATACCATACCAGGGCAGACTGTGGATTAGCATGCAGGAGGTGCACTTCCTTGACCAGCGGGTCTGCCTTGTGGGTCCTAACATGCTTAAGGAGAAGCAGCAGCCCTGTGGTCATCAGCCAGACTGGCAGATTGGTTTCCAACACTGACCTCCTAGGAAAGGAGAACAATTTTTCATGTGGGGTGGTGGGAGTTGCAGTGCAGAGTAGGAACCTGTGTCATGCAGCACTTCTGGACGGACCTCTTGCCACTAGGAGACGGGCATCCCTTTCAACTTGAGGACCAAATGGATTGCCCTCCAGATCGTGCCATTCTCCCTTTCAACCTGCCCATTCCCTCAGGGGTTGTAGCTGGTGGTTCTGTTCATGGCTGTACCCTTGGAAAGGAAATGTTGCCGCAACTCCTCACTCGTAAAATGAGGACCCCCAATGACTTTGAACGTAACTGGGTGAAGAAGTCGCGGAGGGCTTTAATGACCGTGAATGTGGTCATGTCAGGGCAGGGGATGGCGAATGGGAAATGAAAGTACTTGTCCACGATATTCAGGAAGTACACGTTCAGATTTGTGGATGGGAGGGGTCCCTTGAAGTCAATACTGAGACGTTCAAAGGGGCGAGTGGCCTTGAGGAGCTGGGGTCTCTCTGGTCAGTAAAAATGCGGCTTGCATTCTGCGCAGATTGAGCAATTGCAAGTCACCTCCCTGACCTCCTCTAATGAATAGGGAAGGTTACAGGTCCTCACAAAATGGGAGAGCTTTGTGACCCCAGGGTGGCAGAGGCTATCGTGGAGGGCTTGGAGACGATCTACTTGTGCTCTGGTGCAGGTTCCCCTGGATAGAGCACTGGGTGGCTCATTGAGCTTGCCTGGCCGATACAAGATCTCCATTATAGGTGGACAATTCAATTCTCCACCTCATGATCTTGTCATTATTGATTTCCCCCCACTGTTTATTATTAAACAGAAAAGTGACCTGCTCTGTCAGCAGGGTGAATGGCCTGCTGGCCAGATAGTACCTCCAATAACTCACAGCCTCCATTACAGCCTGTGCCTCCTTCTGAATGGCGGAGTGCCTAAGTTCAGGGCCCTGGAGGGTTCAGGAGGAAAATGCCACTGGCCTGCCTGCTTGGTTCAGCATGGCAACCAGGGTAAAGTCAGAGATGTCACTCTCCACTTGGTATAGGATGGATTCATCAATAGCGTGCAGCGCCACCTTGGCAATCTCGCCCTAAATGCCCTCGAAAGTCTTAAGGACCTCCACTAACAGCAGAAAAGTGGTGGTTCTCACCAGGAGTTGGGCCTTGTCTACATAATTACGGATCCACTGGGGATAGTTGAGATTTAGCAGTGGCCAGGAACCTTTGCAGGTTATCGTGATGTTCCTCCTGATTATGGCGGCAGATGGTGACATTATCCAAATAGGGATAAGTTGCTTTTAGTTTGTCATCTAACATGCAATCCATCATCCTTTGGAACAGTGACACCCATTCATGAGGCCAATTAGGACCACAGGAAGTGATGGGGCGGCCGTTTGCCTCAAACGCCGTGCAAGGACAGTTTTCCAGGCAAATTGGAATTTGGTGGTATGCCGTCTTGGGGTCTATGGTGGAGAAGACCCTGAACTGGGTAATCTAAGTCAGCATGTCGGCTATGCGGGAAAGAGGGTGGGCGTCTAATAAGGTGAACCTGTTGATGGTCTGGCTGTAATCGATGACCATCCGGTGCCTCTCCCAACTCTTCGCCATCAGCATTTTCACCCTCCAGGGGCTGTTACTGGGTTCTATAATGCCCTCCCCCAGCCGTTAGGGTGACAGTGCAACACCCACAGATTTCTGCAGAGGGATTTGGAGGCTAGAGCGACCTTCCATTTTGCCGGGGACGGTCAGGGAATAACGTTGGGCCGTGCCCGGGTGTAAGAAATTCTCTGTGCTCCCTGTGCCAATCAGGCAGCTTGTGCTGTGACCATTTACCTCAATGTCCATCATTGATCACCCCAGCTGGAGTGTCCAGCATGACGAAGGCCAACATTGGCTCACTGTCCAAGTTGCTGCTGCTGCACCTTTGGGACAGCTGTCGCCAAGATGGCCACCCAGGAGATCGCAAAGATGGCCACCCCCATGGATCCATGCAGCGGAGTCCGAGAGACACTGGATGTGACATCATCCAGTGTCATCGGCTACCGGAAATGACGCTGGAAGTGGGTTGGCCCAAGATGGTGACGCGGGTCGCGATCCACACGCAGCACTGCTAGAGGGGGGTTTAGAGCAGCATACCTTTGCATAGTGCCCCTTCCTCCAGCAGTTTGAGCGCTACGAACTGGACAGTACTTCCGCGGGTGTTTGCCCTGGCCGCACTAGTTGCACCTCATGTGCTCAGCAGCGGCGGCGGCAGTGAGGGACTCCGAGTCCCAAGATGGCGTCACCCATTCTTCCCACCTGGCGGCAGCATGGCCTTCTGAGTAGGCCTACGCACTCTTTTGGGGTGTCTCCAGCGATTGGGCCATCTCACGACTTCCTGAAGGGTCCGGTCGCCTTTCTCCAGCAGTCGCTCCTGTATGTAGTTGGAGTAGAAGCCCGTGACTAGGCGATCATGGATAAGCTCTTCCTGGAAGGCCACTGTAGTCACATCCCGACTCCTACAGGCTCACCCCAGCTCCTGCACAAAATCATTGTCGAACCACACAGCCAATGTTTTTGAATATTTTAATATGAGATTTCACATCCAAAGTACAGAGAACCTACAGATAGATGTTAAAATTCTCAGATACACTACACTTAAAATCACCAATGCCTGAAGAAGGAGCACAAAATCAGTGAACCGGTGCGGACTTGAAAGGCCAACATGGCCTGTTTCCGCTCCGTAAATGGTTATAACTCACCAGGGCCCTGGTATCAGGCACCCAGTTGGTAGCAGGCATTCATGGCACTCCTTGGGGCTCCGTATTGCTGTCACAGAAGGGTCATTGCCTTGTGGTACCCTTCAGTCACAGATTATCTGATACGCTCGGTGGCCCACCATGGCGAAGAGCAGACCATATCTATCGCCGTCCACTGTGATCTTGTGGCGCCTCATGTAGGCCTTCAAGCAAAGTAACCACATATCAAACTTGACAGAGGCCTCTGGTTCCTTGGGATCAGTTTCCAGCTTCTCCAGTCTAATCACCTTAGCCATGGCAAATAAAATTCTGGTTAATAAACTGTGGTACCCGCAGACACAAAGCAAGTAGTGAAAGGCTTTATTAACCAGAAAATCTCAGCATGCCTCTACGTGCTGCTGCCTCACGTCCAAGGCAGGTATGGAGGGAGGAGACCAGGGCTGTCAACCTTTATTAGGGAGGAGCTACAGGTACGGAAGGCAGGCCAGCCTGCCCAGTCCAGCGAGGTCATGCCTGCAGTACCGCGTTTCACCACATGTATATTGCCTGATATAGAGACAGTGATAAGACCTGAAGACAAAGGAGTAAAAATAGACTAATTAGCCCATCGAGTCCGCCCTGCCATTCAATCATGAGCTGATCCATTTTCCTACTCACCCCCACTGACCAGCCTTCTCCCCATAACCTTTGCTTCCCCAGCTACTGGGGAACCTATGAATCTTTGTCTTGTATACACCTAATGACTTGGCCTCCACAACTGTTTGGGGCAACAAATTCCACATATTCAGTAAAATTACTTCCTTTAAATTTCCAGTGCCCCATTTGACATGCAAGCCCAAAGTTAATCGTAATTTATATTGAATAAACAAATGAAAACAGTGAATAAACAGCAGTTGCATAGCTCCAAGTTTTTTTTTAAAAGTAAAACCTCTCAGCAGTTTCACAAGTTTTCAAAAACCGAAAATCAGATTCCAACTGTACATGGTATTTGTTGAATGGACTGCAATACGATATAATTATGATATAACCACGAGAAACACAGCCAGCAAGACAGTTTCTTCTTCTCTTCACACATTCCACAGGATATGCATGGCCTGTTATCTAACATGTCTGAAAGAAACCACAGAATAAAAATGCGATTTCTCTGCTCTTGAAGACAATCCAATCTCACATAAATATGTGCACAGAATTGCAACCCAATTCCCCAGCTAGGAATAAGCCAACTGCTCTCCAGAGTATTCTTAATGGGACAGCTTTTTGCATTGATGCAAAGCAATTTCAGATAAACATAGCTGCTAAATCTGGAAGCAAATCTGACTGCAGATAACATAAGGCAACAGGTGTAATACCACCTCCTGTCATAACCTTGTCCTGCTCACAGTCTATACATGTACCAATATATCTATCTCATTGCCAAGTCAAAGTTTAAGTTATTTGCCAGTATCCACAAACTACATTACTTATTATACGGACTAATAAAACTGAGGTTTAACCAGGTGCCCTCTAACATTCAGACTTAGCCAGCCTTTCTATGCCAGTGAACAAACAGGGTTGAGCAGACTTTGTTTTTCCTGGGATAACAATGGAAAGGGAGATGGCTGCCATCCATGCATCACCCTACACAGTTAGATCAATATGGACATTTTTTTTTAATGCACAGATGTTCTTGCATTTTAACCTTTTGCTCCCAAGAAAACACAAAAAGCTGTGACAACAACCACAAAAAAAATTGCACAAAGATAGCATTTCTTTTTTTAAAAATGGCTCGCTGTTCCTTGCTTCAATAAAGCTCATAAAAGATCAAGGCCAATAAACAACAGCTGCTTTGTTGCCAGTAGGCCCCTGGAGAAAAGTCCAATGTGCACTCAAGGATATCTGGGTAATCAGTAAATGTAATAATTCACAAGACTGCAGCAATTTATTTCATCTTATGAGTTTTAAATGAAATTAGGGTGATGTCTCAGCTTTATCACAAATGTGGATTTTGTCACACAGGCAGTTTTCATCTTACTTGAAGAAAGCAAAGGCCCACAAGCACCAATGTTGTCAGGTTAGGTTCAGTCTTCTGCACGTAATTAAACAGCACATCTAACCCACCAAAGCTGACATGTCTGCAGCCTCTTGATCTTTAATTAAATTGAGAAATACAACACAGTACCAGGCCCTTTTGGCACACGAGCCCGTGCTGCCCAACTCCACCCAACTGACCTAGAAGCCTGGTACATTTTTGAAGGTGGGAGGAAACTGGAGCCCCCCAGTGGAAACCCATGGGGAGAATGTACAGACCCCTTACAGACAGCATTGCATTCGAATCCCAGTCACTGACACTGCAACAGCGTGCGGCTAACTGCTATGCGAACCGTGCTACCCTGAAGCCTCTTACTTAACATACTTCTTAGCAAGCACTCTTTTGTTAAACTATAGCACTCACTTGCTTCAAACAGAAAATAAATTTATCACTGAAGAGAGTCATGCTTTGAGCACCACTGTCAAAGGTGGACCATTAAGGAATGTATCACACAATGCTTGGGACAAATTAATTGCAGATATTCATTAACGCGGTTTCCCCAAGCAAAGATATTGGCTGAGCTGCCGTGTTTCCAGTTCATGTATTTTCTTTTTATTATTAGAGATTCACAAAGTAACGGGTTCAGATTTGCAGATTATTTCGAACATGGCTGCTTCAGGCTGGACCACTGGAGGTGTAAGAGCTCATTATTTTGGCTAATTGCCTACAAGTTCCCAAAACCGGAATTGAATTTTGTAGCTTCACATATTGGATGCAAGCAGTCAGATGTATGGCACGAAAGTCACAGTATTTACCACTGCAGCAATCTGAACCCTTTTTTAAAATACATCTCCAACCAAATTAATAAAGATACACGATGAGGCAAAACCAGAAGACTTTGCAATCTGCCTTAAAATATCATGCCAATGGAAGTAAATTATATCCTTAACAGTTTATTTAATCTGCTCTGTGAGATGCTCCTGCTGCCATTGCCATTTGACTCTCTGAGGTACTCTTTCTACAACACATCGGGCTTCACTCATTACTACTCTGCTCACCATGTGCTTCACACTGCTGGTCGTAAGCTATTAATTGCTTGATGTCAACTTTCTGCTTAATACCGCAGGCAGCAATTTTTCAACAGCCTATTGAGCCTGGCAGAGAGTCAGCTCAGGGAACAAAGAACTACTATTGACAGACTGTACAAAGAGCATTAGGGAGCAAAGTAATGATGACCTTCCACTTCCCAGTTCCAGTGTGTCTCCCCAAGTAGATTTGTTTTCTTGACAGAGCTTTGCTTACTCATTTAGTTTCCACAAATAAATGTTAGTTGGATTGGCAGTCAACATTTAAACATTTGCGAATGTGTCCAACAGTGATGAAGCACTGGTCCCAAAATTATATGCGACATTGACAGAACTTTATCAATTGCATTTTAAATTAAGGAGTAGAGATAACATATATTGCTGTCTAAGTTATAATGTCAATGGTTTAGAGTATTCTGCAAAAAAGGCAAAAGAATTCTTCAATGTCTAGACAAGCAGATTAAATGGTCAGCAGGTCAACATATGTATTTTGTGAAACCTACTGCTACAAAATATATTGTCATGCACACAATATCTTGCATGTTTCTATCTTGCAAGGTATTACTGCACAATGGAGCATCATCACATAGCCAAGGTTTTTCTGAGTTTTAAAGCAGAAATTTGACTTGCCATTTACACTTGATAATTAACCTGCCAATTTGCAAGCCTGGGAGAAGGAAATAAAGTGGAACATCTGGAGGAAACCCACACTGGGAGAAGAGAAACATGCAAACTCCACACAGACAGCAGCAGAGGCAAGGATTGAAACCAGATTCTGGGAGCTGTGAGACAACCTACAACTGTTCAATTATCCACCACCATTCATAATGATCTGTGACAGTACTGCATGCTCTGGTTCATTGATTTTGAGAGTCTTAATGTCAATACTTTTCTAAGTGGAATGAATGGCTGGGGCCTCAGATTTTACTGATTGCAAAATATGGCAATTGTCAACATGCCAAACTTTCAAAATGGAGGTCAACAAGAAATCTGCAGATGCTGGGATCTGATGCAGGGCACAACATTGTTGGGGAAGCTCAGTAGTTTCAACATGGTGCAGTTTACTGACATTTTTTGTAGTCAATTGTTCTGCAAATTCAGCTCTCTCATTTTCAAAAAGTTGCAAATTTTATATGGTCATTGTTTTATTTTCAGATTTACTGTTATTAAGGCAAACATTTCAAGTGAAGTGTTGTAATTTGGCTTCAGTTGACAAGAACCATGTAAATCCATCTCTTGCACATTGGCCATGTGATCATTCTGAAGATTTAATTAAAATTCTATATTGAGAAGGGAACATTAGACCAAGAAAACACAATAAGCATAGTCCAGTATGTCAAAGTTGATGGTACCATAGATGACTGCAGCTTACTGTAAAATCTAGGGTAAGAATCTTTGGAAAAAGAAGATGAGGAGAAATACCAGCTTCAGTCTGCTGAAGAAAGTGCACCTCTAGTTGCTTTGAAGCCAAAGAAAATTAGCCCTGCCCCCATCACTAAACAAATTCTAGAGGTGAACCATAGAAGGCATGCTAACAGGGTGCAACACAACGTGATATGGAGCTGATCTACTTAAGATCAGAAGATGCTGCAGATGTAGTTCAGAACACCATGTAAACCTCTCCACCTTGTATGTTCTGCTACCGAGGAAAAGCAGGACCCATCATACCCGGGTCACACCCTCTTCTCCCTCCTTCCATCGAGAGAAAGTGCAAAAGTGGGAAGGAGCAAACCAACAGACTTAAAGACATTTTCTTCCCACAACCATCAAACTCTTAAATGAACCCCACACATGTGCTCTCATGCAGCCCTAGCTTAGCACCTTTTTCTCCATTGCTATTTTATACTCTCTAACTGCGCTCGTGCTCTTCCAGTTTACACAGGTGTATGCATTTTACAATTGATCTGTAAAACAGCCTTCATCTCCCCTGAAAGGTCTGACTGTCCCCTCCTCTCCCACTGTCCCCATCGCCCCCTCCTCTTGTAATTTGTTTTCCTTATTTAGAAATTTCTGCAAGTGGGTGGAATCCATGTAGGTGACAGTGACACCAGATGCTGCAAAAATAGTTGGTTATTTGTCAGTCCTTTCCTAACTGTCCGCTTGATAAACCTGCTTGGTGGACAGCATGACTAGTTTTCTCTCTTTTCCCATCTCTAGATGTCAACCTGATGCATGAGGATTAGGTCTATAATAAAAATACACCACAATAATTGCCAAAGTTTCCTCATTAGTTACAAAGCTAACCCAGTCTGCAGAAAATCTGAGCCTGCAGATTACAGAAAATTAGGATATTAGTTTATTGATATCTTTGCTACATACGACTTTCTCCAGAAGAGATTTTTTTATCCCCCCCTGCGTACAAAATACTGTTCAGTTCGATGAAATAACCTCTGAAAGAATTTGCACTTCATCCTGAAGAATCCTCTGAGTGTCATTCAAAAACAGAAGACTCCTTCAAATTTGACTTGTGCATTCAATAGGATTAACTAGGACTTAGGCCTGACAGCTGAATTTCAAATGATTTTACAGCCTGAAAGAAAGGTGTCAGATAGTTCATTGATATATTCACTCATGCAGTTTTTGTAGGAACATCATCTTCAAGTAATGCTAATCCTGCAACTAATGTGAATGACGGTAAGTATTAAAGTTATATAAATTTCATGCAAGCAGACTTTAAAGACTCTTAAAAATGGCCCAGCATGGGTTTGTCTTAGAAAATTATTCTCATGTGTCCAATGTCAAAAATTTCTCAATTTTCAATACCATGTAATGTAACACTTTGTTAGAGCATATCAGAAGATTAGAAGGAAATGTCCATGCAATTTAAAAAAAAACTCTACAGTCAATGGGGAAAAAAATCCTACAAAGTGAATTCTTTGTTTCATACCTTCTCCAAACATTTAGAACTGGAACTAATCTTCATCACAAACATAAATAAACTAACTTCTGGCCATTTTCATGTGATTGCTCCCCAATCCTCAAATGAACAAACTTTAAAGAATAATCAAAACACAGTGAACCTATTCTCCCACAAGAGAATAGAAAAACTAACTTTAGGAAATCAATTCAATTCAAATTAATTGAATTAACCAACACTTTAGCCTGCAAAAGCAAATCTGTACTCATGGGCTTCACAATAGACTACTTACTGCTTTATAGCACAATACAGACTTATATCTAATTTTTATTTTTTTAAAGTATTTCATTTGTAACTTGTTATGATGTTTAAAGCCAAGGCCATAATTCTTAGTTTTACTCAGCTTGCATAATTGATCATCATTTCATTAATAAGATACTTGCCAAGAATTTTCATTCATGTTCCTAAGCTGATTTAGTTTGCTTAAGCAAATCCTTGTAGTGACAGACTAGTCAGCTGTCATAAGAGCATGAAGGATTTTAAACTGCATCCTTGAGTCATGTGATTTGCCTGTAGATGAAGTCACATTATGTGAATTAAGTTTATCTGTTGTCCTTTGTGTGGTAATTGACTTTAGCCCATTAACTTTCACCCAATGTAATTCTATCCATTTTCTATTTTGTTATCTGCAGCTACACATTTTTTCCATCCCACAATTAAATGCAAATCACTGTTTCTTAAAAAAAAGCTTGACATCACCCTGCTCATCCATACAGTCACAGATGGAAATAGCGTAGATCTAAAATCAACCTTGTTGACAAAGCAAGTGAAGTGTGGTGTCAATTACACAATAGAAGCCTGGGAAATGAACATATTCACCCTGTCTATATTAATCATTCTACATAGGAGACCACAAAGCAAGTAAAATTAAACCAAATGCTTTGTTTATCTTAACCTACTTGTAACTCCATAAATTTTCTTACACCAAGCAATGTATTTATTGGATTGCTTAGGCAGAGAAAAAAAATATTTATGTGGCTGCACTGGATAAAACTATAATGGTCATTCAGTGGCTTTGCATGATGAGCTTGCACCTGCTTGATCTGTTGCAGGCACAGCACCATGTTCATTCAGCCTGCTGGTTATAATTCCTGCATCTTTCCAGTACTAATTGTGCTATTAATTAACCAGGGGATGTGGTTTCTCCAGGAACCAACAGCAGTTCAAGCCAACATGGAATGCCTAAAGGCAGCTGCACCAATTAAAGGGGAGAGATGTTATGGCTGCAGCAGGTGGTGGAAGTCACTGTGGAGATTATTGCAACTGATAGAAGTCATATGGCACATCAGAGACAGCAGGTGTCATGGTTTTTTTTTGACATAGCATCATCAGAGATTGCTGTAGAGGTTAACTAGACGCACAATCTACACAAAGTATGGAATGGGAGTTGATAGGACTGCAGCAAAGACAAGAGAAATGAGAAGCAGGCCTCCTACTGGTTTCTGAGAACTTGGAATTGCACACTGATTCAAATGCAGAGAAGTCAGATAAGGCCTTTAAAGGGTCAACTGATGTGAAAACCAAATCCTTCCGTACAAGGAAATGCTTGGTAATAATTACTCTTATTTCCTCGGTTGTACCATTGGAGGTCTTAATAAATACTAAGAAAAGCTTGTAAGTTTAGAAGCACAAATCTTTACTCACATCAAGTACTGGTCATGTATTGGTACACTGTCACAATGAGCATGCTCACCACTCAAGTGTGATGCAGCTCTTACAGTCTTGCAGTGTTCATGCTCCAGCATAAAATAGTCCCAAGTTTCCTCGGTATATAACATCCTCCTTAAAAAAGTTAAAAATTAAAAGATTTAGTAAGATTTAAAATTTCTTAAAAATAAGTTGTTAAACTGCTTCTTTACGTGCACTTGCCCTTAAGAATTAATCATTCTAATTACACAATTGCAGATCTATATTCTTTCCAGCGGAATCGCACTGGTGGTAGGATGTTACTTCTCCACCTTGTAGACCTTGTTATGCCTGTTTGCTTCGGTGATGTTAGTATGCTTGAGGGTGTTGGTGATGTTTGCCTCCTGTTGTACTCCTGTTGCTTGCTGTTCAGTCGTTACGGTGTTCTTGGTTGGGGTTTCTACTCGCATTCTCTCATAAGTTGCTGGAATTTTAGAAGCTGCTGGTGCTTCTGGCACTTTCTGTGTCAGATCTGGTATTGGGTGAATGTGGGTCCTGTTTCATCTCAGCTGCCTGCCAGATTCAGTCTCAATGATGTATGTCCTTGGCATCTCCTCTTCTCTGACAATCTTTGCTGGACTCCAGGCTTTTATGAACTTGAACATGCACATGCTGCCTTCTGAAGAGTTCTGGTCGTGTTTGTGCATGTTTATTGTAATGTTGATGACTTTCCTCTTGTTTCCTTTTGGTCATCTGGTGGATGGTTTTTGCTTGGCAGGGTTGTCTTGTACTTTCTGCCATTCAGAAGCTCTGCCAGGGATTTCATGTCAGCCCTCAAAGGCGTGGCTCGCAGTGACAGAAGGGCGAGGTAGGGATCTTCCTTTGTCTCTCGACACTTTGTGAGAGTGTGTTTAATTGTATGTACATGCCTCTCAATGAATCCATAAGCCCTTGGGGTAATGTGGTGATAAAATAGTGATGGTGAACCCATATTCTGCAGCTATTTCTCTGAAGTCACGCGATGTGAATTGGGTCCCATTGTCATATATCACTTGTTCAGGTCTCCCCTGTTCTGTGAGGAATGCACGTGTTGCAGCAGAGATGGTTGATGCTTTCAGGTCCTTCACTTTCCTGATGAAGGGGAATTTGTACTAGCAGCAGGACACAATCCGATACCGTTCTTGGTTTTCTGTGAACAGGTCTGCTCCTACTGTGCGCTATGCCTGGCGGGTATTTCTGCGGGTATCTTCTCTTCCTTTTGTTCTGTATTTCTGGCATGCTGGTCATGTAGCCACCATGTTTTCGATGTCCTTATACATGCCTATCCAGTAAACTGCTGACTTTGCATTTCTCCATTCCCATGAGGCCTTGGTGTATTTTCTGGAGAATATCTTTTTTCATTGACTCTGGTATTACCAGCCAAGACCCTGACAACAGTACACCATTCTCCAGGGATATGTCATCCCTGACTGACCACTACTGATGCATTGTAAGCTGAACCTGTTTTATCCTTTCTGGCCATCCCTGTATCACCTGCTGGGAGGAGCAGCTGCAGCTCTTCATCCTTTGTGGTTTCTTCTTTAATCAGGCTTAGTTTGTTATTGGTCACCCTGATGAGGTGATGTATCTTGATTTCCATGTCTTTCATTTTGTATTTTTCATTTGGGGAAAGACGTGTCAAAGCATCAGCGAGCACCATTTCCTTCCCTGGCCTCTTCTTACTCTTTGGCTTGGCTTCGCGGACGAAGATTTATGGAGGGGGTAAAAAGTCCACATCAGTTGCAGGCTCGTTTGTGGCTGACAAGTCCGATGCGGGACAGGCAGACACGGTTGCAGCGGTTGCAGGGGAAAATTGGTTGGTTGGGGTTGGGTGTTGGGTTTTTCCTCCTTTGCCTTTTGTCAGTGAGGTGGGCTCTGCGGTCTTCTTCAAAGGAGGTTGCTGCCCGCCAAACTGTGAGGCGCCAAGATGCACGGTTTGAGGCGTTATCAGCCCACTGGCGGTGGTCAATGTGGCAGGCACCAAGAGATTTCTTTAGGCAGTCCTTGTACCTTTTCTTTGGTGCACCTCTGTCACGGTGGCCAGTGGAGAGCTCGCCATATAACACGATCTTGGGAAGGCGATGGTCCTCCATTCTGGAGACGTGACCCACCCAGCGCAGCTGGATCTTCAGCAGCGTGGACTCGATGCTGTCGACCTCTGCCATCTCGAGTACTTCGACGTTAGGGATGAAAGCGCTCCAATGGATGTTGAGGATGGAGCGGAGACAGCGCTGGTGGAAGCGTTCTAGGAGCCGTAGGTGGTGCTGGTAGAGGACCCATGATTCGGAGCCGAACAGGAGTGTGGGTATGACAACGGCTCTGTATACACTTATCTTTGTGAGGTTTTTCAGTTGGTTGTTTTTCCAGACTCTTTTGTGTAGTCTTCCAAAGGCGCTATTTGCCTTGGCGAGTCTGTTGTCTATCTCATTGTCGATCCTTGCATCTGATGAAATGGTGCAGCCGAGATAGGTAAACTGGTTGACCGTTTTGAGTTTTGTGTGCCCGATGGAGATGTGGGGGGGCTGGTAGTCATGGTGGGGAGCTGGCTGATGGAGGACCTCAGTTTTCTTCAGGCTGACTTCCAGGCCAAACATTTTGGCAGTTTCCGCAAAGCAGGACGTCAAGCGCTGAAGAGCTGGCTCTGAATGGGCAACTAAAGCGGCATCATCTGCAAAGAGTAGTTCACGGACAAGTTTCTCTTGTGTCTTGGTGTGAGCTTGCAGGCGCCTCAGATTGAAGAGACTGCCATCCGTGCGGTACCGGATGTAAACAGCGTCTTCATTGTTGGGGTCTTTCATGGCTTGGTTCAGCATCATGCTGAAGAAGATTGAAAAGAGGGTTGGTGCGAGAACACAGCCTTGCTTCACGCCATTGTTAATGGAGAAGGGTTCAGAGAGCTCATTGCTGTATCTGACCCGACCTTGTTGGTTTTCGTGCAGTTGGATAATCATGTTGAGGAACTTTGGGGGACATCCGATGCGCTCTAGTATTTGCCAAAGCCCTTTCCTGCTCACGGTGTCGAAGGCTTTGGTGAGGTCAACAAAGGTGATGTAGAGTCCTTTGTTTTGTTCTCTGCACTTTTCTTGGAGCTGTCTGAGGGCAAAGACCATGTCAGTGGTTCCTCTGTTTGCGCGAAAGCCGCACTGTGATTCTGGGAGAATATTCTTGGCGACACTAGGTATTATTCTATTTAGTAGAATCCTAGCGAAGATTTTGCCTGCAATGGAGAGCAACGTGATTCCCCTGTAGTTTGAGCAGTCTGATTTCTCGCCTTTGTTTTTGTACAGGGTGATGATGGTGGCATCACGAAGATCCTGAGGCAGTTTACCTTGGTCCCAACAAAGCCTGAAAAACTCATGCAGTTTGGCATGCAGAGTTTTGCCGCCAGCCTTCCAGACTTCTGGGGGGATTCCATCCATACCTGCTGCTTTGCCACTTTTCAGTTGTTCGATTGCCTTATATGTCTCATCCAGGGTGGGAACCTCATCCAGCTCTAGCCTTAGGGGCTGTTGAGGGAGCTGGAGCAGGGCGGAATCTTGGACTGAGCGGTTGGCACTGAAAAGAGATTGGAAGTGTTCTGACCATCGGTTGAGGATGGAGATCTTGTCGCTGAGGAGGACTTTGCCGTCTGAGCTGCGCAGCGGGCTTTGGACTTGGGGTGAGGGGCCGTACACAGCCTTTAGAGCCTCGTAGAAACCCCTGAAGTCGCCAATGTCCGCGCTGAGCTGTGTTCGTTTGGCGAGGCTAGTCCACCACTCATTTTGGATCTCCCGGAGTTTGCGCTGAAGATGGCTGCATGCGCGACGGAAGGCTTGTTTCTTCTCTGGACAGGACGGCTTTGTAAGGTGAGCCTGGTGGGCAGCTCGCTTCTTTGCCAGCAGCTCCTGGATTTCCTGGCTGTTTTCGTCAAACCAGTCCTTGCTTTTCCTGGAGGAGAAGCCCAGTACCTCTTCAGTGGATTGCAGTATGGTAGTCTTCAACTGATCCCAGAGGGTTTCAGGGGACGGGTCCGTGAGGCGGGTTGCAACGTCGAGCTTTGCTTTGAGGTTTGCCTGGAAGTTTCCTCTCGCTTCGTCTGACTGCAGGTTTCCAACATTGAACCTCTTTCTGGGGGCTTTATTGTTCCTGGGCTTTGGCTTGAAGTGAAGGTTGAGCTTGCAGCGAACCAGCCGGTGGTCAGTGTGGCATTCCGCGCTAGGCATGACCCTCGTGTGGAGCACATCTTGTTTGTCACTTTCTCGCACCAGGATGTAGTCCAGGAGGTGGCCTAAACTTCAAGGTAACGTCGTAACATTAGAGCCGGAGAAGTAGCCTCTGTAGTCTGGCTGGTGCCTTGCTTAGGTTCTTTTTCTGGATGTGTTCCAGTGGGCGATGATCACTCTCTACAAACTGTTTCCCATAGAGGAATTTGTGGAATTTTTCACATCCATATACGACTGCCAGCAGCTCCCTTTCAATATTGGCATATTAGGTCTCTGCTGTTATCAGGGCCTATGAGGCAAAGGCTGTTGGTTTTCCTTCCTGCACCAATGCTGCCCCAAGGCCGCTGGTGGAAGTGTCTACTTATAATGTGACAAGTTTTTTTCTCTCATAGTAACTCAGTTTTACTTCTCTGCAGACCACTTCCTTAAGCTTGTTGAAATCTTGCTGATGCAATGGTGACCACTGAAACTCTACATCCTCTTTCAGCAACTCTCTGAGGTTGGCTGTGTGGTCTGACAGGTGCAGGGTGAAGGAACTCATATATTGGACCAGGCCAAGGAAGCTTCATAGTTCCTTTATGTCCTTTGGGTGTTCCATTTCAGGAATGGCTGCTACGCTTTCTGTGCTTGGCCTGACCCCTTCAGGTGTGTACACCATTGTGAAGAACTGGCATTCCTCCACTTTAATGATGCATTTGTTTGCATTGAGTTTGATGCCGGCCCCTCTTGTTCTCTCCATGGCCTCATGTAGGTGGAAATCATGAGTTTTCCCATCTCTGCCAAAGTGTTACAGAGTTCTGTGTTGTGTATTGGCCTATGTGTTGTGTGGTTTTATGTAAAAAAAGTGACAGTTTGCCTTTAAGAGCCAAAGTGAAGGTGGACTGCTGAGAGAGTGGGAGATGGACTGAGCATATGCAGAAAATAATCTAAAAATTTCTGGACTTGGATGATAAACCACTGGGTGGTGCTGTGGCGTGGAAGAAGGCCCAGAGCAAAAGTCATGGTCTGGAGGACAGTTTAGAATGTTGGGATTTCAAAAAGGACGAACATTCTGAAGGCAGCCAGAAGCATCCGGACCAAGCCAGTTGTTCCTTTCTCTGCAAGCAACACAAGACAACTTTGAATTTTGTGCTCTCTCTCTCTCAAAGATCTTTTGGCTTCAGTTTACCAAACAAACTGAATTTTGTTTGTGATCTTTGCTTCGGTTGAGATCGAAGTTTTGTGAGTCTTGTATGTTTTGTGTCTAAGTTTTTCTGTAGGCTGGTTGGTAATATAACTTAGACTTTAATTACATATGTTACATTTAGGCTGGGGAATTTATTAGTTCTGCACTGTTATAGAAATTTTCATAGTAGCCAGTGGGCATTGTTATAAAAGGGGGGATTTTGAATTAAAGTTTGGAGGTGAATTTTTGTTAATAAAGTAATTGTTCATCTTTACCCCTGTGTGATATGCCTTCTTTGTGGTTGCTGGTTTGATCTTGTAACACAAAAATCTGGATGCCATCTGCGATGCCAACAGCGCCCTTGCATCCCCTGTAGGTCTCATCTATCTTTTGCTTGAAGATGTCTTGGCTCAACTTTAGGCCAAAAGGTAGGCACAGGAACTTATACAGGCCAAATGGAGTATTGAATGTTGTTAGCAGTGTTGATTCTTTATCCAGCTTCACATTCCAATACCCATTCTTGGCATCTAGCTTACGAAAGATTTTGGATCCAACTGGTTCAGAAGTGATGTCTTCCAGTATTGGATAGTGCCCTCTTTTGATTGCTTGATGTAAGTCTTTGGGGTCCAGACATATTCTTAGGCGACCATTCAGTTTTTATTTTAATACTATAGAATTTACCCAGTCACTTGGCTCTACTACTTTTGCTATTACTTGTTTTTCTTTCATTTCTTCCAGCTCCTGCTTCAGCTTCAGTTTCAGCTCTATTGGCACCTTCCATGGACCATGGATTATCGGTTTGTATTTTGGGTCTATAGAAATGCGGTATTCAAAGTTCCCAAAACACCCGACTGTGTCATCAAAGCATTCAGGGTACATGTCCATGAGCTCAGCCTTATTTGTGATCGGAGGGTGTTACTCTAGTGGGGTGTCATTATTGATCCTCTTGGACATTTTCTTCTCCCTGATCTCATTGTTTACAGAGATTAGCTGTAGTTTCTGACAACTATTCAGGCCTAGGATTGCTGGTTCGTCAGCATCAGCCACAAAGAATGTGCATATGATGCTCTTTCCTTTATGTCTGGCTTTTATTTGGACTTTTCCTAGTTTAATAATGAAGCCACCATAGGCTGTGAGTGTGACATTTATGGCTTCTAGTGTGCCTTCCTCTGGGTACCCATTCTTTATGTGCTCGGGGAACATCTGGCGGTACACTCTAAGTGGGAAGACATTGCTTTGTGATCCTGTATCCAACTTTATTTTCAAGTTGAATATTTTTGGTTTGTTGCTGATCTTTTTATTTGGATTGTGGTGTGTAATTCATTTTTTTCTCCCTTCCCTTTCTTGGACGTCTCAGGGAGGAGTATTGTTTCGCTGCCCAGCGTCAGTGAATCGGAGTCACTGCTGTCATTTCCCTTGACGTGGTGTACTTTCCTTCTGTGTTCTTGGTTTCTATCTCTTTTCATGTCAGACCTACACATCTTTTCCCAATGAATGACCTTCCCACAGGTCCTGCACTTCAAAACATACGCGGGGCACTTCTTGCGGTCATCGAAGGGGTGTATTCTGCCGCACTTCCTGCAATTCTCGGATGTCTGCGACTTTCTCTGTGTGCGCTTTATAGCATCGACCCTTCAATCTCTATGCTGCATGATGGGAGAAGGATTGCATTTGCCTCCTAGTGGCCTTGAAGGCCTTAGCTGTGTCTACGGCATCTGCTAGTTTCAAGTTGTCTTTTCCTATGAGAGCTTTCTGCCCTTCGGGATGAGCGCTTCCCCAGATTAGTTGGTCGACTATTCTCTCCTCTATTTCTCTGAACTTGCATTTTGCTACCATGTTCTTTTGCCTTGTGAGGAAATTATCTACTGACTCATCAGGCTCTTGTTTTAATCCCTGGAACTCATATCACTTTATTGTATGGTTGAATTTTGGTTCCAGATGAGAGGAAAATGTTTCTAATATCCTTTCTGGGTTATTTTCTTCCTCTTCAGCCAGCTCCCAGCTATTAAACAGGTCTAGTCCTCGCTCCCCCATCCAAAGAAGGATGTAACTAATCTTTTCCTCTGGTGTGATTCCCTTGAGGAAACTTTTGAATGCCAGGTTGTACTTCTGCTTGAACATTTTAAAAGCCTATATGATGTCGCCAGCTTCCCCGTCCATGGCGGGGTGCAATGCTGCTGCGGCCATCTTCTTCTCCAGCTCTGGTCGTCAGGTAATGCTGCTTTTTCTTTGTTTCATTCTCTTCATGTTTATTTTGGTTTATAGGAATTTTTTTCTATATGTCCAACATGCCAGAAATACCGAACAAAAGGAAGAGATGATACCCGCAGAAATACCTGCCAGGCCATGGCACACAGTGGGAGCAGACCTGTTCACAGAAAACCAAGAATGGTATCTGATTGTGTCCTGCTACTACTTCAAATTCCCCTTCATCAGGAAAGTGAAGGACCTGAAAGCACCAACCATCACTGCTGCAGCACGTGCACTCTTCACAGAACAGGGACTACCCAAACAAGTGATATATGACATTGGGACCCAATTCACATCGTGTGACTTCAGAGAAATGGCTGCAGAATATGGGTTCTCCATCACTATGTCATCACCACATTACCCCAAGGGCCATGAATTCAATCCCACCGCTGCCATCATGTTATGTCCTCAGTTGTGCAATCGGAGGTCTTAATAAACACTAAGAGAAGCTTGTAAGTTTAGAAGCACAAATGTTTACTCACATCGGTCCTGAGCAGACTAACCACTCAAGTGTGATGTGGCTCTTACAATGTGTCTCACTGAGCATGCTCACCATTCAAGTGTGATGCAGCTCTTACAGTCTTGCAGTGCTCATGCTCCAGCGTAAAATAGTTCCAGGTTTCCTCTGTATATAACAATTACCAATAAGTTCGCATACAAATGTCAGGGACTGTGCGGTAATCTAGCACTAAATCTCTCAGCAGAACAGCAACTTTTCCTCTAGTAAACAATGGCAGAAGTGCCATCCAGGTGCCTAGTATAGGCCAACCTTGACAGTGAGCCACATCCTAAAACCATGGTAAAGATACATAACCAACATTTCAGACCTGAAATGGTTTAAATTTCACGTGTCATAAACATCAAATAAAGGTCTAATTTTATGAATGATACATGGAATTTCATAGTTTGCAATATGCCATAGGTTTCAGGCTGAGTAAAAGCGAATGCTGCAAAATGAAATATTTAAGTCATCCTTCAGTGAATCCTTCCAATTGTAATAGCAATCAAGAACTGGACTGTGGGGAAACAGCAGTAAACAGGATTTTACAAACCTAGCAGTGAATAAACTGTACCCAAATGTTAATTAAAGGCATCATAGATAGAGAGTAGGACTTTTAATATAAGATTACATTGGAGAGTGTATGGCTGGGATATAGAGAACCAGCACTGCTGGATTGACTGTAACTTATCAAACTCCACACAACCTAATACTGTCATTGGTGTACAACTGATGCTGAATGATTATGCATGGATTTATACCCTGATGAAGGGCTCAGGCCCAAAAGGTCGGTTACCCTTTGCTTCCTATGGATGCTGCGTGACCTGCTGAGATTCTCCAGCCTATTTGTATACTACACATGCGTTACCATAGTTTACATACAAGCAGTAAAATGTGACCTTTGCAAATACAAAGCAATGATGTTATTTAACACAAAATATTTACACTGGCAACTGTTGTAAAATTAAAAAATATTATTAACTCAATCTTATATATGGAAAGATAAACACCCTCACCTATATAAAGTCCATTTATAAAAAATTAAAAAGAATGGAAGTTTAGCTTTACCAAACTTTAGGTTTTATTATTGGGCAATCAATATATGAAACCTCATGTTTTGGCTATATTATAATCACTGGAAGATTGTCCAATATGGTTCTCACTGGAATCTAATTCTGTTACAACATTTTCTCTCACTTCTCTTCTTGGATCTTCTCTTCCTAAATCTCGAAATAAATCAACTAATAATCCGGTGGTTAAATATATTTTGAGGATATGGATACAACGTAGAAAACATTTTGGTTTAATGAGATTTTCTCTCTCTAATCCTATTTTTTCTGTTTCTTTCTTTCAACCTTCCATTATTGATGCAACTTTTAAAGAATGGTATCGATTGGGCACAAAATGTTTTAATGATTTATTTGTCAAGGGGAGTCTCGCTTCCTTTGAACAACTTTCTACCAAATACTCTTTTTTTTTGTTACTTACAGATTAGAGATTTTTTTATGATCTCAATTACATACATTTCCCAAGAGGACTGATAAGAATTTAATAGATGTAATTTTTAATTTACAACCCTTCTATAATGGTTTAATATCTAACATTTATGATATAGTAGTAGCAGGCTTTATTTGTCACTTTAAGAAAAAAAATGAGACGTTTCCCCAAACCTACATAAAAACAACATAACAACTGCAAACAGGGCCATTTTGACCCTTAGCCACCACTGAATCCCCACAGAAAAGTGAAATATCACAAAATTAAGCTATCTCTGAATGCACACACTTCTCACAACTACAACTACTTTAAGAGGCTGGCCCATGGTTATAGAAAAGACAGATTGAAATATGTCTTTTTATGTTAAAATGCCTGCTAGAGACTGTTCATTTGATCCAAAGAGGCCACTGCAGACTACTACCATGCCACCATCAAGCCCAGGTTTACAGGCATCTGGATGTTAAATTGACTTTTTTAAAGGGAAAACCACTCTTACAATTTGCCGCCTCTCGAGGTTGAAGCCACAGCATCTTCCCAACAAGGCCCCAGCGATCCTGGTCATGCATTCTCAGGAGCCCCGAACTGGGCCCATGACTCTGCAACTCTGGACACCTCCTCTGGCTCCACCGCTTCAAACACCTTGGGACACCTCGTCTGACTACATCATGCCATCTCCATGACTCCCAGTATCAGACAACGTCAACTCCAGTGCTGAAGACTGAAGGCCACATCACCCTCAGCTGTCGAGTCTGCAACATAAGCTCCATCCCTCAGCAATCGAGTCTGTACACTTTGCAGCCTCTTTTGGAGATCTGCTCTTGCTTGGCATTCCCCAAATTTCAATGTCCAACTCCTTGTGTTCCAGCCTCTATCTCCTTCCACTGAAATATTGAGCATGGCACCTACTTAGGGGAGTTCCTGCAGCAGCCAGTCTGGAGAAGCTACTGTGGGCTACAGACATGCTGCCATGTTGTTATTCATGAGAGAGGTTCTCTCAGATAAAAATAAAAAATCCTGGGAACAGAATCTACAGCTTTTAATTCCTGAAGAAACTTGAAATGCGATTTTTAAAATTGGTTAATACTTCTTCTTAATGTGCTCACCACTCTCTCCTACAATTTAAAGTAATCCATAGGGGCCACATGACAATTGACTAACTATCTAATTTTTATGTGGATATATCTCCTCAATGCGATAAATGCAACAATGGAGGTGCATCATTAATTCATATGTTTTGGGCATGCCAGAGTCTTGAGAAATATTGGACTGAAGTATTTCAAATTTTCTCTGTACTTTTTAAAGTTAATTTTAAACCAAATCCCTTATCTGCTTTATTTGGTATTGTTGGAGAGAGTGGCATAACATTAACGACATCTGAGCTGGATGTATTAGCTTTTATTTATCTTATGGCAAGGCGGGCGGTTTTGCTCAGATGGAGGGACGTTACCCTGCCTAATCATGTCATGTTTAAACTTAGAGAAGATTAGATGCTCAATTTACGATTTGAATTCAAACACTGTGGGGACACTTTTTGAATTATTTTTATAATCTTTAAATTGTTATGAAGGTAGCTTCTTTCTTAGTCAAAGAATTACATTTTCCTTTATAATAAAATAATATATTATCAATACAATATAATCTGTTCAATTAAAATGTGGAGTACCTTGGATGAAATGATATGATTTAAGTGGAATGTATCCTTTTGAATTTTAACATATATCCATATGTACTCTGTATTTTTGGATGTGAAATTTCAATGTTAATTAAAAATATTGAAAAAGAAAGAAATATTATTGACGGGTTTCTTTCAGGTTGTAAGATTATTCAGAATTCAGCTGACAACATAAAAATAGTTCTGCACTCAAAGTTTAAGGTTGATGTTGCATTGTAAAATGGTGTCAGTGCTCTGTATGAAAAGCCAGAAATCTATGATAATAATAATGAATTATTACAATCAATTTTGTTTTGCACATCTTGGTAATTCCAATAAAAATGATCACTAAATAATTTTGAAAACAACAGAAATATCATCCACAGTCATTGATTGCAAATTGTGCCAGAACTCACAACTAAAACATTAAATTAATCAATTTTTAAAAAAATAATTGTTCTGTTCAAGAATGATTAATTATTATGCACTGATATCTATTTCTTTGGCCTCATTTAATTAGTGTACACATATGACATTTTTTAATGGTCAAGGAGATGAATGATTGGAAAAGACAGGCCAGTAGCACATTCAGTAACTTCATCTGACAAAAAACATTGAAGTGCAATTCATCATGAAGGTCAAGCAGTTTGTGGTGAAATAAACCAAAGTGATTATTTTGCACTGCTATGGTCATCTTCCATTTGTGGCAGTAAATGATGGATTCTGAAGGTGATGGTGACCCATGTAATCCATTAGCAGTAACATCATGCACTCAAAGGATAAAGATATTTTCTTCCTGCATGAATCTGTTATGGTGAAAAAAGAATCCAACTAATAAATTCATCACTCGCTATTCATACAGATATAAATTTTGTATTTTTCAACGTTCCTCTTTCTCCAGCAGTCTCTAGGCACATAACATACCTCGTCAAAAGTACTAAACCACAGAGTCGGCACATCTCTGTAGTCTGTTGTTTGTGCAATTTGCAGAATATTTTTGAAACTTTGTATTTGCAAACTGATTGTAAATAACAGTACAAATTGCCAGATGCACAAAGGAGTGTGAATGGTGGGTGACTGGAATTCTCTGGATGTACACCTCTGTTACTGCCAACTGTTTTAAAGGGCAACATACACATCAGAAGCTGTGAATCACAGTTTTACAGCCTAGTTTGTCTACAATATGTGGCATTCTAACATGATTCATTGGGGAAGACTGAGACAAGAGCAGATGCTTTCTGAATTTATCTCAGTTGGTTCCTTGTAGCGCATGTAAAACTGAAGAGGAGATTAAGATCTCCATGGCTTTATCATGTTCAGAAGTATATACTGTGCCAAGGTTTATCCTGTCTAATCCTTGTGTTAGGCAAACCAAATTAAATGCAAGGAGGAATTGAACTGTTAATTTAACAAGTATTCCCCTTAGAACATTTACTCACTCACAAAGAAATTAAATTTAGAATTAACATAGCTGTATTAGTTTTGGAATTAAAAAAAATTCTGATTAGACTGAAGATTTCCATTACTCCTGCAGAAGTGCCAACGATCTTCACACTGTTGCTCCATTTCTGTTGTTTATTTTTGTCAAAATGACGGTGACTGAACAGAAAGACACCGACAAACAGTCAGTATTTCTGATCATTACATTTAGAATTCCCCAGAATGACAAAAGAATCCATGTTATGCCATTTTCTGTAGAAATGCAAGATCTATACTAGATCTGAACAGACATAAATTTTCAACAAGGACAGTATTGGAGTGAGATCTGCACTTTCTGTTTCGAGTCTCTTCTTATTTATTTTATTTTTCCTTCCTGAGATCTGCTTTAATTTTTTTTCCTCTTTGCATATTTTATATATGGTATGCTGTCATTCCTTGTGCATGAATGACACAGTATCATTTTTTGGAATGTCAATATGATAAACTGGGTTTTAAAGACAGAGGATTATGCATATATCCCATCCCTTCCTTGGGTCTGATTGCTTGAATTTCAACTTGTTTCCTATGGTTGTTTCGTTATATGCCAATGAGATTCACGGTGACTTTTGATTCATTTATTCTTGATGAGGTTAGCTGGAAATTTGATGTAAAATTGTGAAATCCAAGAAATGTTTGTCCTTCTTACTTAAGTCAAAGCTTTGTATCATCAAGGCTTATAGAAACTGTCAATTTAGTGTCTGGACATTTCCTTAGTGGCCAGGGGCATGCCGATCTGTTCAAAATGTTCACTGAGAGGAAAATTCTTTCAAACCATTTTCCCATTCATTTTATTATATGCAATTTCTCAATTAACTACTTTTATTCACTGAAAATAAATCAATGAAGCAGCAGCATCCAGTAGAATGAACATCAGATTCACGTTCTGAGCAAATTGTAGGAGCTATGGGTTTGCAACAATTTGGGCCCATGGGTCCCGGGAGACTTCATCCTGCATTCTTGAAAGAAGTGGATAGTGAGTTGTTCGATGTGCTATTTACAATTTTCCAAATTTCTTCAGATTCAGGTAAGTTCCATTAGTTTGGAAAATAGCAAGTGGAACTTTATTCATGAGGGAAAGAGAAAGAAAGCACAAAATCCCTTAGATTGCACCATTTTATTATCTGTACACTGGCTGAAAGGCTATATCTGTCTGTTACAGACTTCTGTTACTATATATAGTGTGGGCTTGGAACAGGGAAAGACACAGATAACAGCAATCTGGAGCCAGCCTGTCTGTTTCTTCAAAGCCACAGAGCAGCTTGTTTATTGCTCCATTGAAATACTGAAACAAATGAATGTTTGCAAAGAAGGACATCTGTTTAAACAGATGCTTGTTGACTTGTGCTTTTGGGAAATTGAAAGTAAGAACCATGTATTGCTCAAGCAAGTCATGTGATTAAAGACACTTGAAAAGAAAGCATTTTAGTTTTCAACCAGATTCATCTAGAAAGACAGAAGTGACTGCAGAAGAAGATGGTTACTTCAGCTGCTTCTCTTTGTCAAGAGAGAGCAATACTACTGTGGTCACTTCTGACTGACCCATATTTGGGTAAAGAAAACAAGATAATTCTTGCATCTGGATCGTGAACGTTTAGATGGTTGCTTCATCTGACCCTTGCCTGGGCTTCTGAAAGCATTGCAGAAGTCACAAGCTTCGTAACCCCTATGAAAGGGGGAAGTTGTGACAAATCATTCATCTGAAGGAACATTTCTCTGAAAGCAACTTGACAAGAATTCATGAGTTTTGAGTAGTCTGATGACTTGTTGCCTCATCTACTCCATAATTACTTTTGAACTTCAGTTTAAAGATTCTGAGTTTCAACACAAGATTTCTGAGACAGAACTTTGAACTTGACTTTTCAGAATTGTGCCTAAGCTGTAATGGTTTGGGTAACTTACATTTGCACATATTTGGGATTCAGTTTAGAGTTAAGTAAGATATTGTATTATTAATAGTTAATAAAAATTATTTTTTTAAGATACCATTGTCTTGGTGAATTTCTATTGCTGCTGGTCTATGATGTAACAATTCGAACGTCAAGCACTATCACGCTGAGCACTGAGGCATTGGTGCACCTCAGGGCTATGTGGTCAGCCCGCTCCTGTTTTCGCTACTGACCCACAATTGCAACGACAGATCCAACTCCAACAGTGTCATCAAGTTTGCAGATAATACAACAGTAGTTGGCCTCATCAGCAATAACGATGAGTCATGCTACAGAGAACAGGGGTAGAATCTTGTGATATGATGTGAGAGTAACAACCTAAGTCTCAACATGGATAAGACAAAGGAGATGATCATGAACATTAGAAGTGTCAGGAACAACTACCCTCCACTACACATCAACAACTCTATAATGGAGAATACCAAGTTCCTTGGAGTTCACTTAACTACTGACCTATTGTCAACACACAATATCTCCTCACTTGTCAGGAAGGTGCAACAGTAACTACACTTCTTGAGAAGATTGAGGAGGGCAAGGCTACTGGCCATCATCATGTCAAACTTCCAGAGTTCTATCAAGAGTGTCCCGTCCGGCTGCATCACAGTGTGGGTCAGATGCTGCAGAGAAATGGATCTGTTGTAATTCACAGGACCATAAGAGTAGCAGAGAGGATCACTGGATTCTCCCAACACCACCCCCCCCCCACCCCCTCCCTTCCCCACACCTCTCCCAATCAACGTTATCTACCAGGATCGTTGTCTGAAGAGGACATGCAAAATCATTGAGGACCTTCCATCTCACACACAGCACCTTTCAGCTGCTCCTGTTGGGGAGAAGAACAGCTTCTTCTCACAGGCATTGAGAATGCTGAACTATCAATGTAGCTGCTCACATTGACCATCTGAGAGTCTCATATTCATGAAACAATATTTATTATTTATTTGTTTGTATGAATACTTGTCCTGCATACACATCATTTGTATGTGTGTTATGTCTGGTTGTGTGTTTGCGCATTTTGTACTGAGGACTGGAGAACACCATTTTGTCAGTTTGAACGTGTAATCAGATGACAATAGATTTAACTTGACTATTCCTATCTTCTCCAGTAAAAAGTCCCAGGGAAGTATTGTTAAACATACTATAGCTGCCAGAAGAAGTAGTACAAGCAGGGACAATGGTAGAGTTCTGAAAATGTTTAGGAAGGTTCATTGATTAGAAATGTTTAGAGGAAAATGGGCCAAACACAGGCATCAGTGATGTGGACAAGTTGGGCTGAGGAGCTGTTTCCATGCTGTTGACTTCCCTGACTCCATGATAAGGTTCTGCCCAATGCCTTGATTGATATCTGTCCCCCACAACCAGCAACAGATCATCTGGAAATTATTTTATTGATCTCCTTGGAGCGGAGCTGCTCTCAGGTTGGCTGTTGTGCTTCCAAGGTTAGAACAGTGACTCAAGTTTAAGAAATATTTCAATACCTAATGATACACTGAAAATATGAAAGACAGGATATAAATGGAATTTCTGTTCATTTATGAGAAATGTAAACAACTGAAATCTATTTGGAATGAAATAGTTGAGCATTTCTTCAGTTTGGGGAAAATCCAGTTACTATCTAATTTATTTGAACTTTGAGAAATGAAAGTGAAGCTGTCCAGTGACTATAACCTCACTTAGTGATAAAATAAATACTCCAAGATGATCACACGACAAAAAGCCTTTTTACATACATGCCTTCCTTTATAAAAATTCTCACTATCCCTATAAAAACAATCACTTTGAAAATCTTTCTCATAATGATGCCGTTAAAAAATTGGCTTAATCCAAAAAGCAAAATTGCACTCTTCTCGGACCTCTGAGCTTCAGCAAGAAATTTAATTCCTGACTTTCCAGTGGGATTTTCATTATCTCAGGTCCAGGATTAACCAGAATAAAACTCACCTAAATGACAGTAACAGTAGTGCTATACCCAAAATTCATCCCCAATGTAAAACATGAAAGCCTCCTGCATTGTGTTTTATATTCATCGCCAGTCTGATCTTCAACCAAGGTAGTCTGAGAAATGACTGTTCTTACTCCGATTTTTCTTTCTGTCCTCCATGCCCTGCTTTCTAAAGGGGCAAAACTCAAACTGCTTCTTTTTGCCTTCCACTGAAATGTGTGACCTGAAACCTCAAATATAGGCATCTGATTTGCTTTACTTGTGGAGATCAAGGTCGAGGTCCTGTCCTGACCATTCCTGGTCACTGCTGCTAATCGAAGGCACATCTCACAAGTTTTCTGCTCACTGCTTCATTAGGGAAGTCAACCAACATTCATCTCAAATTTAAATGTTAGATCTACTGTTATGGAGTCCAGAGGACCCCAAAATCCAGCAGCAATAGATATGCACCACAACACAGGGTTATTTAAACAAAAGTAGTTTTTAATTATATTTGAACAAGAAAACAGAATTAAACTTTAACTTATTCCTTAACCTACCTAACTACTTAATCCCCCCTCTAAAACTAAGCACAGGCATGTATAATGTATATTTAAGATTAGAAAAGTTCTTTGGATCACAGTCCAATCTCACTGGTTGCAGGCAATTCTTGTACTGTGCACAGAAGTTAGCATTAACAAAGTTCACCAGTCTTTGGTGCTTAACAGGTAAATGGTTACCACTCAGGAGGGTTCTTGCTGCTTTTCAGAGAGAGATTCCTTTTGTTCCAAGACATCTGCACCTGATTCCTGTTTAATCAGTCTTGCTGACAAAACTTGCTCCCTTCAGGGTTCTCCAGATGATCCTCTTTCTTTCAGGTCACCTTTTTGACTGCCAGCCTTCTCCTTTGACCAGGCAGCCTTCCAAAGTTTGCCAGCTTGTCCCTCTGGAACTGATTTCTGTGTCTCTCCTCTCTGTTTCACTCCCTCCCTCTCTGAGAGCAAAACTGTTCTCTGCTGCTTGCTAAGATCACATGTTCCCAGAAAAACTGTATGTTGCTTTCTGCAAAAAGCATTCTTCGAAAGTCCTGGAAAGATTCTGTGTTTTAAAGTGTGTGTGTGCAAGTTGCTCTAACAATTCCTCCCAAGCCACCTCTAAATACTCTGTCACAGTACCGAGGTACAGTGAGCTCATTCATTTTGTGAGATACCTAATTCATTAACCCAGACACATGACAGCACTAAAAACAGTATAAAGTGCAGAGTTACAGAGAGAAAGAGAGAGATCAACTAATAATTTTAACCAAAATTTAGACCTTTCCTTCATCCTGAGGAGCAGACAGAGGATACCTGGGATTTGCTGCCACTTAAGCGTTCAACAAAGGCCAGATATTGCAGCATAACTGTCTCACTACACCAATATCTGAAAGAAGTGTGTTCCACTTTTATCCCTGGTGATTTTCTGATCGAGTCAGTTATTAACTTCTGAGGGAACAACAGCAAAACGGTCTGGTAATGACAAAATAACTGTAACTTTTTTTTAACATTTGTCCAAAGTGCCAGACAATTGGAATTGATAATATAACATGTCTTTAATTGGTCATTTTCAGTCACAAATGCAAAAAAAGGCCAGAAAACAAGTTTTTCCAGCAATTTTTTGTATTGCATTTAGAATTTTCTGTTTAACTCCATAAAGATGGATTTATCATTCTGCCTTCCGTTTGAATTTCTGAATGATTTATTATACAAAATTTGCAACTTTGAAATACTATATATATATTTAATTCATTCCACAACAACATTTCACGGAGTTTAGAATCCGATAAAACTCCGATGGCCCTTTAAGATAAAAGAATGTTATCACTCACATGTTATTTATGGAGGGAGATGTAAACAGCAATACTCATGATATAGAAGAAGGCAAAAGACCCATATCACCATCCTGGAATCTTGGTGGTCCTCACACTCATTAGAGTGAAACATGAAAGTTTGCATACACTGTAATTGTAGTAAAAACACAGAAATGCTGGAGGAACTTAACACGTCTCACAGTATCCATAGGAGGTAAAGAAATATAATCAACTTTTTGGGCCTGAGCCCTTTTGAGTAAAAAAGCAGGCAGGCACTTGAATTAAAAGGCTGGGGAAGGTAGAATGGGCAGGGAGAGGTGTACAGACCAACAACCAAAAGATGTTAATTGGATATGGATACAGGAGAGAGGAAAAGTGAGAATTGATTGGGGAAAGGATAAGGTTGTTTGGGACTCTGTGGAAGCAGAGCTAGAGTAAAGGAAATAGAGGGAAAAGGGAAGGGAGAGAGAGAGAACATGAGCTTGAGGAAAGGAGATATAGGGTGAGATGGTGGGTGGGGATAATGGAAACCGGATATATCGATCTAATGCCATGCAGTTGGAGGGTTCCCAGGCAGAAACCAGGGTGTTGTTCCTCCAATTTGTGGTGGTCTCAGTCTGGCAGAGTATGAAACTAGGGACAGATATGTCAGCGACGGGCAGAACCAAGGTGTTAAACAAAGGGATCTCCCAGTCTGCATCCAGTTTCTCCGATGTAGAGGAGACCACATCGGGAGCACTGTATGCAGTAGATAACCATTCCAGATTCACAAGTGTTGCTTCACTTGGAAGAACTGTTTGGAGCCCCGAATGGTGGTAGGAGAGGAGGTGTGGGTGCAAGTGGAGCACCTCCTGCAGTCACAAGGGAGCATTTGGTGGGAAAGGAGGAGTGGATGAAGGAGTCACGGAAGGAGTGTTCTCTGTGGAAGGCAGAGAATGGAGGAGCAGGGAAGATGTGTCTGGTGGTGGGATCACATAGTAAGTGGTGGAAATAGTGGAGAATGATACGCTGGATACAGAGGCTGATGGGGTGGTAAGTGAGGACAAGGGGAAGCTATCCTTGTTGCGCGTGGGGGAGGAGGGGGCCAGGGCAGATGTGCGGGTAATGGAGGGCATGGAGGAGAAGGTCGAGATGATAGTGGTAGAGGCAGACACCAATTAGTCACATCACCCTGTTCTTCATCCAGGTTTTTTTTCTTGGACTTACCTGTAAAAATGATTTCCCTTCAAATATCTGACAAATTTATATTTGAGGGTTATAACTGAATTTACTTTGACTACACTTTCAAGTAGAGGATTCCAAATTATAATTCAATGTCTGCAAAATGTAATTTTGTACATTTGCTAATGTAAAATGAAATCATTTGAAAATCAAAATTAATTGAAATTAAAAGTCACTGCTGCAGGATATTTATTATGTGTTTTTAGTATTTTTAAATCCCCGTGGCATATAATAAATTTAAAGGAAAGGAAAGAGTAGACCAGGTACTTTATCAATATTGAGTTCATATTAGTCTAAAAAACTGACTTGATACAGTTTACAATTCATTTATAAAATGAGCAGACATTATAGTCACAAATAACTTCTCTCTTTGGACATTTTTAACGACCAAATCATTGAATCAGGGGAAGAACAAATTAGTACAAAAACTGCTGCTGGAATAGATTAAATTACCAGTTCATTTAAAATTTCAAATTTTTTATTTTCAAGCATACTGTCAAGTAACTCGCATTTATATGGAGGAGAGAAAGTAAATATTAGATCTTTATCTCCCATCTGTGGGGAGTTTTGGTAGGATCCAGTACACATTATTAAATCCTATTGGTGTAAATCAGCTTCAATGCAAGAATATGGATAAGGGTTAAAGTAAAGGGAACAGAGGTAGAACAGTTTCTGTACTTGGGGTTCAAATAGTTTCTGCGCTTGTGGTAAAGTCGGTAGAGGGATTCGTAGATTTTCAATGTCATTTTTTTAGTTCTGAGTAGAGCACTTCATGCATATGGTAATATTTTTAAGTAGTATCTATTCAAGAGCGGGGTTTTTCTAAAAATCCTAAACCGAAGAATATAAACGTAAATTAAATTGCAGTTTCACCAATCACAATGGTATCGTTTTATTGCTGTAACTCTACTTCATTTATCATTGTCAAACTATGACAGAGGTCATACTTGATAAATTATGCAGATTCTATGGTGCAATAACAAAGCAATAACAAAATTTTAAATTAAAAAAAGTTAAAAACTTGAAATAATAAAAACATTCTACAAATTCTTGCAGAAGCAGTGTTGTTTCTTCTCCAAGAAAACAGAGGAAAATTGATTTATTTCGAAGCCCAAACAAAATCTGACATTTGGCTTATTCCCCACTCTCTCCTTTTCTGCTGAGATTTCATCCACATTCTGAAGCAGAGATGCCTTGTTGAAAAGCAGTAGAACGGTGCCATCACATTGCTGTCATTGACATGTCATCAGTCATAAGCCACAAAGCAGCAAATGGTGGGAACTAAACAATGGTGTGTCGTTCCCCCCGCCCCCCGGGATCTGTATTACTCTTCCGATGCATATTAATGATCTGGATTTACTAATGCAGATTAGAATCTCAAAGTCTGCAGTTCCCTTGAAATTCAGAAATAGGGTGAACTTGCAACAGATTCCAGGAAAACATGGACCGATGAGGCACAAGGTAAATATGATTTAATACAGAAAATTGCAAGGTGAAGCACTTGCTAGAACAATATCAAAATAAATTAAGTGCTACAACTTTAAAACGGCTGCATAAAAGAGATCATTTGCGTGATGGTGGTGGCTTACATATACATTCTCATGATGACATAGCTTCCTAAAAAATATATAGAGAAAAATCATTTTTGGCTTCATAACACAGAAGCCTGACAAAACAGTCATGAATCAATAGTTAGGCTTCAGCTATATTATATTGTGTATCTTTGGCTTGGCTTCGCGGACGAAGATTTATGGAGGGGGTAAAAAGTCCACGTCAGCTTCAGGCTCGTTTGTGGCTGACAAGTCCGATGCGGGACAGGCAGACACGATTGCAGCGGTTGCAGGGGAAAATTGGTGGGTTGGGGTTGGGTGTTGGGTTTTTCCTCCTTTGCCTTTTGTCAGTGAGGTAGGCTCTGCGGTCTTCTTCAAAGGAGGTTGCTGCCCGCCAAACTGTGAGGCGCCAAGATGCACGGTTTGAGGCGATATCAGCCCACTGGCGGTGGTCAATGTGGCAGGCACCAAGACATTTCTTTAGGCAGTCCTTGTACCTTTTCTTTGGTGCACCTCTGTCACGGTGGCCAGTGGAGAGCTCGCCATATAACACGATCTTGGGAAGGCGATGGTCCTCCATTCTGGAGACGTGACCCATCCAGCGCAGCTGGATCTTCAGCAGCGTGGACTCGATGCTGTCGACCTCTGCCATCTCGAGTACTTCGACGTTAGGGATGTAAGCGCTCCAATGGATGTTGAGGATGGAGCGGAGACAACGCTGGTGGAAGCGTTCTAGGAGCCGTAGGTGGTGCCGGTAGAGGACCCATGATTCGGAGCCGAACAGGAGTGTGGGTATGACAACGGCTCTGTATACGCTTATCTTTGTGAGGTTTTTCAGTTGGTTGTTTTTCCAGACTCTTTTGTGTAGTCTTCCAAAGGCGCTATTTGCCTTGGCGAGTCTGTTGTCTATCTCATTGTCGATCCTTGCATCTGATGAAATGGTGCAGCCGAGATAGGTAAACTGGTTGACCGTTTTGAGTTTTGTGTGCCCGATGGAGATGTGGGGGGGCTGGTAATCATGGTGGGGAGCTGGCTGATGGAGGACCTCAGTTTTCTTCAGGCTGACTTCCAGGCCAAACATTTTGGCAGTTTCCGCAAAGCAGGACGTCAAGCGCTGAAGAGCTGGCTCTGAATGGGCAACTAAAGCGGCATCGTCTGCAAAGAGTAGTTCACGCACAAGTTTCTCTTGTGTCTTGGTGTGAGCTTGCAGGCGCCTCAGATTGTGTATATAATTTTGTCAAATATTTTGAGTAATACTGGCCAAATTTGGTAAAGATTGCAAACTGGAAACTCCAATAAACCTTAATGGAGATTAAAATGGTGACCCTCAATGGATGCAGGATCAAACGTACGACGGGATGTGTAAATGCCTTTGCAATACCTTGCCAAAGTCAAGATTCATACAAGCATGCAGGCTGCGACGCCTTAAAAAACTATCGGAGGTGATCGCAATGGTGTCTCCATGGTCGTGGGGCGAACGATTATCACACCTCTGGTCTGGGTATCCAGCCACAGGGAGGCAACTTTGTAACTATCAATGGTTGTGGATCTAAGCCATTCTCAACCTTTTTTTTTGTTTCTGCTTAAAGTTTATGGACCCCTTCCCTGTGAAACAGTCAAGTTTAGTTGGTTTCGCACTGACTACTTTAAAAAACGTAAGTATTTGTGTTGCATGAAGTGAAAAGTAACAAGGCTTTTACTTTGAATGCAACAATTGTGGCTTGTGATACAAGAACAAACAGACAAATAGGAAAATATTCTTATTGATCACGTAGGAAAGACAAAAACATGAACATATATTTTACAAATTTAAAAGAAAAGATTCTGAGAGCGAAATGGTTTGCACACAATAGGTCATTTAGGAACCTTAAGCATAAACTTGAGGATGCGAAAACTTAATATAAAGAACTTTAAAAATAATTCTTATGAAATAAAACTTTTAGCGAGATCCTTGAGCTTGATGTTTCCGTGCAAATTTTTTTTAAATATGTCGGGTCCAAATTGAATAGTGGTAGTGAAAGGTCACCTCCTGTTGTGATATCAAGACTGTTCCTGTATTTTGTAAAGGAAACTACCTCGCTGAATCCACATTTAACTTAGTATGTGGAGGGAAGGGCAATGAAAAATATGTTGGCCTTTTCCCATAGTTTCGGAAATCTCTTTTGCAGATCATTCTTAACCTGAAATTCTTCTTTAAATTGAATGAATTTACGGCGTGCAATTACATCACTCTGAAGATCAATCAATCAATCTCTCTTGAATTTCTGCATGAACATCAGTGGGTTCTTCCTCAAATGAATCAAATATGGGACATTGAGGTTTAACAGGTCATTAAATCTTTCCTGCAGATCTGTGTGCATTTACTTTAGGCATTTCACATAAACAGCAAGGTCATCGTCCTTCAGTGCCTCTGCGTTTGTGTTCAGATTGAGAAATTTTAAAATTCCTGATGTCTGATATTGCTCCCATAGGCTTTGAGCTTTTTAAGGAAAGAAACAATGGCTATCTTACGATCAATGAGGTTATTGTGTTTACCATGTGAGCTCTTCTTCAATAAATTGAGTTTGTCAAAGACATCTACCGGCTAAAATATATCCACTTTGGCATGAACAAATTTTTCTCCATGCTCAAAAGAAAGCAAAAAAATGACAAAGACCACTTCCTTTGGACAGGCCTCATCTTGGAATACAGCAGCAATGTCTGGAAATGTTCATCGTTTTCTTCCCACAGCTGCTAGAATAGACGATCTTGAAGGGGATGTGATCTTATGAAGTCGAGTCTTTATGACATTTGAAAGCAAAGCATTTAAACACCCTCCTCAGTTTTTAGCCTCAAAGTGCTCCCTATGAATGACACAGTGAACAGTAAAGACTGGAGGTCTAACTTTTCAGGTGTGTGATGAACCCTTTGCTTCGACCAATCGTTGAAGTGGCACCATTCATTTGCAACTATGTTCTCAAATGGAATATTGTTCTCGTTTATATAATTCTTAATTTTGAAAATAGTTAGTCCCTTTGTACCTGTTTCCATTTTTCTGGTAAATGACATCTCTTCCATCAGCTCGTTTCCATTCCAGAATCCGGCATTAGCTTTAAGAAGAGTCGTTCTCTTTCAGAGTGGATTTATCCAATTGTGAAGAGGATTTCTTGGATTGTAATGAAAAGGCGAATGGTTTTTTGATGACCATTCCCATGTCATGAATTCTCCTAGAAACAGTTGAATTACTCAAAGGAAATGCTGGAGCTCCTGTTACAGCAGCGATGCTGCTGGTATAGGTCTGGGATAGTAGGGAGCGGAGACACAGCGCTGCCCTGCAAGGTCCAACTGCCTGATCCTAATACTGAGGCTCTGGACAGGCTTTAAAAGGCCTGATAAATGAGCCGACTGTGTTTTGTTTTAAAATCCTGCAACTGTGGGGTCTGTGCCAAGATGGCAGCACCTGTGGTCAGCAGCAACCATGAGGCGTTCCAGACTATGGGCGGGGGGGGGGGGGTCAGATCAGCTCAGGGCACCAGAAACAGGGAGAACACCCACCATTGAGAAGGAGAAGCAGAGGTGACAACTCTACAGTACCAGAGAAGGGGCTCGGCGGCTGAAGGACGGCATTGACCACGGCAGCAGAGCAGCTGGTCAGCAATCTGCAATCAAGGAACTCACGGAACCGAGACTTGTGGGGGTTCCGAGGGGAAGAAGGGGGTCCAAAAGGACCTCCTGATCGTAATGGAGCTTTGGATCTAGAGTTCGGTTGCCAATGGATCGAACAGGGGTCTGTGCGGTTGCAGAGGCTGCGGGAGTCTCTTTTGTTGCTCCTTTTTTCTTTCTGCAAGGGCACTGGGTGTCACTAATGCGATTCTTTGGTTTACGGCAGGCAGTAGCACTTAGGTTCATGATGGTCAGATATTATTATTATGGACACTGAAGACAAAGTAAATGACAGCGACAGTTATGAGCATTTCCGATTTTAGCAATACACTTATCTTGTCTAATGCAAGGAGACCCTTTTCTAATTTCTGTAACATTTCAGTAATCATCTGTTTGAGCATTGGCCTTCTCTCAAAATTATCTCAAAGAGTTTTGAACTAATCCTAAGGTTTATCTCTTTATGTACGGTTTCTAAATGTTTCAGCTTTCTTGTCCTCATGCTTTCATTTGAAAATGTTTTCAAACAAACCAAACACATAGGCAGAGATTGGTTTTGCAGAAATATAAGGTTTAAATTTAGACATACAGCATGGTAACAGGACATTTCAGCCCACGAGCCCGTGCTACCCAATGACACCCAATTAACCTACAACCTCGATACATTTCAAAAAGTGGGAGGAAACCGGAGCCCCCAGGGAAAACCCACACATTCACGGGGAAAACGTACAAACTTCTTACAGACAGTGCGGGATTTGAACCCCAATCCTGACCGCTGGCGCTGTAATAGTGCAGTGCTAACCGCTACACTAACTGTGCCACCCTATGAAATGAAACCAAATGATAAGTATTCCATCAAATACTATAGATACCTTTTTGCCGAGGAACTCACGGGTAAAATTATTTCAGACACTAACAAAAATTAACTACTTCAAAACAAAAGCATTTCTTACAAGGTTTAGCTCAAAAGTCAGCTTAAATTTTAAGGAAAACAAGAACAATACACCTTCAATAAAAGCTAGCAGGAGACATTAATTCACTACTGTAACAGAGTTCTATGTTGTGTATTGGCCTATGTGTTGTCTGGTTTTATGTTGGAAAGTGACAGTTTTCCTTTAAGAGCCAAGGTGAAGGTGGACTGCTGAGAGAGTGGGAGACGGACTGGGCATGTGCAGAAGATGATCTAGAAATTTCTGGACTTGGAAGACAAACCACCACTGGGTGTGCTGTGGAGTGGAAGGAGGCCCAAAACATGAGTCATTGTCTGGGTGGCAGTTTCGAATGTTGGGCATTTTAAAAGGGAGGAACATTCCGAAGACAGCCAGAAGGATCCGGACCAAGCCATTGTTCCTCTCTCTGCAAGCAACACAAGAAGACCAGTTCGAATTTTGTGCTCTCTTGCTCTCTCTCTAAAAGATCTTTTGGCTTCAGTTTACCAAACAAACTGAATTTTGTTTATAATCTTTACTTCGATTGAAATCGAAGTTTTGTGTTTGTTTTCTGTCTAAGTTTTTTTCTGTGGGCTGGTTGGAAATATAACTTAGACTTTGATTACACATGTTACATTTAGGCTGGGGAATTTATTACTTTTACACTGTTATAGAAATTTGTATATTAACCAGTGGACATTGTTATAAAAGGGGGGATTTTGAATTGAAGTTTGAAGGTGAATTTTTGTTAATAAAATAATTGTTCATCTTTACCCCTGTGTGATATGCCTTCTTTGTGGTTGCTGGTTTGATCTTGTAACACTACCCATTAAGAAAACAAAATGAGGGAACTTGCGGACGCAAGGAATATGGAGCAAAACTTTTTGGCCTGCTCACTTATCTCCTGGAATTGATGGCAATAGAGAAAAAACTACATGGAAGGGAATTCATAGCCAAAGCTCGTTCCTTGTCACTCAAGCACTATCATGTCAAAGCAAGGAATGCTCTGAAAACATTGTTCATTTTCTGCATTTATCTAGGTCATTCTAGGCTGTCTTCAAATGCCTCCAACCTTAAAAAATTCTCACGTTGCTTGGCAAGTATATTGCAAAACCTAGCAGCAAAGTCCTTTCTTTCCCCAAAAAATGTTTAATCCATTCAGTATACACCTTGGGCCCTCCCTTATTAAAAATTTTAGTCCCTGCCCTTCCCCAACTTAAATGTGCCATGGTCCCCGGGGGTGGGGGGGTCACATGGTTACTGTTGATATGGCTAATCTAATGTACCACAACACCCTGTTCTACCTGATCATTGAGTACGTCTTGCCCGTGTGAAGCGAGAAGCTGGTCATCTTCCAGCAGCTCCCACTGATGTTGACAACGTGCCGACTGGCTGTTCTGGCTGGTGACTTCAACGAAATCATTGCTGCAGCTGGTCGAGCCGGCGGTGCAGATAGAAGACTGGATAGCTCCTCCAGATCCTTGATGGAGATAGCTGAGGATGCACAGCTGTATGATGCCTTCAGCAACCCTGCAAGTGGAGCACAGCCACAGCCCACTGGTCGAGATTGCTTGTTCAACCTGTTCTCAGATAGGCTTTGTCTTCGTGTCAAAGGTCATCATATTCAGAATCTTCATCGTCACCTCAGTGTTCTTCTCTGACTACTGCTTTCTCTCACCTACAGGAGGGCCTGAAGGTGGGCAAGGGAATGTGGAAGTTAAACGTGAAGTTGGTGACCCCAGAGAACATACTAAAGAAGGAGCATAATGGTTGGAGAACTGTAAAAACTTTCTTTGATTCCCTAGTGAACTGGTGAGAAGTGATCAAGGAGAATATCAAGAGATTCTTTATCCTCAAAGGTGTTCGAAGAGCAAGACAGGCAGATGGAACTTAACCAACTCGAGAATGACCTGCAGCAACTCCCCCTTCCACTATCTAGAGGGGTGGATGTGAGAGAGGAACTCGAGAGATGAAGAGCCAGCAAACCATGCTTTTCACCTCGGAGTCCTCCAAAATCATTTTCTTATCCAGAGTCCGCACAATGGAGCAGGATAAAACGTGCTCACATTTCTTCTTCCAAAAAGTTCACAGAGAGATCTCAGTGATCCATAGCCTTAAGGAAGAGGATGGGACAGACACATCCTCACAGTCGTTTAAAGAGGATCAGTAGATACTTCTGTGCCGATCTAAGGCCAAAGTAAGAATGAACTCCTGAAGTTTCCTGTCAATCACGGAATCCTCCATCGGTTCCTTTTGATTGAGTAAGACTCTCAGAAGCGACAGCTTACTGGCTAAGTTGTATACGGCTCTGAGGGACTGGGTGGGCCAGTCCTGTTGGTAGTATACAATGCTATGCTCCTAGCAGACAGCATGTCAGACTTCATGGGGAAGGGCATCATCACCTTAATCTCCAAAGAGGAAAAAGGAGGATTTCAGGAATTGGAGACCCATATCATTGTTAAATGTTGATTACAAAATCCTGCCCAAAGTCATCGCCAATCAAGTCAAGTCTACCCTGGGGCAGGTAATCAACCCAGACCAAACCTGCACTGTTGTGAACAGAAAAATCTCTGGCAGCCTCATGCTGCTCAGAGATGCCATCAACTACGTGCAGGATGGTGGGGGGGATTTGACACCTGCATGGTTAGCTTAGACTGGGTGAAGGCTTTTGACCAGTTATTGCACATGTACTTGATGGACGTGTTTTCTAAATGGGGTTTTGGCAAGGGAATTCAAAATTGGATTAAACTGATTGACATGGACATCTGTCACAAAGTGAAAATCAATGGATGGCAAATAGCTCCCACATTGCCCAGCCTTATTTGTGTGTTGCATAGAGAGCTTTGCTGAATCCATCAGGAAGGACAAGGGCACAAGACGTTGCCGGGCAGTGAATGCACTCAGGTGAAGGCATTCCTGTACATAGTTGATGTTGCCACCTTCTATTTGATCGGTCCGCAAACTTATCAACACCTGCAGCCAGTATGATTCTGCAATTGCGACCAGGGTAAACTGGAAGAAGAGTGAGGCAATTCACTTTGGAACTGGTCTGACCAGTCCACCATCCCCTTCACAGTCAGATCTACCTCCCTGAGGCTGTTGAGGATCTGTTTTGCAAGTAAAATTGGTTGGAGTGAATCACAAAGGTCCACCAGAAATTAGGTCCATGGGTGCGAAGTTTCCCTCTGAATCACAGGGAAGACCCTGGTCATCAGTTTCTAGGTGCTCTTGGTATTGCTGTGCATGGTGCAGGTGTGGCTCATCTCCACACCAGGACAGTCTTCCAGTTCACATGGGGATCAAATATAGAAAGGATCCGAAGGATCACCATGTATAAATCACCGGGCAAGGGCGTAGCCAACCTGGCCCTCATCTCAATGAGCACCTCTGCATGTGGCTGCATCAGGCTGTGTGTGGAACCAAAGTACGAGGGCACTGTTCCGCACTGTACTGAGGTTCTATTTGTGTTACTAAGGATGTGCCTGGTCCTATTGCCATGCAATGTTCCAGTCAGCTGGACTTCGAGGAAATTTTTTTCCAAACTCCTTTGACCATAAGTCCATCAGGCAGTGGTCAGCATGGAATGTCCTGCAGACACTGACAGGTGAGGACTCCAAAGATACAAAGCAGACTGTCCAGGTTCATTTGCCAGAACGTCTTATCGCCAGAGCAAATGAACAATGCAGTCTTGGCCTGGCTGGCAGTGAGAGGACCCCACCCCCAACCTCAGTCAGATCCAGAACATTACCCACCATAAATATTGTCCCTGAGATGATTGCAGTGGAGTCAAGAAAGGCATCCACCTCTTTTCAGAATGCAGATTTGCTACGAGTGTGTGGAGAACGATACATGGATTCTTGTCACAGTTCATTCCCAGCAGCAGCATTACAGAGCATCCTGATGTACAGGCTGGCTTCCAAAGACTTGCTGGAACTGCTGGAAAACCATCAACTCGGCGAAAGATGAAACATGTGGGTCTTTCAGCACACGGAGATGTCGGTGCAGGATTGCTGTTGATTGGCACATTCCAGGCTGCAGGTGTATGTGCTGAGAGATGGACTGAGGCCCTCCTGTGGGACAACCAATGCAAAGACCATGGTCCAGTGTCCTCCCGCAACTAGTCATTGAGGGGCTGAGAGGGAAAGTCTTTCAAATAACGGGTGGGTGGGGGGGGGTGGTATTTACAAAGTGCCAAAGTGATGGCAAAGTGTCAGGGTTGTGGCAATGGTGTAAATAGAGAGCATAACATTGGACAATGATGGGAATGTATGGACATGTCTCTAAGGGTGTGAAAAGATTGAATAGTTTTCTTTTTTGTAAATAATTTATTGTGAATAAAGTCCATATTTGTGGGAAAATAATCCAGATTTTTTCATGTGATGGGATTTGAACATGTCTTTGAATTATTAGGGATCTAGATTGCTTGCCTATTCATATAACCACCATCCTCTTGCACCTCAGTTCTGGCTATTGCATTTTTAGAAGGATGCCATGGCGATCCACTGCAATAAATCTGAGGGTTCTGAGAAGTTGGAGAAAGTGTTCGCTAGAGCTTTAAAACTAAACAGAGAGATTCATATTCATGTTGGCTTTGCACTCCTAAACTTTCCTGTCCTCTATTACGGAAGCCTCCATCGATTCTTTTGGACTGAGTAAGACTCTCAGAAGCGACGGCTTACTGGCTGAGTTGTTTGTGGCTCTGAGGGACTGGGTGTGCCAGACCGGTTAGAAGTGTACAACGCTATGCACCTGGCAGACGGCGTGTAATTGAGACTGTCTCCAGCGGAAAAAAGGAGTCAGTGATGATAAGACGTAAACTTAAGGGAAAAGATACAAGAACAAGAAGCATGTTGAGGAATAGCTTTTCATGTAGAAATCTAAAAGGATGCCTCAAAATGCAGTGGAAGTTGGTTCAGTCAAAACATTCCAACAAGAATCGGATAAATAATGTAAGATTATGTCCAGATTTGGGGAATGGGCCTGTGGATTGTTCTTTGAAAGAGCTTGTTCAGAAACAATGTGCTGATTAATCTCCACCATTCTCTGTCATTGAATAATTTGATATCCATGGGAAATTAACCTTCTGTGTGACGACACTGCAGGAAGGTGGAGTCCAGTCTTTGCACATTAAAGATTAAAAAACCCATAATTTCCTGCTCTTCTGGTGTTGAAAATTCCTTTGCTAAGAGGGCTTTATCATTTTATGTAATGAAACAATTTTTCCTTTCACCGATTTGAATTATTCTTCCATTCTGGGTGAATAAAACTGCAGATCACACAGCCATAGAAAGGAAAAGGCAGTTGAAGTTTAGGCCTGAATCGTCGACTGCCCTTTTCCTTCTAGGAATGGTGCATCGCCTACTGAATTTCTCTGGCTCTTTTGTGTGCTGCACTGGGCCCCAGCATTTGCAGTTTACCTCAGTAATCCTGCATCCTTGAGAACTACAGAGCCGAGGAAAAAATCGGTCGGATAGCTATAAAAACCGCTGACAGCAAAACAGCCTTCATGTATACGGTGGAAGTGGTTGAGTGCAGGAGCCAACTGTTATCAGTTTACCTGTGGAATCTAGTGCCATGAATCCAGATTGAGGCATCTCCAAGAGGTAGTAAAATGGACTAAAGGCTAACCCTTGAGGGTCAGTCACCATAGGTAGCAATATGAGATGGGAAGAGTAGCCATTGCGTGAAATGCTCTGGCTCCAATTGTATTGATAGTTAATGGAGTATCAAGGTAGTCCCATTTATCCAAGAGAGGTAATAATGTTAACTGTATTAAAGGTAATATGGAAATTTACAAAGATAAAGTGCATCAGTGTGATAATCACAGGCGAGTTCATTCATGAATCAATTGCAGCCCAGTTACTTGATGGGACAGATTTAAAAATATTCCAATTGCCAGTCTATTTCCCTGACACAAATAACAGGGGTTCATTTCGTCTCCTTCCTACCACACCCACTGCAACTAAATGGATCCCAGTGAGCTCCCCTTTCTTTCAGGAACACTTCAATCACCGAGTTCCCCACCATCACATTTCTGAATGCCGTCATTAGCGAGCATCTGAAGTAAATAAATGCAATGGTTAACAAAGAATCAGAATCTATTGTCATGACCATTCCCCAAAATTCATTGTTTTGTGGCAGTATCACTGTGCAAACATTTATATAAACTTTTCAGGCACTATTATTTTTATTATTATTTTATTTTTATAGTAATGTAAGATGGTTATATTCTCTATGTTTGCACTACGATTGCTGCCGCAAAGCACCGACTCTCATGACTTGTTCGTGACAATAAATCCTGATTCTGATAAACCGCAATACAAAATAAATCAAAATAGTGTAGGAAAAAGTCAAAGTGAGGCAGTGTTCATTTGGGAATCTGATGGCAGCGGGGAAGAAGCCGTCCTTGTGTCGCCGAGTGCTCGTCTTTAGGCTCCTGTACCTTTTTTCCCCCGACGGTACCAGAGTGAAGAGGGCATGGCCTGGGTGGTGGGGGTTCTTGAGGATAGAGGCTGCTTTCTTAAGACACCGCCTCATGTAGATGTCCTTGATGGAGTGAAGACTGATGCCCGTCATGGAGGCTCCAGGACAGATCCTTTGAAATGTTGACACCCAGGAATATGAAGTTCTTGACCCTCTCCACTACTGACCCCTCGATGAGGACTGTTTCGTGTTCTCCTCATTTCCTCCTCAAGTCCACAATCGTTTCCTTGGTTTTGCTAACATTGAGTGCAAGGTTGTTGCTGTGACATCAGAAATTCTGCAAAAAGTAATTCAACTCCTGAGTTTCCAAGGCCTCTTCACCGTCTACAAGTCAGGACTGTGATAGATAATAACGTAATTTCCTGTAACTAGTGTAGTTGCAACAATACTTAAGGAGTTAACTGCCATGCGGGACAGAGCAATACTCTTCGTTGTTATTGCAACCGCCAGCTTAGACATTCCCTTTCTCCACCACCACTCAACTGTGGCTGCAGTTACGTTTTATGTTGCCAAGGCTTTAACACATCACACACATCGGAGCACCATCCCTTCCCAGTTTACTTCCAAGACTCACATCATCTTGACTTGAACATATAATTCCCTTCCTTCATCATCGCTGGATTAACATTTTACAGTGCAGTGTGGCTGGGCTGCTTTCATCAAAAGGATTCCAATGGCTGAAAGGGGCAATCTTCTTTTTGAATACTAACTGTAGGGAGGTGATAAGTACCAAATTTGCAACTAATATCCCAAATCCCAAAATGACTAAAGTACAAAAATTAGTCGTCACTAACTGCTATTTTCAGCAACAAAATAATTTCTGGCCATTCCACTAAATCCCTTACACGCCAGATAGGAGTAGAACTTATATTTAACGTTCCATTTGAAAGATCATCGCTTGTTTATGAGCAAATCATGAAAAACTCAAAGTATCTCACCCCTTTTAAAAAAAATAAAGAAATGGCAGAGCATCAAAATGAGTATTTGCGCTGTGATCTGCTTCTCAATGGGTCAAATCTTCCTTATCACACAGAATTGTGCAACAAATTCATAACCTCCACCCCTGGCAGAATATGATAGAGCATTAGTAAAGCAGGTAAATCATTGCTTATTTTATAACAAGCTCAACTTTATTCATCTCCATAGAGTCAGCAGTGCCAGAATACTCTTACAAATGATCCCAGAGGAGTGATTCAGAAGGCAGCTCTTGCAAATTGACAAACCAGTTGATCTTCTATCTTGTGGTCACTTCTACTGTTAAAACTAACATTATTCATAAAAAAAGCAGCAATCTCAGATTGGCACTGTCAGAATTTATGCTTTGTTTGATGCTAACTTATTTTATGCTCCTTTCTCCTGCCCTAAATGGAATCGTATTTCCACTGGAATGAGAAAAATAATCATTTGTCTAACAGCTGACTGGACAACAGTCAGAAAAATTTAAGCTTGTAATTCAATTTCAAGTTGAGACTCAATGTAGAGTTCTAATATTTGTGGTGCGCTGCTAGACAGAATCAGATACACACAAGATAAAGACTGTACAACAGGCTTTAATCCACAAAGACTTCCACAGAGCCAGGTTAGCTGTAGCTGCAGTAACTCTAAGAGAATTAGGAGGCCGGCGCAGGCTTATATCCCGGAGGGTGATTGACACCTGACCGGGTGGGCCTTGATCCATTCAGGTCGACTGATTGACAGCTGGCCAGGTGTAGTCCTGTCCCCTTTACTCTCCTGCAGGTACAAAGGTTGCCCCCTGTAGTAGGCCGGTGGTGTACCACCACATTCACCTCCTTCTTTAAAATTGTCCCGGGGGGGGGGGGGCAATAACAACGAATTTTACCCACTGTACAAAATACACTATTTACAGATTGAGACAATCCAGCTGCCGCCGGAGTCTCTGTGACCGTCGTAGGACTGGCTCCTGGTCGCTGGTCGGAAGGGAAGTGGGGGGGCTGGCGGCAGGGGTCTGAGTGACTGGTATGGTGCCATGCGGAGGGGTGGCCAAGGGGGCCAGGGTCGACGTGTGAGAGTCGTATTGGATGGATGGGAGGGGGGCAGGTTCATCACCCACGGCTGAAGTGGGCCCCTGGTGATCGAGGAGGTCCTATGCGCCCCATAGCTGCCTGGGGACGGGGATGTATGCCAGGTTGGCATCGTCCTGGGCTGAAGGATGCTGTGGAATGGTGGGTGCTCCTGCTGTTGCCAGGTCCCTGGTTGAGAGGGTGTCCTCCCTGCCACTGCCGAACCAAACGTAGGTGTAGTTGTGGTTCGTGTGTAGGAGGAAAACCTGCTCAACCCAGGAGTTCTGCCTTGTGTGCCCGTACATGATTACGCAGGAGTACCAGTCCTGGGGACGCGAGCAATGCTGGGAGGGAGATTCCAGTCGTTGGTAGCCATACACAGAAGCGACCGAATGGCATGGAGCGCCTCAGGCAGGGCCTTCTGCCAGTACTCAATGGCCTATCCCTTTGAAATGAGGGCCAGGAGGACTGCCTTCCAGACCACCCTGTTTTCGTGTTCCACTTGCCCATTGCCTCTCGGGTTTTAACTTGTCATGCGGTTAGCCGCAATGCCTCTCACTGTCAGGTACTGGTGCAGCTTGTCTCTCATGAAACTAGACCCCCGGTCACTGTGGATGAAAGCGGGGTAGCTAAATATGGTGAAGATCTGCTCGATGACCGTGGAGGTGTCCGGGCAAGGGACAGAACTGGTTCCTAGCCGGGCAGTTTTGGTGCGATCATTGGTCTGACCCACACCAGGACCCACAGTACTTACAGGGCACCGGGCGCCTGCCGCAGGAATGTTCTCCTCTCCAGCTCGGTCTAGGGCTGCAGTGTGAGGCAGCCATGAGGGAACCTGGGGGAACCTGGAATTGAACCCTGCAGCTTCCAGGGTTCGGACCACTTCCACAGTCTTGGTCAGGGCGTAGATACCATCTTCCAGCAGCTTCTGCCGGATGGCCCTTAAGCGTAGCCCTCGGACGAAGGCGTCCTGGATCAGCCTCTCGACCTCCTCTGCATCTACCCCGGGTTCAGCCAGACACGGTTGGGCCAATTCTCACAGGTGTCCCAGGTAAGACTCAGCTGTCTCCCCGTGTTGCTGGGCTCGGGTACTGAGGAGGTACCTTGCAAAGACCGCATTTACGGGGGGCTTGTACAAGTTCTCGAGAGTGTCCATTGCGTCCTTGTACGTGGTTGCCTGGAAGGCGTGGGGATCCAGCTTTGACCGGAGTAGGACCAATCTCTTCTGATCTGAGTCCAGGATGCCACCTGCGTGTGCCTCGATGATTCCTTTGATCGCATGACGCCAGATCTTGAAGCGTGTCTGTGTTTCCAGGTGGCATGGGTTCACTTTGAGGCTTCCTGGGCTCAGGAGTTTTTCCATGGCAGCCGTGGGAAAAAAAAACTTTTGTGGATTAAATTGTGGTGCGCTGTTAGTCAGAATCAGACACACAAGGTAAAGACTGTACAACAGGCTTTAATCCACAAAAAATTCCACAGAGCCAGGCTGGCTGTAGCTGCAGTAACTCGGAGGGACTTCAGACGCAGGCTTATATCCCGAGAGTGATTAACACCCGACCGGGTGGGGCTTGATCCATTCAGGTCGACTGATTGACAGCCAACCAGGTGGAGTCCTGTCCCCTTTACTCTCCTTCAGGTACAGAGGTTGCCCCCTGCAGTAGGCCGGTGGTGTACCACCACAACATTGCTATATTTTTCCAATCAGTAGCTTGAAAATATCATAGGTTAATTAATTTTTGGAAAATGTTTTCTAGATTTGCCAAGTAAACACTAGTGTTTTCAACTTTACATAATTAAATGCTTCTCCATGACCAATTTTTCAGGAATCAAAGATTCATAAGGTTGCCATAGCAAAATGCATATTGACCAAACTAACATTTCATAGAAATACTTATCTCTGATTAATTATGTAGATACAGTGTCCTCCATAATGTATGGAACAAAGACATTTATTTTACTCTTTATTTGCCCCTGTGCTCCACAGTTTTAAATTTGTAATCAAATAATTACATGTAATTAAACTGCACATTCCAGATTTTATTTAAGGTTATTTGTGTACATTTTGGTTTGATCATGTAGAAATTACAGCTCTTTTTATACTTGTCGTGTTTAGTATCATGTTGGATATTCCTTGCATGCAATGACTGCTTGAAGTCTGTGATTCATAGACATCACCAGGTGCTGAGCATCTTCTCTGCATGGCTGGATAGAGGCTCTACTGCAGCTATCTTCAGATCCTGCTTGTTTCAGGGGCTTGTCTCCTTAAATTTACTCTTCAGCATAAGGAAGCCATACTCAATTGGATTTAGATCAGTGAGACTTGGACAATCAAGACTTTTCCAGTTTTTAGCTTTGAAAAACTCCTTTGTTGCTTCAGCTGTACGTTTGGGATCACTGTCTTGCTGTAGGATGATATGTCATCCAATGAGTTTGGAGGGATTTGCTCGAACCTGAGCAGATAAGATGTTTCCATACACCTCAGAATTTATTTTGCTACTGCCATCAGCAGTTAAATCATCAATGAAGATCAGTGTGGGAGTCAGATATGCCCAGGGTGTAACCATGTTTCACAGATGATGTAATATGCTTTGGATCTTGAGCAGTTCTTTTATGCCTCCACAATTAGCTCTTGCCATTCCTCTGATAAAGGTTAATCTTGGTCCCACCTGCCCACAAGACCTTTTCCCAGAACTCTGCAGATTCTTAAATACTTCTTGGCAAACTGTAATTTAGTCATCCTGTTTCTGTGGCTGACCACTGTAGCATTTCTGTTCATGAAGCCTTCTGCAGATGGTCATCATTGATACATCCACTGCAGCCAGCTGAAGGGTGTTTCTGATTTGTCAGACAGGGGTTTGGGGAATTTTCTTCATTATGATGAGAATTTTTCTGTAATCAGCAATGGAGATCTTCCTTCGCTTCCCAGTCCCTTTGCAATTACTGAGCTCACCAGTATGCTCTTTGAGTTAATGATGTTCCAAACTGTTGATTTTGGTAATCCTAACGTTTGGGTAATGTCTCTTACAGTTTTATTCTTGTTTTTCAGCTTCATAATGGCCTCTTTGACTTTCATTGGCACAAATCTGGTCCTCATGTAGAAAAATGTCAACTACAGACTCCAAAGGTGCTTAAAAGCTTAGAAGCAAGTGAGCTCTCTTATACCTGCATCAATGAAGCAATTAAACTCATACCTGTGTACTCCAAAACACCTGTGAAGCCACATTTTCTACATGGTCCAACCAAAATGTATACAAATAACCTTGAATAAAATCTGGAATGTGCATTTTAATCACGTGTGAATTGTTTGATTTCTGTGTGCCCGATGGAGATGTGGGGGGCACACAGAACTCAAAATGGTCAATCAGTTTACCTATCTCAGCTGCATCATTTCATCTGATGCAAGGATCGACAAAGAGATAGACAACAGACTCGCCAAGGCAAATAGCGCCTTTGAAAGACTACACAAAAGAGTCTGGAAAAACAACCACCTGAAGAAACACACAAAGATCAATATGTACAGAGCCGTTGTCATACCCACGCTCCTGTTCAGCTCCGCATCATGGGTCCTCTACCAGCATCACCTATGGCTCCTAGAACGCTTCCATCAGCGGTCTCCGCTCCATCCTCAACATTCATTGGAATGACTTCATCACCAACATCGAAGTATTCGAGCTGGCAGAGTCCGCAAGCATCGAATCCATGCTGCTGAAGACCCAACTGCGCTGGGTGGGTCACGTCCCCAGAATGGAGGACCATCGCCTTCCCAAGATCGTGTTATATGGCGAGCTCTCCACTGGCCACCGAGACAGAGGTGCACCAAAGAAGAGGTACAAGGATTGCCTAAAGAGATCTCTTGGTGCCTGACACATTGACCACCGCCAGTGGGCTGATATCGCCTCAAACCGTGCATCTTGGCGCTTCACAGTTCGGCGGGTAGCAACCTCCTTTGAAGAAGACCGCAGAGCCCACCCCACTGACAAAAGATAAAGGAGGAAAAACCCAACACCCAACGCCAACCAACCAATTTTCCCTTGCAACCGCTGCAACCGTGCCTGCCTGTCCCGCATCGGACTTGTCAGTCACCAACGAGCCTGCAGCAGACGTGGACATACCCCTTCATAAATCTTCGTCCGCGAAGCCAAGCCAAAGAAGAATTGTTTGATTACAAATTTAAAAGAGTGGAGCACAGGGGCAAGAAAGGGAGGAAAAAAGTGTCTTTATCCCAAAGTAAAACCAGGCAAACTTCAGAATGAGACTGAAGCTAGGTAATATGATGACTTGCATGCCCTACACAATAAATAGCATGCATTGAGCAAAGCAATCTCACAACCAATGGATCACAACCAAGCTGATACAGTTGTGAATGGTTGGGGATAATGTAATGACTCAGTGGAGCAGCAGACACCACAATTATCCCAATTCTCAATGATGGGGTTGTCCAGCACATCAGTGCAAAAGAGAAAGCTGAAGCATTGCAAGGATCTTCAGCCAGAAGGGCTGAGTGAATGATCCATCTCAGCCTCTTTTAGTAATCTATGGCATGACAGATGCCAATCTTCAGCCAATTCAATTAATTCTACATTATCAAGAACTAGCTAAAGGCATTGGATACTGCAAAGAAACTGAACTCTGACAACATTACATTGAAGACATTATCTTGAACTTGCCATATCCTTGGCCAAGGTGTTCCAGTACAACTGGTATCCACCTGACAATGAAGAGAAATGCCCCAATGTGTCCTGTCAGCAAGAAGCAGGACAAATTCAATTTGGCGAATTACCAATTCATGAGTCTACTTTTAATCGTCAGGTATGTGATGGATGGGATTATCGATGAGGATTGTCAAGTCACATGTGCTCAGCAACAGAATTAGCTCAGTTTGACTTCCTCCAAAGTCGCTTCGCTCCTAACCTCATTAAAACCTAGATCAAACATGGAGAAAAGAGCTGAATTCCACAGGTAGTGAGAATAACTGCCTTGACCTCAAGGCCATGTTTCATTGAGTATGGCGTCTAGGAGCCCTGGTTAAACTGGATTCCATGGAAATCGGGGTTGGAATTATATCTAACACAAAGAAAGATGTTTGAGATGGGAGGTGAATCTTCTCTTTAGCCGTGATACGCAATATCAATGACTCTAAAGGCTGAGTGAGGAACGATAGGCTTTAAATATACATTAGATTGTAACTGGCCCAACTCCATGTGCTCAAATGAATGGAAGAGGGCAGAGAGGTCGACCTTTATGGCCAGGTCTCAGGGGGAGGGGGTTACAGGGGATCGAATCATCAGTGGGCAGGCCAGCCACTCATACACAGAACAGTATATACATATCACCGTAAGCAGTTCTCCAGCTTACTCGTCAATGATCTTCATTTAGTCATAAGTTCAGAAATAGGGATCTTCGCTGATGATTGTGCAAGGTTTAATACCATTTGCAACTCCTCAGCTAGTAAAGTAGTCCACAACCAAATGCAGCAAGACTCAGCCTCCAAAGCCCACAACCCTTGAGAGAATAAATACAAGTACTACCAATGGATTAATTGAATATTATAGGTACCAAGAATTTTAAACCACAAAGGAAGGATCAAGCTGATTCCATTTTCTAAGTTACCATCATAACATTATACCATCTCATGTTAAAACTGTTCATTTATCCCTTCAAAGAAGCACATTACTGCCTCAATTCACAAAGCAAACCATTCCATTCAAAAGCAACTCTTTATGTAAAGAATACCTGGGTTAGTGTTCAAAGTCAATGCTGCCCATGGACCCTGTTAGCTAGTTTGAAGAAACATGAATGCGAATGGACCTCATAGGCATGTCCACTGGCCACAATGTGTGTGCTGGAGCAAGTGCCAGTTGACCCCTCTTGCTTGGTTTGCCATTCAAAAAGATCATACTAGGTCTTTCACCTCACTGCACTTTTCTGTGCTAACCCCATATTCATAAATTCCCTTAATGTCGATCAAATAGTTCTCCAAAACCAAATCCTTTGGCACCTTGGTGAAAAATCAAAATCAATCAGAATCAGGATTTATTGTTATGAAGCCATGAAATTTGATGCTTTGCGGAAACATCATAAAACAAACCTACATATTATAACCATCTGACAACATGACTATAAATGAAAAAAAAATAGTAGTATACAAAAAGTAAGGCAGTGTCTTTGGGCCATTGATTATTCAGGAATCTGATGGCAGCGGGGAAGAAGCTGTCTTGTGCCACTAGGTGTTCACCTTTCAGCTCCTGTACCTTTTTCCCCAATGGCAGCAGAGTGACGAGGGCAAGGCCTGGGTGTGGGGGTCCTTTAGGATAGAGGCTGTTTTCTTAAGTCATCGCCTCTTGTAGATCTCCCCAATGAAGTTTGGAACCTGTAATATCACAGGCTGAATTGACAACTCTCTGGAAGTTTTTTCCTGTCCTAAGTGTTGGCGCCTCTGAACCAGACAGTGAAGCAACCAGCCAGAATTCTCTCCACGACACACCTGTAGAAGTTTTTGGTGACCTATCAAATCTCCTCAGACACCTCACAAAGTATAGCTACTGGTGAGCCTTCTTCATGATTGCATCAACATGGAGGCTCCACACAGATCCTCAGAGATGTTGGCACCCAGGAATTTGAAGTTCTTGACCCTCTCCACTACTGAATCCTTGATGAGGATTGGGTCGTGTTCCCCTGGCTTCCTTCTGAAGTCTACAATTACCTCCTTAGTTTTGCTAACGTTGAGCACAAAGCTGTTGTCGTTACACCATTCAACAAGCTGATCCATCTCCATCCTGTAAGCTTCCTCATTCCCATTTGTGATTCTGCCAACAACTGTGGTGCCATCAGCAAATTTAAATTTAGTATTGTAATTGTGCCTGGCCACACAGTTATGGGTGCAGAGTGAGTAGAGGAGTGGGCTAAGCACACATCCTTGGGATGCGCCTGTGTTGATAATTCGCACTGTCTGTGGTCTTCTGATGAGAAAGTCAAAAATCCACTTGCAGAGGTGGGTACAGAGGCCTAGAAACTGTAACTTCTTGACCAGCACTGAGGGAATAATGGTATTGAAAGCCAAGCTGTAGTTCTATAAAAAGCAGCCGTATTTATGAATTGCTGTTTTCGAGGTGATCCAGAGCTGAGTGGAGAGCCAGTGATATTGCATCTGCTGTGGAGTGATTGAGACGATATGCGAATTGCAGTGGGTCCAGATCTTTGCTTGGTACTTGTTAATTCTGGCCGTGACCAGCCGCTGAAAGCATTTCATCACAGTAGAAGTTTGTGCTCCTGGAGGGTAGTTGTTGAGGCAGCTCACACTACTCTTCTTGGGTACTGGGATTGAAGCAGGTGGGAACCTCCGACTGCAGCATGAGAGGTTGAAAATGTCCGTGAATACTCCGGCTAGTTGGTTGGCACAGATTTTCAGTACTCTGCCAGGTACACCGTCGAGGCCTGATGCCTTCACTCTTGAAAGAAGTTTGGAAGTCGCCCTCAGAGACAGAGATCACAAGATCTCTAAAGCAGTGGATACAAATAGTTCACAAACAAACACCAATATTGAATCAATTTTTAATTCACTTTAGATTGAAACTGGACAAGTCCAATTCTAATTGAAAAAGGCAATACTGTTGACAGCCACCTTATTTATAAATGCTTGAGGGAAACTTCTTCTCGGGTATATTTTGATTTCTTTCTGTTCGTTGAAAAATATATAGTTTTAAAAAGTTGCATCGACATCAATAAAATTTAAGTTAGAAAAGGTGACATTGACAGTTTCAGTATAAATCTTTGCCTTTGTCATCATGCAGACTCTGGTATTCAGAGATAAGGCCGTATTCTGTCACAAAATTACAGTGCAGTAATGGCCTCCTAGTGTTAACAATATAATAAAGAACAAGCAGTTGATTTCAATATGCACAATGTAACACCAAAAAATATATATGTTACATCCTGCTTTGCATCCCCATCCACCCCATCAAACCTGTTCATTCGTTGTACAAGACAGACATTTCTTTTTCCCTGTTTTTGCAAATAATCTGTAACAAAGCCAAGTTTCACGATCACTGCCTTTAGGCTGGTAACATGTCTTTTTTCTAGCAATATTTAATTAGACCCAGTCCCTGAAGCTTCAAAGTTTTACTAATTACAAATAGACCCTGTCACATTATCCACCTTTGTATGATAAAGGACTGTGATAGGGCAGATTTAGTTTGCCCTTGGAGCATTATAATGTGAGCATCTACAAAAATGAAATAACTGTGAAAATGTACTTCTATTTTTGGGAGAGAAGTGAAACACAGATATAAAATTACCTTAGTGTTGTGTGGACATTTGATGCAATTCTTTATTTTCTTAAGACTCTTACTCAAAACTGCACGACAGATCTAGAAAAGGAATGAAGGAATATAGCCCTTTTCACAGCCTAAGGATATCGGAGTGTTTTGTAGCCAACAAAGAACCTTTGCATTATATTCAATAAAATAAAGGAAATTTCTGATGGCTCTTAAACATCAATGTAATAATGGTCAGATTAATTTTTTTTGTGATGTGCATTGAAGGATGGGATATTGATATGAGGGCTAATTCTTCAGTTCTTTGAAATATGGGGTTTTTAACCTCAGAAAGCATCAGTCCCCTGGTTTAAAATCTCACGTGAGAGACAGACAGTGAGGTATTCTTTCAGAATTGCTTTGGAATTAATTCTGATCCAACAGTCCTCTGACTCAGAGGAAGGGGTGCTAGCAACTTAGTTGTGGCTGACACTGATAATTTCTGAAATACAGCAGCAAAAACTGATTTTGCAGTCCACCCAGTCAGCCCCGAAAACAAATTAGCATCAATCGCCCACTCATTTAATTATCTAACCAATTATCTCTTCATCGCTTCACGCTGTCAGCCTCCACTGCCTCCCTAAGCTGTCCATTCCACTTTCTAAACACTCATCTATTTAAAGTAATTAAATCAAAAAATTTCATGAATACTCTATTCCCTCTTTCAAACTTCAGTGTGCCTTCTGGTTCCAGAGTTGAGTTGGTGACAATTAGGAAAATGTTATTGAATTTAAATTAATCTGTTCCCAAATGAATTTTAAACAACAATAACTTGAATTTCACAACTGTAATATTGTAAAATATCCTAAAACGTTCATATAACTTCATCAATCAAATAATGCAATAAACATAAGGAACTATTAGGAAAGATTATTCAAACATTTTGAGAATTATCTTAATCGGGTCGGTGGGGTGGGGATGGGTGGACAGGTTTATGAAATGAAATGAAACATCAATGGCAAGATATTCAATGGTAGAGTGAAGCAGTTACATTGCAGGTGAGCAAGAAGAGCCTGAATGAGTGAATTCCAGTTATCTAGGAGGATTAAAGGAGAACATTTGGTGCTGGAGATTGAAGAAATGGGGAGGGACAAAACCACAGAGAAATTTGAAAATGAGCATGACAATGGACCTCAGTTATTTAGAACCTCTTAAGAGTGTAAGAAATGAGAGCAGGAGTAGGCCATGCAGCCAATCGAGCCTGCTCCACCAATCAATAAGATCAAGGGTGATCTGGGTATGGACTCAGGTGGGAAAGGGAGTTGAGTTTATGTCCAGATTAGTCATAAACTCACTGAATGATGGACCACGCTTGAAGTTGTCACACCTAGTCTCTCTTTCCTTTCCTTTCTCCTTCTCATTTCTTATTTCTCTATTTTTCTTGCTCTCTTGTTATGTCTACTTCTCCTTCTCTCTTGGGGGGTGGGTGGGAATGGGAGGGGGATATGCTCTGTAATAGTCAATGATGTGTTCTCCTAGTTTAATAATGGAAAATCAAAAATATATTTAAAAAAAAGATACTGGTTAACTGAGGTCTACTTTTGGAAGTGATTGGGATTTGGTGAAAGTTGGAACATGGTTAGCTTTGGAGTTTAGAAACCGGGATAGTAGTTTGCAGGACAGAAGGATGAAGGTTTTTTTTAATTCACAATGAATGCAGATCTTAGAAGGAGAGGGAGAAGTGCCTTATGCTGAGGAGAACTGTAAAAAGATTAGCTGAGATGAAGGCCAGAATGAGAGTTTGGGTAATATAAATTGCATGACAACTAAATGAAACAACCGCAAATTACTTCCATGTGCAAAATTTCCACGTCAATGTAATCACAAAGAAGGCTCGCCAGCGGCTTTATTTCATGAGGAGTTTGAGGAGATTGGATATGTCACCAAAGATGCTTGTAAACATCTTCAGGAGTATCGTGGAGAGCATTCTGACTGGTCGCATCACTGTCTGGTATAGAGGTGCCAATGCACAGGAGAAGAAAAAACTTCAGAGTTGTGAACTTGGCCTGTGACATCATGGGCATCAGCCTTCACACCATCGAGGACATCTATAAGAGGCGGTGTCTTCAGAAAGCAGCATTTATCCTTGAGGACCCCTACCGCCCAGGCCACACCCTCTTCACTCTGCTACCATCAAGGAGGTGGTACAGGAGGCCAAAGATGAACACCCAATGGTACAAAAACAGGTTCTTTTCCCAGCCATCGGATTACTAAATGGATAGTGAGCCACTACCTCACTTACTCAATAATTAATTTATTTTGAAAAATTAATTTATAGCAATATTTGCACCTGTAATGCTGCCATAAAACACACATTTCATGACTTGCTCATGACAATAAATTCTGATTCATTGGAGATGTCATGAGGAAACAACGTTTTTGAATCTTCTTTCCATTTCAAAAGAAGAGGAGCCTTTTGAATATGACATGAATAGAATGCTGTATGTTTGGTAGATTCTTTAATTGACTTTAATCATCAATTTGCTCCATTGATCCATTAATTGTAATGCTAATACATATTTGGCCATTTGAGTCTTTTCTGTGAGTACACACAACTAACTCTTTGCCTTTTCCTGACAGCTGAAATACAATTGCTCCTCAGGATTCTGGACTCGCAGAAATACGGCAATGAACATATAAAATGATGTTATCTGGTCCATTTTGAGACCCAATTTATATGAAAGTTTAATCCTTGGATTCGATCATTTACCGCACATTCAATCTTTCACTCACTTATTCTGTAGAGAATATAGATAATGTCACGATCTGGAACAATATACTCCATCAAACTGAAAGAAAATTACAAAGTATGAAGATAGTAGAATAGGATAAAGCGGTTCTTTTAAATTTGTTTTACTTCAGAACGAGGTGAGATGGCAATGTGGCCTCTATAAGTAAGGAAATCAGAGCGAATATGCTAAAATTATGTACAAATCCTCTGCATAAATGCATTCTGTCCAATATATCTGAACGCAAATGGCCACAAGAAATAGATTTCTAACATATTATTATGTATATTGAATAAATATCAATAAAAATATTTTTAAAAAAGGGAGCCCCAAAATATTTTCTTCATTCTGTGTTCCCCTGCCCATACGTTAGTTGTGATCTCAGACAGCTCCAAGAAAAGTGCAGAGAACAAAACAAAGGACTCTACGTCACCTTTGTTGACCTCACCAAAGCCTTCGACACCGTGAGTAGGATAGGTCTTTGGCAAATACTAGAGCGCCTCGGATGCCCCCCAAAGTTCCTCAACATGGTTATCCAACTGCACGAAAACCAACAAGGTCGGGTCAGATACAGCAATGAGCTCTCTGAACCCTTCTCCATTAACAATGGCGTGAAGCAAGGCTGCGTTCTTGCACCAACCCTCTTTTCAATCTTCTTCAGCATGATGCTGAAACAAGCCATGAAAGACCTCAACAATGAAGACGCTGTTTACATCCGGTACCGCACGGATGGCAGTCTCTTCAATCTGAGCTGCCTGCAAGCTCACACCAAGACACAAGAGCAACTTGTCCATGAACTACTCTTTGCAGATGATGCCACTTTAGTTGCCCATTCAGAGCCAGCTCTTCAGCGCTTGACGTCCTGTTTTGCGGAAACTGCCAAAATGTTTGGCCTGGAAGTCAGCCTGAAGAAAACTGAGGTCCTCCATCAGCCAGCTCCCCACCATGACTACCTGCCCTCCCACATCTCCATCGGGCACACAAAACTCAAAACGGTCAACCAGTTTACCTATCTCAGCTGCACCATTTCATCGGATGCAAGGATTGACAACGAGATAGACAACAGACTCGCCAAGGCAAATAGCGCCTTTGGAAGACTACACAAAAGAGTCTGGAAAAACAACCAACTGAAAAACCTCACAAAGATTAGCGCATACAGAGCCGTTGTCATACCCACACTCCTGATCGGCTCCGAATCATGGGTCCTCTACCGGCATCACCTACGGCTCCTAGAATGCTTCCACCAGCGTTGTCTCCGCTCCATCCTCAACATTCATTGGAGCGACTTCATCTCCAACATCGAAGTACTCGGGATGGCAGAGGCCGACAGCATCGAATACACGCTGCTGAAGATCCACCTGTGCTGGGTACATCACATCTCCAGAATGGAGGACCATCGCCTTCCCAAGATCGTGTTCTATGGCGAGCTCTCCACTGGCTACCGAGACAGAGGTGCACCAAAGAAAAGGTACAAGGACTGCCTAAAGAAATCTCTTGGTGCCTGCCACATTGACCACCGCCAGTGGGCTGATCTTGCCTCAAACCGTGCATCTTGGCGCCTCACAGTTCGGCGGGCAGCAACCTCCTTTGAAGAAGACCGCAGAGCCCACCTCACTGACAAAAGACAAAGGAGGAAAAACCCAACACCCAACCCCAACCCACCAATTTTCCCCTGCAACCGTGTCTGCCTGTCCCGCATCGGACTTGTCAGCCACAAACGAGCCTGCAGCTGACGTGGACATTTACCCCCTCCATAAATCTTCATCCACGAGGCCAAGCCAAAGATTTATTCAGAGCTATCGATATATGCTACTAAATGGTAAGATCCATCACACCTTTCAGTCTGGATATCATTTCAGGTGGGTGGAGATAGATGATGCTGCTGCTTTGATGTAGGAAGATGCAAAAGGATACATTTCCAGCAGCTGGTGCTGAATTTAATAACAGGACCTTTAGCTTATCACTTACTACCCGCCTTCTGACATTTGACTGGCTAGCTGTAGGGTCACAGGGCTTTCACCTCTCCACTAGAGCCACAGGAACAGGAGCTGGGTGGGTGGGTGTGGGGGGGGTGCGGTGAAGAGACTGGATAATGAGGATGGTTTGTGGGATGAAGATCAATAGGGTGGGTGATGGGTCATATCAGAGGCCAGAGGGAAGAGGTGGAAGTAGGTGAATGAAGTCACACTGGAGACTTCACTGGGAGGATCCAGGAGACTGAAGGTATTAGGATAAGGGCAGGGAAGTTTGAAAGAGTTGCTAGGATTGGAAGTATCATAACTTCATTGAATGTGATGGGACATATTAAAGAGGATTTAATCCAGAGACAATGCAATGAAGATCAAACTTATTTTCACATTATCAGTTTACAGATTAGAAAGTACTCAGCCAGGCAAATGCAAGGAGATAAACTGATCTTTGCGTGTACGTTTTGTCATATTTAAGATTGGAGATCATGAAAATGACTGAGGAAAGGAATAAACAATGCCTAATAATTGTTTCACTGATATTTCAGTTTGAGTCATGAGAGGACCCTAAAGATGTGCATAGACTTCCTTAAAATATTGGAAGTATCAATACCTTGGACTCTTCCATTGCTTATTAAGGTCATAGGTTATCAATGATGTGAATTTGCCACTATTTTCCCCTGAATGCTTATCTTAGTCAACATAAACCTATTTCAGTAAAACTTCACTTTCATGAATATATAAACCTTAAAGCATTTCACTTCATTTTAAGTCACATTCTTTGAAAACATTTAACCGCAGCTGCATCTGTCGGTTCCTCCCCCTCCACAGAGCTGCCCGAAAGATGAACAATAACATTATATATAATTAACTCCTCCACCCGGAAGTTTACAGATAAAGCCTCTAGCCAGGGTGATTCTTATTAAGCAAGGATAAGGGGATACTTTAAGAGTTTCTCCAATGGCGAGTGGCATCAACCAGCTCTTCATCCTGGGTGACACCACTGATATTTCACAACTTTATTCAAACAGCTGCTATGAGCAAAGCCCGACCAAGGCGGTCTGCTGGCTGAATATTCGCTTCCATCTTCACCAAAGGTTTATGTGTTATTCAGAGAACATTTACTTTTACAATTTTAAAATTATGTATTTTTACCTTTTATTTTATTCCTATCTATTTATTTATTTACCTCAATTTATTTTTCGCTGTTTGCTTGAAGCTGCCAGTTGCTTGAATTCTATATACCAGGGGTTTTACTTAATAACATATTTTATCATTAATTGCCAGTTGAGTGCGTTCCAAGCTTCTACTTTACAAAAAAAAAAATCACTTTTGACAAGGCTGGTATTTATTGTCCTGCTCTCAGGCAGGTGCTGGTGAACAAGTGTATTTCTGGTGTAGGCCTTCCCACAATATGTTTGGATAAGAAGATCTGAATTTCGATCCAACAACAGTGTTTTTCAAGTTAGTCTGTGCTGTAATTGGGAGGAAACATGCAGGTGGTCATATGTGATGTTACAGCACAGTACAAACCCTTCGGCCCTTGATGTTGTGCTGACCCATATACTGTATTCCAAAAAAAGTACTAAATCCTCTCTACCCCATAACCTTCCACTTTTCTTTCATCCATGTGTCTAAGATCCTGTTAAATACCCCTAATGTTTCAGCTTCCACCACCATTCCTGGCAAGGCATTTCAGGCACCCACAACTTACCCCTGATGGCTCCCGAAACTTCCCTCCCTTCACTTTGTACATATGTCCTCAAGTGTTTACTATTCCTGCCCTGAGAAACAGGCACTGGGTGTCCACCCTATCTGTGCCTCTCATAATCTTGTAGACCTCTATTAAGTCTCCTCTCATCCTTCGATGCTCCAAAAAGAAATGTCCTCGCTCTGCTAAACTTGCCTCATAAGACTTGTTTTCCAATCGAGGCAACATACTGGTAGATCTCCTCTGCACCCTCTCCATAGATTCCATGTCCTTCCTATAATGAGCTGACCAGAACTGAACACAATATTCTAAGTGTGGTCTTACCAGAGATTTGTAGAGTTGCCACATGTCCTCTTACTCCTGAACTCAACCCCCCTATTAATGAAGCCCAGCATCCCATAGGCCTTCTTAACTATCCTATCAACCTGTGTGGCGACCTTGAGGGATGCATGGATTTGAACCCCAAAGTCTCTCTGTTCATCCACACTCTTAAGTAACCAACCATTAACCCTGTACTCAGCCTTCTGGTTTGTCCTTCCAAAATGCATCTCCTCACCTCAACCTTTCGATCTTCAGCTTCGAGTCAAGTCAACTGGTGTAATGGAAATTAGAATTTAGTAAGCAGGTTGTCGGCAAATAAAGCCTCTGTGCAAGATACCTTCCATCAATTTATTGATGACTGAGCAGTAATTAACTGGATTTTTTCTGAATTTTGTGGTCAGGACATATCTGGGTAATTTTTGACATTTTCAGGAATTAGCCCATGTTTTGAATCTACTGGGACAGCTTAGCTTAAGGCACTGCTCAATGTGGAGTACAGGTTTTCAATGCTACAGGCAGGATGTAGTCTACTTCACCAAAGAGTTTTCAACAGCCAGAGTTTTCAGCAGTTTATTGACATCATATTGAATGAATCTAAGTGGATAAATTTTGGCTTCTATGACAGTGTGGATCTCAGGAAAGGGGCAAAGATTATCCATTCACAACTCTTGGTGGAATGTAGTTGCAAATACATTAGCTGGTGTTGCTAATTAGCCTTAACATTAGCTGGTTGTTGCTCCCAACATTCAAGATCGGGGCATTTGTGGAGCATTCTTCATTCACATACTGGGTTTTTACACAATTTAAGCCAGGCTGTTCAGGGCTGCATTGATCTCACCTGTTCCACAAGTTCTAGGTTAATTTTCAAGCTGTTCATCACACATGTAGTATTATAGTGCAGCTTCCACAGATTTACATCTCACTCATATAATGCACACACACACACATATATATATATATATATATATATAACGCGCACATGCATATAATGTGCAGAAAATCTTAAACCAAGTAAAAAAATTTTTTCATATAGAACGCACACGTGCGGGTGTAGTAGTTCTGTCCAGCACCTTCATAATATGTCCAATAAAAATCACAAAATATATGTGCAGATAACATTATCAGTTAGTATCGCTATCACCTGCATTCGATCGAGCTTAATCGGTACAAAAGGCCCTTGAATTTAGTGCCACCTTTGAGATCTAGAGTAGTTTTGACAATGCAAGGAGCCAAACGCAAATCTTACACCGCTAATTTCAAACTGTAAGTTGTTACCAGAGCAGTAGAAACAGGCAACAGAGTGATGGCAAGAGAGTTCGAGGTTGGTGAATCATCCGTTCATGAATGGAAGAAGGAGAAAGATGAGCTTGAGAGGATAAATCCATGAAAGCGCGCGTGTCGTGGCCTGAAAGCTGAACGGCCACAGTTAGAGTCAGTCTTGAAGGAGTGGGTTCTTAGTCACAAAAGAAAAAAAAAACAGGCTGTATCTACAGTTTACACTCAGATGAAAGCAAGACTATTGTCATGTTAAAGAAGCCTCTTGGATTTCAAGGTGGGTTCCACTGGATATCAAAGTTTATGAAGCGAAACAGATTGTCGGTAAGAACAAGAACTGTAGGTCAGCAATTTCCAGACGATTGGGAACAAAAAGCCATCGATTTTTGCAGCTTCATCACCAATGAAACTTCCGAACTTAAAATCACACTTGCGGATATCTTTAACATGGACAGAGTCCCAATGGCATTTGACATCCCTGCCACAAAAACTGTAGCCATGACCAGTCATAAAAGTCGTGCTTTACTGTAGTCCTTGGCTGCACTACAAGTGACGCTAAATTGAAGCCAATTTTCATATTTAAAAGAGTATCACAGTACAAGAAAGGTTGGATGGACTCTAATGTTTATGTAAGTGTGGGTGGAAAGATGTTACAGGCCAAAACAACGCAGTTTTTTTTTTACAAGAAATCGTGTTGATTCCATGTCAGCTCACAAAGAGCAGTCAACGCAAGATTATAAGTTCTGTTGGCACCCACATTGCAGTAATTCCGGGTGGGTTGACATGTAAACTGCAGCCACTCAATATTTTTGTTAATCATCTGTTCATGATGTTCATCAGATCAGAATGGGAGGAATGGATGCAGAACGGCACACATGAATTCACCCCAGCTGGACGGTTGAAAAGAGCAACCTATACTGAAGTTTGCCAATGGGTTGCCAGAGCATGGGATAACACCAGAAACAATACGCAGAGGATTGAGAAAAGCTGGCATAGCATATAATGTTGATGCTGATTCCACCATTGATGGCGAAAGCAGTGACAGCGATGACATATCAGTATCGACTACAGTAACAGAAGAACGGTTGCAGGCTGTCCTAACGTATTTTAACGAAGGGAGTGAACAATTTGACTTTGAAGGATTTGGAGGGATTACGGATGATAATGAAGAGGACCATCACAGACAGGGGTGCAGTCCTTGGTGTCTCCTTCCCAAAATGAGCTCATTTGGATGGCATAGTTAGCGTTGCAGTTAGCGCAGTGCTATTACAGCACCTGTTACCCGGGTTCAGTCACCGCTGCTGTCTGTCAGGGGTCTGAACATTCTCCCTGTGTCTGAGTAGATTTCCTCCAGGTGCTCGGGTTTCCTCCCACCCTCCAAGAATGTTCAGCTGTTTGTAGGTTAATTGGTGTATTTTTGTTTGTTTTTTTTTTACTTTAACATGTTGTCTACCTTTTTTATTTGTTATTTAAGATGCTATATGGTTATTTTAAATTAACATGTTTAAAAAACAATTTAATTGAGAACCAGTGGGTGCTCAATTAAGTTCACTTTTATATTCAAAATGTTAAAAAAAAATTCTTGTACACCACGCACACACCTATAACACGCAGTAAGTTACCTGGTTTGCAAAACAAAACACATAAAGCACGTGTTATATGCTTAAAAATATGGTACATCTTCACTTGATGCCTGCTTCTGGCTTTTTTCCCCACTTCAAATTATATCTTTACATTAGTTTTTAGAGAGCATTCCAAGAACTTGGCTGTTAATTATGATTTTATGAATAGGATTATGTCAGGTTATACTGGACTAGAACACAGCATAGTATAGTCAGACAGCATGGAATCAGTCCCTTTGGCCCATGAAGTCCCTGCCAATGATCAAGCACCCATTTTATTCTCCCCACATTTCCCTTTGCCTCTCCCCCCAATTCTCGCTCTCATCTGCACTCTGGAGGAAATTTACAGTGGTGCCAACCGGCAGACCTTTGGGATGTGGGTTGAGGCAAGAGCATCTGGAGGAAACGCACGTGATCACAGGCAGAACATGCAGACTGTGAACAGGCAGTATCAGGAGTCAGGGTTGAATCTGGGGCACCGGAGCTGTAAGGCACTGAGCTGTTCATGGTTCTCCCAACTTCATCAGCAGTGCTCAAATGATCATTAGAAGGTTTTTCAAGGGTTGATTATCTAGATGTCTGTGCTGCGCTGTTAGTCAGAATCAGACACACACAAGGTAAAGACTGAACAACAGGCTTTATTCCACAAAAACCTCCACAGATCCCAAGCTGGCTGTGGCTGCAGCAACTCAGTGTGAGGCCTCGGGAGGCTGGCGCAGGCTTATATCTCGGAGGGTGATTGACACCCGACTGGGTGGGGCTTGATCCATTCAGGCCGACTGATTGGTAGCCGGCCAGGTGTTGTCCTGTCCCCTTACTCTCCTGCAGGTACAGAGGTTGCCCCCTGCAGTAGGCCAGTGGTGTACCACCACAGTGTCCAAAGCAAATATGAAAATAGAGCAAAAGAGTGTGGCCATTTTTTATTCAGGCTATTCTTTGCAGTATTTCAATGCAACTGGCTATATTTCCAACTGCCAAGGCATAATATTAAATGTTTGGATTGGGTTTAATCAAGTTACTCAAAACTCCCATGAGATTTAATTCAATTCTCCACAATATGTAGAAGGCTGTAACAATGCATGAATAAAAAGTACATGCTGCAGCTCAGGAAATGCATTAAAAACAAAGTTTATCATTGTTTGACCTGGCGGCATTCGTGACTTGGTACAACATCGACTAAAGTATTTCATCGAAACTTTAATGAAATGTCTTCTTTAGTTTATAAAGTGATCAGAGTGCAAGGAAGTCCATTAGTGATGTGATTGTCTAAATATTAGTTACGTTCTGTGAAAGCTAATTTTACATAACTACTGCACCAAACTTGCGGCAAGAAATACAATTTCAGAATCCCTAAATGGAGACTCCATCTGAAAATTGCTTGGGGAAAATTCTGTTAAATCTTTTAATCAAATTAGCACCTGTAGGCATTAGATTTAAAAAAAATGTTACAAATAGATCTTCAAGTTTTTGCTCGCACAGATGAGACGATCAAGACCGAAATGCACATCATCACATTGCATGGGCTATTCTATACAGAAACAGTCCCATTTTAATCAGACAAGACTCATCCAGCCCTAATTAACTCTTCTCACTCTGTCCTCAATTCTCTTCATTCATTTCTGCTTATTCAGTCCTCCCATTATAAATCTCAGCATCATCGGCTTCAGCTGCTCCATGCTGCAGTCAGTTCCATTTCGTCACCTCTAATTGGGTTAAACATTGTTCCTAAATGAGTTATTCATTCTGTTGGCTATTATACGATAAGATCTTCATTTTGGGTGCATGCATAAATTACACTCTGTGACACCCCTTGAAAATCTCCAAGTCCTCAATGAGGTTTCCTTTTACATTTCTCACTCACGGAAAATCACTCTGGATAGTTAATTTCCATCTGGTTTTGCTGATTTTTTTTTGTTGTAAATTTTGCACATGGTCTCATTAAATGTTTCAATGTTTCCTTTCAATGTTGGGGTGTGTCATCTAACCAATATGTCATACAGCAACATCTCATAGCTTTTGTAAACTCAATCCCCAAAGTTATGATCATCAATTCATCTACCTCGACATATGCTTCACCCAGTGAGACAGGCTTTCATCCCTGAGCTATCTCCATGATCTTATCTTCTTAATCATACCCACCTACCATTCTTTTGATGATACACTGTTGATTATGTACTTCCCTCTAATGGTTTCCTGCTAGATCATATTACAAATATTTCCCTCTTTGGATATATTACCCTTTCAAAATCAATCATCTTTAAAATTCCCCTCCAACAAAATCCTTTAATCCCTCTGTCTTGAAAAAAAAACTACCAAATTTGTTCATGTGCCAATTCCCCATTCTCGTCAAAGTCATTGGAAGTATTGTAGCCTGCAAAATATTGCCACTCTATTTTTCAGGCTGCCCGACAGGATTCCATTACTGCCACAGCAGCAACCAGTTCACTACAAAATAGTTGATGATATCCCCTGTGCCAGGAGCTGTGTTGTTTCCTCTCTCCTCATTATTCTCAGCCCCTGATTATTGACCACACCACCCAGCACTCATGTTTTCATTCCACCCTTCCTTATTGTTACTTCCTCAAAATATCAAATTAATTATGGTAGTTAAGCATGACCTTCCAATGAAAGTTTTTTTTAATTACATTCTTTAACTCTAAATATTTTGTATGCCCATCTTGTATCTCAACTATCACTGACATTTAGCAAACTTACCAATAATTCTCGCAATTAGTTCTATAACACTTTTTTGAAAAGATTAAATTTTGTCTGCAGGTCCCTTTAGTGCGCTTTCATTTACTTCTGAATTTTCAGCCATGGGGAATTAAAATTCCCTTCTTTGACAGTAGAACAAGATATTGTTGTGGCCCACTAACTAGGACGTGTCCAGGTACACAAGATTGCTGACGAACGCGGCGACCACGCAGACCCCGCGGGGCCAATGACCTTCAACCCAGGTGACAACCCACAAGGCGGGGAAAAAAAGAGCAACGGCAAGAACGCCAACCAATAGGAGGCCAGCACTGCTGCGACATCACTCCTGTCGTCAGCGACGGGGAGAGAATATAAGCAGAGCTGCCAGTGCAATAAACCAGTCTTCAACTTTGACTTCTTGGGCGTGTGTCATTCTTTCCACACATCGTGGTAGTGTGCACACTGCATTGGTGACCCTGGCAGGTCCAACTGCTAGCTGGACCCGAAGATGACGGACCAGGTAGCTCTTCACATGGTTTCGTTGAAGCTGCCAACCTTCTGGGCATTGCAGCCACTGTGTGGTTCGAACAGGCTGAGGCCCAGTTTCACCTCCAACAGATCATCGCTGATGCCACACGTTACTATCGCATGGTGAGCTCATTCGACCAGGACACGCCAGCAAGGGTTGTCAACTTCCTGTAGCAGCCTCTAGAGCATGGCAAATACAATGCCCACAAGGAGCTAGTAACACACACTTTCGGACTCTCAAGGTGTGAGCGCACCGGCCAATTGCTGCATATGGACAGATTGGGGGACAGGCCCCCATCCACCCTCATGAGTGAGATGTTTGCCCTTGCTGAGGGACACAGGCTTGCCTGCTCTTCAAGCAGGTTTTCCTGGAGCAGCTGCCCGAGGATATCAGAGTCTTGCTCACCAATGAGGATTTCAGTGACCCCAGGAATGTCACAGCCTGGACGGACATGTCTGGAGACTGAAGAAAGAAAACGGCATCTCGGTGGAGCAGATCTCTAGGCCCTGCGCACAGTCAGCAACAAGGCCACAGCAAGTGGAGAGGCAAGTGGACCCCCTACCCAACAGTACTGTTACTATCACCAATGATGGAGTGTAGGGGCCTGTCGATGCCGCCCACCCTGCGCGTTTCAGGGAAACGCCATGGCCAACCGTCGTTGATGGCTGTGGCAGTTGGCCAATGTGACAGCCTCCTCTACTTGTGAGACTCTTTGTCTGCAAGGCACTTCCTCGTTTATACTGGTGCCGAAATAAGTGTCCTTCACCCCCTTGGCCTATGACACCTGGAATGGCAAGCCAGGCCCCGGCACTGAGGACAGCTAACAGCACCACTATAAGAACTTTCGGCACCTACACTATCCCTCTCTGGTTCACATGGACTTTCACGAATGCGGCGGTGTTGAAACCACTCATGGGAGCAGACCCAGCGAGCCCACTGCCTGCTGGAGGACCTCAAAGGGTGGGATTTGGTGCACACCAGGGCTTTTCAAACAATGCCCCCGGAGGAAACCACATTACCTGCCCCCCCCACCTCGATTCCGTTACTTTGTCCAATAACGCATTTACGCAGATCCTGGCAGTGTTCTCTTCGATCATGGAACCACAGTTTTCCTCTACCTAACTGAAGCACAGGGCAAAACATCACATCCTCACCCAGGGCCCCCCGCTCCACACCAGGGTGCACCTCCTTCCTCCCAAAAAACTCACCCTCGCCAAAGAGGAGTTTAAAAACATCAACAGCCCCTGGCCCACACCCCTGCACATGGTACTGAAAGCATCAGGAGGGTGGAGGTCATGATGACCATCACTGTCCAACAAAGCCACCACACCAGATAGATACCCCATGCCCCATATCCAAGACTTTACCACCAACTTACAAGGGGCACGGATATTTTCAAAAGTCAACCTCATCAGGGGCTACCACCAGATCCCGGTCCATCCTGATGACATCCCTAGAGCAGCCATCATTACTCCTTTTAGACTTTGAGTTCCTGAGAATGCCCTTTGGACTTAAAAATACAGCCCAGACCTTCCAGAGGCTGATGGATGCAGTGGATCACACATTCGCGTTCACCTATTTGGACGATATTCTCATCGCCAGCTGCAATCACACAGAATACATAGTCCATCTAAGGCAACTGTGCATCCGGCTGCAGGAATTAGGATTAACTGTAAACCCTGCTAAATGCCAGTTTGGATTGGAAACAATCGAATTCCTGGGGCATTGAATCAATAGGCATGGTGCGAAGCCCCTGCCCAAAAAGGTAGAGGCTGTTTGGCACTTTGCCAAACACCACACAGTGAAAGGCCTGCAAGAATTTGCTAGTATGATAAATCTTTATCGCAGTTTCATACCAGCAGTGACCCACGTCATACACCACCTTTTCGTACTTGTGGCAGGGAAAGGTAAAGATATTATCTGCATGTGCCAAGGACACACTTCGGGTACACCCCTGGCCAGAGGCGTCGACCGCTCTCACAGTAGATGCCTCCAGCATAGTCGGAGGAGGGGTACTGGAGCAATTCATTGAAGGGCAATGGCAGCCCCTGGCCTTCTTTACCAGACACTTCTGGCCACCCAAACTCAAATATCACGCCTTTGACCAGGAGCTATTGGCGCAATATTCGAGCTTGGGTGGCCAGTCAGGCTCTTCAGAAATTTTTTGGAAGTTAGACAATTCAACAATTCAGGGTCTTTCCACACTTCACAGTAGCGTGCACTCTATAATATCAGTGGATATCTTTAACTTGCATCGATAAGGTACACAATCTTTTCCCCATAGAAGAGGAATCTAAAATTAGAGGGCATTGATTTCAGGAAAGAGGGGAAAGATTTAAAAGGAAGCCAAGGGGGCAACTTTTTCCACAAAGAAGGTGGTCGATATCTGGAATAAGCATCCAAACAAAGTGTTTGAGGCAGGTATAACTGTAATGTTTAAAAGACATTTGGACAGGTACATGGATGGGAAAGGTTTAGATGGATATGGGCTGAATACAGGAAAATGGGACTAGCACGGGGAGACAACTTGATTGGCATGGACAAGTTGGCTGAAGAGCCTGTTTCCATTCTGTAAAACTCTATAACTCCATAATGCAGTCCATCTGGACCTGTTCTCATCCTATATTGATACCCTTTCTCATTCAATATTCAGATTCTCCTCATCACTTTCCTCTTTCTTTCCCATTTTCCCAAATACTTGAAGTATTTGATCATGATTCCTATTCTACCATAGCCATTTTTTTTTTGCCTTAGATCTATCTGTTTCTTCACTTCTATTCATTGCTTCCTTCCATTTTATGCAGGCAATTTAATGTGTCCTTGCTTTTCTTTGCTCATGCTTTATTTACTTATCAGTCTTTAATTATTACTTTTCTATAACCTCAACTCCTCACTGAGTTTTCATTAATTTTATTTCTTTTGATACTCAGAGCTTTGCTTTCTTTTCCTTATTTGTAAATGTCTTCAGGAAAGCAGAGATACTAACAAACAGCAACATCTCTAACCATGCTTCAATCCTTTAATTTCTACTACAACAGTTCAGTTACATGTTTTATATCACACCCGCACGCACACGCCCGCCCGCCCCCGCCCGCACCCCGCACGCACCCACACGCACCCACTCAGCTATAGATATACATCAGCAACTTGAGAAATGCCTTAGAAGGTACTATTTATAAGATGAGTATTTTTGTCAAACATCTGGCATCTCATAATTACAAAATGTCACAGTGAGCATTGAGAGTGATGAGTAACGTACAGGATTTTGGCACACAGCAGAAACTTCATCTTCCACAAATACATTTCAAATACTGCAAATTTTGAAATGTATTTTAAGTGGAACATTATTGTTGACCCCTCATAAAAGCAATTGTGGTCTTTGAGTGGATTTCTACAGCAATAAACTATTATTTCCAAACTTATAGCCCATGGAAAATCAGATCTAACTATACAATGTTTCTCTATAGATTTCTTTGTTCAGGATATTAAATATAATGGTTTGGCCAGAATTTAAAATTGTGGCATCACGGAGTGCTGTGTGATGTGCTTTACAGACATGTGGCTAAACACAGACATTCTGGACCCGACGCTACAGCCCAAGGGCTACACCCTCCATCATGCTGACCAAACACTGGCATCAGGTAAAACCAGGAGAGGCAGCATTTGTGTCATCATCAATTCTTCGATGTGCACAGACATGACGTTCATGTCCCAGTCTTGCTACTGTGACAAAGTATAATAGATATGTTTTTGCGAGATAAATTGGGAAAGGTTTGTTAGGGTAGGTCACATACAAACACTTTAAAACAGATCTTATTTGAAATACTGGAGCTCTGCTAATGCTAGACATATCGGCTCCACAGCTTTTGAAAGAGCTTTGGAGAGTGGCCAAGAGACTTTGCTACTGGATTGTTGTTTATAAAAGGCAACAGATGAAAGATTTTGATGGAGTCGCAGATTGTCTGGAGCTATTCTGGGAGGGTCATGTGGTTTTGCATGCAGAGAGCGTCAAACAGGCTATCTCTCAGAGAAAGAGACAGAGATCACTTCTACAATGTTACAGCTAGCAACATCAGCTGGGTCTGGAACAGGACAAGCTGGCAAGCTTGTGGAAATCCCCATTTGGAAGACTGGTTCTTATTTCAGCCTGGTCAAAGCCCTTGTGGTTCATGCAAGAGGAGAGGACTGGCTGTCTAATGTTTCACTTGGAATAAGTGAAACAAAAAGGAACTCTGTGGTGACCTGAAAGAAAGAGGTTATCATCTGGAGAATCCTGATGGGGCAAGTTTCTTCAGCAAGACACTGAAGTGGCTGATCGGAAGGAATCAGTTGTGGATGTCCTGGAACAACAAACATCTCTCTGAAAACTGACAAGAACTTTCCTGAGCGGAAACCATTTACCTTTCAAGCACCAAAGCCTGGTGAACTTTATAAATGTTAAATTCTGTGCACACAATAAGAATTGCCTGTAACCAGTGAACTTGGAGGAATGCGAAATGAGATTGGACTCTGAACCAAAGAACTTTTCTGAATTTACATACACATTACATACACCTGCGCTTAGAATTAGAAGGGGGTTACGTAAGTCAATAGTGATGTTAAAGTTTGATTTTATTTTCATGTTTAAGGATAATTAAAAGCAACCTTTGTTTAAGTAACTGCTTGTCGTGGTGAATATCTATTGCTGTTGGGTTTTGGGGTCCTCTGGGCTCGTAACACTACCCCGACCTGGAACATCTGATGATCAGGTGTCGCCTATTCTACCTGCCGAGGGAGTTCACTGCCATCTTCCTAGTCTAGTATACATTCTTCCCCAGGCTAATGTCAGGCTGGCACTGGAGGAACAAAGCAGTGTAATAAACAGTCACAAGAGAACACATCCTGATTCCTTCCCAATCATTGTAGGGAAGGAATGTAGGGAAGGGTACTCATTCAGAGTAAGTCTCTGACCAACTACCACCAACACGTCACTTGCGAGACCAGAGGAAACAACACACTTGACCACTGCTCCACCACCATGAAGAATGCCTACCGAGCCAGACCATGACTGCACTTTGGCAAATCTGATCACCTAGCTATGCTTCTATAGCCGGTGTACAAGCAGAGACTGAAGACCACAGCACAAGTAGTGAAGACGGGGAAAATATGCTCAAGGGAGGTGGAAAAGTATCTGCAGGACTGTTTTGAATTGGTGAACTGGAACATATTCAAGAACTCATCCATAGACTTGAATGAATATGCAACAGGTGTCACCGACTTCATCAAGACCTGAGTAGACAAGTGTGTGCTGTGACAGATTATGTTATATTTTATATTGTATATAGATAGGTTTTAAAGGAGATAAATTATGGCAGATTTTTTTTAGTGTAGGTTGCAGACAAACACTTCAAAACAGATCTCATTTAAAATTCAGAGCCCTGCTCAAGCCAGACAATCCAGGCTCTGGGTGCCTTTGCAAAAACTTTGAAGAATGCCTATAGGAACTTCACAAGTAGGTGTTAATTGGACATGCTGTGGAGTAATGGATTATTGTTTTGGAAAGCAACAGATGAACAAACTCAGAATATTAGGTCTGGAGCCACAGTCTGTCTGAGTTTGCTGTTCTAAGAGGGTCATGTGGCTTTCTCAGAGAGAGAGAGAGAGAGAGAGAGAGAGAGAATGAATTCAGTTCCACAGTTCAGCAGCAGCTGGGACTAGAACATGACAAGCTGGCAAGCTTGTGGAAAAACCCCATTTTGAAGATGGGTTGAGTTCTTAGTTCAGCCTGGTCAAAGCCCTTGTCGTCCACACAAGAGGAAATGGCTGGCTGTTTAATGTTTATCTTGAAATAAGTGAAAGAAAAAGGAACTCTGTAATGACCTGAAAGAAAGATGTTATCATCTAGAAAACCCTGATGGGGTAAGTTTCTTCAGCAAATCACTGTTGTGGCTGATCAGAAGGAATCAGCTGTGGGTTTCCAACGAGCAACAAATCTCTTTCTGAAAACTGACAAGAACCTTCCTGAGAGCGGTAACCATTTTCCTTTCAAGCACCAAAACCTGGTGAACTTTATAAATGTTAAATTCCGTGCACAGTATAAGAACTGCCTGCAACCACTAAACTTGGAAAAGTGAGAAGTGAGTTTGGACTGTGAATTAAAGAACTTTTCTGAACTTATACACACATTACATACACAAGCGCTAAGAATTAGTAGAAGGGGGTTAAGTTGGGTTAGTTAAGTTAATAGTAATAAGTTAAAGTTTGATCCTGTTTTCATGTTTAAGGATAATTTAAAAGCAACTTTCATTTAAGTAACCATTTGTCTTGGTGAATTTCTATTGCTGCTGTGTTCTGGGGTCCTCTGGATCGATAACAGTGCCCATGTGTACATACTGGGTGTTCCCCAACCAGAAGCCCTGGATAAATCAGAGGATTTGCAACCTGCTGAGGGCAAGAACAAGGGCATTTAAGTTCGGAGATCAAGATCTCCACAAGACCAGGTACGACCTATGGAAGGCCATCCCTAAAGCAAAGTGGCAATTCTGGAAAAGCTAGAGACAGAGACACATGCACACCAGCTATGGAAGGGAGTGCAGGATATTACAGCCTTCAAAGCAAGGGATAATGCCATAGATGGCTGTGATGCTTCGTTACCCGATGAGCTGAACACTTATGCCCACTTTAAGAACCAAGCAGAACCTACTCAATTCCCTGCAAAGGCTGAGGACCCTGTAATATTTGTCTCTGAGGATGATGTGAGAACATCATTCAGGACCTGGTGGCATACCTGGCTGGGTACTAAAAATCTGCACCAACCAACAAGCCGGAGTGTTCAAGGGCATTTTCAGCTTCTCATTGCTACTGTCAGAGGTTCCTTCCTGCTTCAAAAGGGCATCAATCCTAAGAAGAGTGGTGTGAGCTGTCTCAACGACAAATAACCAATAGCACAAACTTCTACTGTGATAAAATGCTCAAGAGGCTGGTCGTGGCCACAATTAACATGTACCTAAGCAAAGATCTGGCCCTATCTTCACAATCATTCCACAGCAGATGCAATATCACTGGATCTCCACTCAGCTCTGATCCACCTCAAAAACATACATACATATGGCTGCTCTTCATTGACTACAGCTCGGCCTTCAATCCCATTAATCCCTCAGTGCTGGTCAAGAAGCTACAAACACTGGGCCTCTAACCCACTCTGCAACCTGATCCTTGACTTTCTCATCAGAAGACCACAGTCAGTATGAATTGGAAACAATGTCTCCTCTTCATTGATCATCAACAGAGACGCATCCCAAGGATGTGTGCTTTTCCCACTCCTCTACTCATTATACACCCACAACTGTGTGGCCAGGCACAATTCCAGCACCACCTACAAGCTTGCTGATGACACCACAGTTGTCAGCTGGACCACAAATGACAATGAGGAAGCATAGAGGAGGGAGATAGATCAGCTCGTTGAGTGGTGTGACATTAACAAACTTGCGCTCAATGTTGCAAAACAAAGGAGATGATTGTGGACTTCAGAAGGAAGTCAGGGGAACACAACCCAGTCCTCATCGAGGCCTCAGTAGTGGAGAAGGTCAAGAACTTTAAATTTTTGGGTGTCAACATCTCTAAAGATCTGTCCTGGAGCCTCCATGTTGATGCAATAATGAAGAAGAACCGCCAGTGGGTATACTTTGTGAGGTGTTTGAGGAGATATGGTATGTCACCAAAGACTCTCAAAAACTTCTACAGGTGTACCGTGGAGAGCATTCTGTCTGGTATGGAGGTGCCAACTCTCAGGACAAGAATAAACACCAGAGGGTTGTTAAGTCGGCCTAAGACAGCACAAGCCCCAGACTTCATTTCATCGAGGACTTCTACATGAGATGGTGTCTTAAAAAAGCAGCCTCTATCCTCAAAGACCCCCACCACCAAGGCCACGCCTTCTTCACTCTGCTATCATTGGAAGGGTGGTACAGGAGCCTAATGACAAGTACTCAACAGCACATCTTCTTCCCCACTGCCATCGGACTCCTGAATAATCAATGAACCAAAGACACTGCCTTATTTTTTTTGCGCACTATTATTTTTTTTTAATATATTAGTGATATAAGGTCATTCATAATATGAATGTTTGCACTGTGAATCTGCCCCAAAACATCAAATTTCTTGATTTGATCATAGCAATAAATTCTGATTCTATATTTCTGAGCCTTTTAGAAGTTTAATCTGTTTTGTGATAATTATGTCATTTTTTGATGCATAATACATTTTGGATGGAATTGCAAAACAGATTATTCAAAGATATGAGGAAATCTCCTGTCAGATTGTCTATGGTAACTCAAAAGAATTAACTGCAACTAATTACAAGAGCATCATCCCACAGAATAGATTATTATGATTCTTCTGCCAAGGTGCATCTGTTTCCGAAAGAGGTTTTCACTTCAAGCCAAAAAAATTCTGATTGCTCTACAAACATTTTCATAGATTATTTGGAGTTTGACTTCTTATGTGCAAATCAATTAGAAGGTGATTTTTTTTTTTGTCGTTGGTTTTGTCTCTGGTTATAGCAGAAGGGCTAATTTTACTCATCTGAGGACAGGTGAGGTTTGGGTAAAGTGGAATCAAAGCTAAGCAACCAAAACTGCAAGTGAACAAAGGGAGACCCTTACAGAAGAACACATCAAGAAATACGACTGGGAGTAGGTCACCAGGCCCCTTCAAGTCTACCTCATCATTCAATATAAACATGGATAACCTGTCCCAGGCCTCAACTCCTCTCTGCCTTTGCCCAAAACCTTGGCTTCCTTGATCCTTCAAAAATATATCAACTTTCTTATCTCCAATGATCTAGCCTCTACAATCCTCCTGTGTCGAGAATTCACCGCCATCTACAAATCAAAATATCTATACACCTCCATTTCAAATCACTGGCTCCTCATCTTGTTAACTATGTCCCCCTCATCCAACACTTCTTCTGGTGAAAATAACTCAATATCTACCCTGTTCTGCCTCTCAGATAACCATTGAGAGAGTGCTTGATGGGGCATTTACTCGTCTTTTTTGTATTTTCCCCCAAATAACATTTTTGCACAAAAGGAAAAAGGGGAAAAAAATTCTCAACATCCAGGGAGCATTCCAGCCAATGCCATCGGCCATGAAAGACTTCGGACGTGGTACCTTGGCTGCTGATCAGGTTGTCAACACCTGTGCATGACTCTGTCCCTTTTCATCCTATGTTTCAATAGGATCACCCCTCATCTTCAAAAAAGCAAATAATGCAGATCCAACTTTGAAAATGGCTCATGATAGGGCATGCTTCTCACCCCAAGTATTCGCCGAGTCAATCTCTTTTGGACTGTCTCCAAAGTAGACATGTTTCATCCATAGGGAATTGAAGTCTGAAGTCCCAGCCAGGGAGCAGAAGAAAAAAATGAGATGCCAGATTGTTAACACAAGTGTGACTAATGCTGATTATCAAAGTTTTCATATGAAGCAGAAAAGAGAAAAAGTGAGCTAAAGAAGCAAGATGAAAAAGACCAGCAGTGCACATAAAATGGAATCAAAAAATATTCTAAGCTTGTGAACATGAAAAGAGTTGCAAGAGAAGAATTGGCTGATTAAATAGACATCAAAGAGGAAATTTATTCACAGAGGCTAAAGCACAGATCAGATACTGAATGAGTCACTGGTTGCAAAATATTACGTGTTATTTTGTTAGAACCTAAAGGCATAAAGAAACATAGCGACCTGATATGATGCTAAGGATTATTCCATTTTCCTGCCTGTCCCACATTTTCTTTTCCTCCTGCTTATTAAAAATCTATTAATTTCAGCCACTAATTATCTCTGCTAAGAAAATAAATGTCTTCTTATTTTCAAATTAGGTAGAACACCACCCCCCCCCACCCCACCCCATATTTTGAACCTGGTTTCAATTCCATGAAGGGAAACATTCACACAATGTTACCTGCCAACCCCCCTCAATATGATCACTTCTCACAGACAATGTTGCTCCAAACATAATCTCTTCACCCAAGAAGCAACCAATGAACATGCTATAAACACCCTCCAATATACTTTATTCCTCCTTGATATGTACTGAAGTCTTGGTCGACTGCAGATTTTTTCCATGAGATAACCATTGAGAGAGCGCTTGACGGGGCATTTATTCGCCTTTTTTTGTATTTTCCCCCAAATAACATTTTTGCACAAAAGGAAAAAGGGTGAAAAAAATATTCTCAACATCCAGGGAGCATTCCAGCCAACGCCATCGGCCATGAAAGACTTCGGTTGTGGTACTTTGGCTGCTGATCAGGTTGTCAACACCTGTGCATGACTCTGTCCCTTTTCATTCTGAACCAATGTTCAGCTGCTACTGAAAGAAGCAACAAAGATAAATTACATGTGGTAAACTTCGAACATTTTGTGTGTGGATGGGTAATCAGTGACGTTGCTCACAGATCTCATCTTTAAGATGGCATTAGTCCAAGATGGATGAGAGAACAAGTGTGGAGCCCAGGGAGCAGGACTAACAGACTTGTGGGGCAGAATAGAAAAACCGGTTGCAATGAGAAATGGGCAGAATAGAATTTTGCCATTCCTGAATTTTTAATTTTTTTTTACAACATACATCATTGATCTGCCAATATATATCAGGTCAATATATAATTAAACCTATCTGTAGCATAAATAGGAGAAAATATCAGAAAACAGGGACATTTGAATTGCTCAAAGTTAATGACAATGTAAGAAATGAGTGATTTACAGGTTTTAAATTCCTAAAGTTCTGTGCGGCTCTTCTCGTGATCCATGACAGTTCCAGCTATTTCACTGCAAGATTAGAGAGCTGGGCCACAAAAAAATTACAAAATTTCACTGCATTGTACCATAGCTGTTACTCTCTGACTCCCCAGTACCATAAATCCAGGTAAGACAGGATGCTGAAGCCCAAATTTTCAGGGCCAACCAATCACAGAGTGAATTAAAAGGCCTGAATTACTTAAGCTTTCTTCATTTTACATAATAATATTCAAGCTCAATTTCACTTTGTTCCATCTGTACAATTTCATCTGCTGATAGCAATTCAAAATAATGGAGCTATATTGTTTTCCCGTATCAGGGGTTATCTGGCTCAACTTGAAACAAAATTATTCTCGCTATTCTTTCTTCTATTCCAACCTTCTTGCAGACTGCTCATCATTTTGCTTCTGAACTTGGCTGACCGCAAATATCACTGTCTTTTGCCTGGAAATTCAATCAAGTTGCACATGTTTTGAAAGTGCTACAGGAATTGGGTTGCAGCACAAGTTTTATTGTGAAACATGATCAGTCCCTGATAGTGTGTGCTGTGCAAAGTAAAACATTCTATTGCCTCATTCTTTGTGCTCAACCTGCACATGCCTTAAAGTTACAAAATAGACAGACATGATTCAATTATTACGTGACACATAATTTGTACCTGCCTTCAGAGATCGATTTCTGTCTTTGCAATTGCTACCTACAGGAAATAAGGTCTAAACAGCAAGAAAAAAAATACCCTGCCCTCATTCTGTTTAAAAGGACTGCCAACTGCTGAAGTCATTTGAATTAGTACTTCTTGCAGTCAGTCTCAGGTACCAGTGAGCTGCATCAGTCCTGGTAGTTATGGGACATTTTGGAGGTGAAGCTCTCTCTCTTTTGTCCAGAACTATTGACAACAGGAGAGCTATGGTTTTCAAAGCAGTGGAAGCACAAGAAGATGGGGGAGATGGGCTTTGGTTCAGATCTTCCCTAAAAATCTTTTAGAGCCAGGCCCCCATCGCTTCCTGTTTAAGGATCACATCCAAAAGCCAGAATTTTCAAAAGGTTATTGAGTTTGCCATGTTCTGTAGTCAAAGATTCAGCCATACAAATGAATTGCTCTATCTGCAGAAGTGAAGGTCTTTGATCCTCTGAGCCATAAGGCAGAACGCTGCTGCATGCGTAATAAAGTAGTCCCTTTCAACATAAGAAGGAATTTGATCTCTTTCTTCATGCAACCCTTTAATGCCAATCTTTTTGTGAGTGGTGCTCTTGCAAAGGGAATCCCAGGTTGCTGCTACAGTGGATCATGTGGATGGTCTTGGAGGATGAACTCCAGCAGTTTTCTAAAAGGCCTAGCTTCAGACCACAACTTTTCAATGCGTGTGACAGTAGCCATGGCTGATTGGCAAAGAAACCACAATGAAGAGACCAGTGGGGTTCAGTGCTGGATCATGGATTCGTGCTCCACAAAGGCACCACCATTCTCCTGTGTTGGTATCACCGCAATCCTTGCAAGGGGTTGGAGGAAGTATTTCTGAGCCGCCTTGAAACCCCTTTCCATAGGGACAGCAGCAGCTGGAGCTGAAAAGTGCGGAATTAAATATTGGAACTTCTGGTCCAGCAGGTGGGATGGCTTCTACAGGAATGCCACAGAAACCATCAGATGTTCCATCTTTGGTGTGCGAGTAAGATTAGGATTGATGTTTTGAGCAGAGCCCTTTGCTATTTGACACGACTTTCTGGAGTATGTGTTTACACACAAGGTTGCCCATCTCTTCAGACCTACTTCCTGTGCAAGCAGCAGACTGAAGACCTCATCTGAGTCGTCCAGCAGTAGAGCTCGCATGTTCCCTAGTTTTGTTAAAGCGTCACAAGAACGTGACTTCTACCATGACCCGGTCACACTGCAGTTACTGATTACGCAGAAATGTGGTTGTGGTGCAGGGAATGGAGGAGGATCCATTCAATCAGTACCTTGCACACTGGAGGAGAGTAGGAAGTTGCCATCATCTCCTATGGTTTTCGCTTGCTGCAGCCCACTCTCGGTGATGCTGCTCAAATCACGGTAAGCATAGTTTCCCTGATGCAGCCATGTTCGTCATCCATCAGTTCACTGCTGCTGCTCCATTTGTGTTACAAGTGGTTTTGAAAGGCAAAGGAGTTTTCCAGTGGCACTTTGGGTGGCGGGGGTGACAGTTGAATTGGCCTGAGTTGTGAGATGTGGCAGTGAGGTTCACCGCTGTGCTCAGATTACAAATTTTAAATACAAGTTCTGATTAGTAGGGACTGCAATAACTTTTAGCGTTTTAAAGAGGACAGAGTTAGAATTGGCGGGATACAGCATCTAATGATCTTATTGTAACTCTGCATCCATCTTTTCTTGGGGCCTGCCTCCTCGTATTGATTTCTCCTCCGACTGACAGAGCGCTTTAAAGGATCTCAAGATCCACGACAGAAACAACAACAAAAAAATCTCTTTGCCCTTCTTTTCAAGTGCAGGAGTAGAAAACCACAGAACTCACTTAAAATTATGAGAAGAAATCACGAAAGTAGACTGACCCTAAATAAAATGGCACGTGATAGGAAATTTTTCAGGCGATTTTTGTGATCACCAGCCCAAAATCCATAACATACACCCAGAAGTATTCAGGAAGCAAAATCGTCCAGTGTTATTTACTCACACTTGGCTTTTGAAGCATTTTACTTATATTTAAGCCAGAAGTAAATAACAAAATAGGTTTCCAATTTGTGATGCATTTTTAATGAGTTTCTCTAAAATATCTAAAAATAGCAATTGCTTCCATTTATCTGCAAATTTATTTTTAAAAACGTGGGATTCTTGTACTTGGATTAACCTGTTCACAAATAGTCTAGAAATTTAGTTGAAAGGAGCTAACATGACTTTTTTCAGAACCTGGACTTGGGGCAGGGCTCTCCCAAATCCTTTATTGTAAAATACAAATCATGGAGAGTTGGCATACTTCAAAATTCCATAATTGAGAATGAGAAAATGTGGTGATACTGCAGGGGTGATCTTTGTACCTGCAGGAAGACCACCTAAGGACCGACTCCACCTGGTCAGCTGTCAATCAGCCAACCTGAATAGACCCCTAGGGGGCTGACTCCACCTGGCTGGCTGTCAATCAGCTGACCCGATATATAAGCCTGAGCCAGCCCCTCCCGAGCCAGTCATTCGGGAGCCACCACAGCTGAAACTGGTGTGTACAGCCTTTTAGCAGAATAAAGCCTGTAGTACAGTCTTTTCAGCTTTGTGTCTGCTTGCTGCTACCACAGCGCGTCACAGGAAGATACTCAAATAATCTGTTATTCAGGAAATTAGTTGAGAAATAAATGTTCACTTTTTGAAACATTGGAACATCTTTTATGTTCAGTGGAGAAGGTGGATGAGATCACAGTTTTAATATCTCACCCAGAAGATGGCTTCTGCAACAGATCACGCTTCCAGTGCTGTGCTTGTACTGGGCTCCTGCTTTTGGCAATGCTCATGAACCCATTTGCTTTCTGCACCTGAGGCAAATGTACTCCCACTCAGACACTAATCAAATCCTTTTGATATTTATTGGCAGGAATTTGTTTGCTGCATTTCGACTTATGGACTTGCGGTCATATTATTGTAGACAAATTTATTCAGATCACCTTTCAGTGTGGAATTTGGTTCTCTGTCAACTAACTTCCTCCATTTCTTTTCCCTTTATTATTATAAATCCTCCGATTCTGAGAATAACTAATATTACAAGTGATTCAGTCATACCTCGAGTTCTATTATAACCCTCGAGTTAGTGGAATAAGTGTAAGTGTACTGGAGTGGAGGTCCTGATGTAACTTTGTAGCTATATTCTGCAGAATATCTTTATTAATTAATATAAAGTTAGTTATATTTTAACATTTTACACGTTGAATGTAAGAAAGTGCTGTGAGGATAAGTCAATACAAAATGAAAGCGCCAACTTTCTATGGCTCCAAGCAACAAAACACTGCTCTGATACTGAATTGTTTTATAGGTTTTGCTGTGGCATGTTGTGGAAAAATTAAATTGGTCCCACCGGTCTCAGAGGCTGTGCTTCTGAATTGGTAAAGTAGCCTGTCTGTCTCAAATGACATGACTAACGCCTCATTAACACGTTCAAGACCACCGAGATCATTGTCAGGTTAAAGAAGATTGCCCAAATTGAATAAAATCCTCTGGGTTTAAGCTGAGAACTGATCGGTGCCAGTTTGCACAGGGACTTATTACATTATCTTTCAAGTATATGTATTTGCAAAATGCAAACATTCCTGTCTGTTTTCTTTTACCATCTTAATGCAACACTATCATTCTCCCAAATCACAATGGAATCAAGAGATTGTTCTTCAATGTTTGATTAAGTCGTGGCAAGCTGTCTGAATCACATTTATTGATGATTTATAATAAAGGGAAAAGAAATGGAGGAAGTGATTGGACAGAGAACCAAATGCCACACTGAAAGGCGACCTGAATAAATTTGTCTACAATAATAAGACCGCAAGTCCACAAGATAGAGGAGAAGTAGGCCATTCGGCACATCGAGTCTGCTCTGCCATTCCATCAGGAGCTGATCCATTCTCCCACTCAGTCCCGCTCCCCTGCCTTCTCCCCTTAAACTTTGATACCCTGAGTGTTCGGATGCCTATCAGTCTCTGCCTTAAATGCACCCAACAATTTGGGCTCCACAGCTGCCAGTGGTAGTAAATTCCGGAGATTCACCACTCTCTAGCTAAAGAAGTTCCTCCGCACCTCCGTTGTGAATGGGCACCCTTCAATCCTGAAGTTGTGCCCTCTTGTCCTCGACTTCCCTATCATGGGAGACAACTTTGCCACATTTACTCTGTCCAGGCCTTTCGACATTCAAAATGCTTCTATGAGGTCCCCGCTCATTTTTCTGATATCCAAAGAGTCCAGTCCAAGAGGCATCATTATGTTCCTCATATGCTAATCCCCATTCCAGGAATCATTCTTGTGAATCTTCTGTGAACCCTTCCCAATGCCAGCACATATAAGGAGCCCAAAACTGTACCTAATACTCCACGTGAGGCCTTATAAAGCCTCAACATCACATTCCTGCTCTTATATCCTATTCCTTTAGATAGGAATGCCAACATTCTATTCGCCTTCTTCACCACTGACTTAACCTGGAGGTTAACTTTTAGGGTACGCAAGTTCCTTTAAGCCTCTCAATTTTGTATTTTCTCACCCATCAAATAATATTCTGCCTTTTTATTCTTTTTACCAAAGTGCATGACCGTACACTTCCCAACATTGTATCTCATTTGCCACTTTTCCTATTTTCTTAATCTGCCTAAGTCTCTCTGCATTTCCTCAATGCTACTTCCCCCTCCATCTACCTTTGTATCATCTGTAAACTTAGCCACAAAGCCATTTATTCCATAATCCAAAGTATTAACACACAGCATAAAAAGAACACAACTGGTCACCAGAAGCCAACAAGAGTAGGATCCTTTTATTCCCACACTCTGTATCCTGCCAATCAGAATTACAGCAACGATACCATGCTGGTATCAGTGCTGTAATTCCACGGATCTCATCTTGTTAAGCAGCCTCATGTGTGGCACTTTGGCAAATGCCTTTTGAAAATCTGAATATACAATATCCACTGCATGTCCTTTGTCCAGTCTGCTTGTGGTTTCCTCAAAAATTGCAGATGGTTTGTCATGCAAGATTTTCCCTGAAGGAAACCATGCTGACTTTGCCCTATCCACTCATGTACTCCTGGTATCCTGTAACCTCATCCTTGACAATTGATTCCATCTGGTCCAGGAGACTTATCTACCCTTAGATCATTCAGCTCCCCAAGCACCTTCTCTCTTCCTGACAACCTTAAAAGTCAGATATACTTCTAATGTCTTCCATAGTAAAGACTGATGCAAAATCAGAAGCTAACTCTGCCCTGGATCACCTCAAAAACAACAATTCATGCATATGACTGCTCTTCATCGACTGCATCTTGGTGTGGTAAACCAATGTTATGTATAATTGTCTGGTCAGGCATACCTATTGGCCGGTTGTACCTGTGGCCCCTCCTCACAGGCTCCATTAATAAGGTATCTGTTCCACAGCCCCCTGCAGCTCAGTGCAGGACAACTGAACACTATGGATGTGCTTGTTTTCTTAAGCGAATAAAACCCTATTGGTTTCTCTGCAATAGTCTTTTGAGTAATTGATGATGCATCACTCATCTTTCAATACCATCATTCCCACAGTGCTGGTCAAGAAGCTACAAAGTCTAGCCCTCTGTACAACCCTCTGTAACTGGATCCTTGACTGTCTCATCGGAAGACCACAGTCAGTACAAATTGGAAACAACATCTCCTCCTCATTGATTATCAACACAGACGAACCCCAAGGATGTGTGCTTAGTCCACTGCTCTACTCAGTGATACCACAGTTGTCGGCAGAATCACAAGCGGCAATGAGGAAGCGAAGAGGAGGGAGATAGATCAGCTCATTGAGTGGTGTGACATCAACAACCTTGCACTCAATGTTACAAAACAAAGGAGATGATTGTGGACTTCAGAAGGAAGTCAGGGGTACACGACCTTGTCCTCATCAAGGGCTCAGTAGTGGAGAGGGTCAAGAACTTTAAATTCCTGGGTGTCAACATCTCCGAAGATCTGTCCTGGAGCCTCCACGTTGATGCAATCATAAAGAAGGCTATAATTTGCGAGGTGTCTGTGGAGATTCGGTATGTCACCGAAGACTCTTGTCAACCTCTACAGGTGTATCGTGGAGAGCATTCTGGCTGGTTGCCTGGTATGGAGGCGCCAACTTTCAGGACAAGAATAAATTCCAGGGGGTTGTTAACTCGGGCTGTGACATCACAAGCACCAGACCTCACTCCAGGATTTAAAAACCCTGTACATAATGTACAGCTTTAATGCCACCCCTCTTCCCTCATCACTTCGTCTAATACGTTCAGAAGCCAAGAAATCATGAAGCACCTTCATTCTCACTCCTAGTTTGATTTTTACTGAGTAAATGTTTTCAGATCCAAGCTGCTGACTAATGTTGATGCGCGGTGGCCACTAGCTGCTTCCAATTTTGCACCGTTTCCGCTGTTAGACTCTCACTGTTGTTAACTGATTTGTCGACATGAGGTGGTGTCTTAAAAGAGCAGTCTCTTTCCTCAAAGACCCCCACCACCAAGGCCATGTGCTCCTCACTCTGCTACCATCAGGAAAAATCTACAGAGCTCAAGGACGAGCATTCAACAACACAAGGACAACTTCTTCCCCGCTGCCATCAGATTCCTGAATTATAAATGAACCAAAGACACGGCCTCACTTTGTTGTACTATTATTGTTTTTTTTTATATATATAGTAATGTTATAATATGAATGTTTGCTCTATGATGCTGCTTCAAAACACCGAATTTCATGACTTGTGCGTGACAATAAATTCTGATTCGGAAATACTCATTCAGTTCCTCTGCCATCTTTTTGTCTCCTATTGCAATTTCTTCAGCATAATTTTCTATCACTCCTATATATACGCTTTCCTTTTTTTTACTATTAATGGACTGAAAAAAAGCTTTTAGTATCCTTTTTAATAAAACATAGGAACATAGGAAGTAGGAACAGGAGTAGGCCAAAAATGGCCCATCGAGCCTGCTCCGCCATTCAATACGATCATGGCTGATCTAATTTATGACCTAACTCCACCTACCTGCCTTCTCCCCATATCCCCTAATTCCTCTATCATGTAAAAATTTATCTAACCGAATTTTAAATATGTTTAATGAGGCAACCTCAACCACTTCCCCGGATAGAGAATTCCAAACATTCACTACTCTCTGGGGAAAAACTATTTTTCCTCATCTCTGTCCTAAATCTACTCCCCCGAATCTTGAGACTGTGTCCTCTCGTTTTAGTTTCCCCGGCCAGCTCAAAAAACCTTCCTACATCTATCCTATCCATACCCTTCATAATCCTATATGTTTCTATAAGATCTCCTCTCATTCTTCTGAACTTGAGCGAATACAATCCTAGACGATTTAATCTTTCATCATAAGTCAACCCCTTCATCCCAAGGATCAACCTAGTAAACCTCCTCTGGACCCTCTCCAAAGCCAGTATATCCTTCCTCAAATATGGAGACCAGAACTGGACACAGTACTCCAGGTGTGGTCTCACCAGTACCTTATACAGTTGCAACATTACCTCTCGACTCCTGAATTCAATTCCTCCAGCGATGAAGGCCAACATTCCAATTGCCTTCTTAATAACCTGCTACACCTGCAACCTAACTTTTTGCGATTCATGCACAAGCACTCCCAAGTCCCTCTGCACAACAGCATGCTATAGTTTTTCACCCTTTAAATAATATTCAGCTCTTTTATTTTTCTTGCCAAAGTGGATAACCTCACACTTACTAACATTGTACTCCATCTGCCAGACCTTTGCCCACTCATCCAGTTATATCCCTCTGCAGACTCTCCACATCCTCATTACAATTTGCTCTTCCACTCAATTTGGTGTCATCCGCAAACTTGGCTACACCACATTTTGTCCCCTCCTCCAAGTCATCAATGTAAATGATGAACAGTTGTGGGCCTAACACTGACCCCTGTGGCACCCCACTTACCACTCTCTGCCAACCTGAAAAACTCCCATTTATCCCGACTCTCTGCCTCCTGTCAGACAACCAATTTTCAATCCAGGCCAATATACTTCCCCAGATTCCACTTTCCTGTAACTTACTGATCTCTTGTGCAGCACCTTATCAAACGCTTTCTGGAAATCCAAATATACAACATCAACCTGTTCCCCTCTATCCACCGCACCCATTATATCCTCAAAGAATCCTAACAAGCTTAATATTACTGTATCTGCTAGCTTCCTTTCAAAGTTCATCTTTTCCTTCCTAATGACCTCCTTAGTTGCTTTCTGCATGCTTTTAAAAGCTTCCTAGTTCTCTCTCTTCCCACTAATTTTTGCTTCCTCGTATGTCCTCTCTTTTGCTTTTACTTTTCTTGTCAGCCACAGTTGTATCATTTTCCCATTCAAATATTTCTTCCTTTTCACAATAGATCTGTCCCGCAACTTCCGATTTCTTGCTGAAGCTCCAGCTATTGCGTTTCTGCCATCTTCCCTGCTCGTGTGTCTTTCCAATCAACTTTGGCCATTCCTCTCTCATACCTCTGTCATCCTCTTTATCCCACTGATATAGTGACCCCTCTGATTTTAGTTTCTTCCTCTCAAACTGCAGGGTGAATTCTATCATATTGTGATCACTGCCTCCTTAGGGTTCCCTTACCTTTAGTTCCCTTATCAACTCTGGTTCATTACACATTACTTAATCCAGATATGCGAATTCCCTGGTCGGCTCGGTCACAAGATGTTCTAAGATGCCATCCTGAAGGTATTCGATAAATTCCTTCTCTTGGGATCCAGCAGCAACCACGTTTACCCAATCAACCTGCATATTGAAATCCCCCATGTCTATTGTAACATTGCCCTTTTTACATGCCTTCTTGATCTCCCTCTGTAGTTTACAGGCCACATCCTGGCTACTGTTTGGAGGCCTGTCTACAACTCCCTGCTGGGTCTTTTTATCCTTATATTTTCTTAATTCTACCCACAGGGATTCTATATCTTCTGATCCAATGTCTTCTTTCTCCAAATATTTAATTTCATTTTTATCCAGCAGAACTCCAAATTAAATCCTTATAAGATTAATCGACTGCCTATCCTTCCTTACAATCTTGCTCCACAGTGCATCTACTTGCGGATTTTTTTGCCCCATTCACTGCCCACTCATTTTGGTTTCCATCCCCCTTGTCAAATGAATTTAAACCCTCCCAAACAGCTTTAGCAAACTTACACGGCAGGATATTAGTCGCCCTTCCGTTCAGGTGCAACACGTCCTTTTTGCGCAGATCATACTTTCCCCAAAACAGATCCCAATGATCCACAAATCTGAACCCCTATCCCCTGGATCAATTCTTCAGCTATCCATTCATCTGCCATAACTTTCTCTTCCTGCCCTCGTTGGTGTGTGGCACACACAGGCACCAATCCAGCGATTACCACCCTTCAGATCCTGCTTTTAAGCTTCCTTACTAACTCGGTGTATTTCCTCTTCAGGACCTCATCCTTTTTCCAATCTTGGTCATTGGTACCAACATGGACCCTGACATCTGGCTGCTCGCCGTCCTGCTTCAGAATGCTGTGGTTTCAATCTGAGGTGTCCCTGACCCTGGCACCCGGGAGGCAACATAACATCTGGGAATCTCGATCTTGTCCAAAGAGCCTCCTATCTGTTCCCTTAACTACTGAATCTCCAACACTAGAGCTCTCCTCTTCTCCCCCTTTCCTTTTGAGCCAAAGGGTCAGACTCTGTGTCAGAGATCTGACCACTAAGACATCCCCGGTACATCATCCCCCATAACTATATCCAAGATAGTATACTTATTGTGCTGGAACAGCCACAGGGATGCTCTGCGCTGACTACCTATTCCCCCTCCCCTTTCCTAACAGTCTCCCAGTTACCTGCTTCTTGCCCTTGGATGTCTGTCTCCTTACAGCTTCTGTCTATCATCCCCTCTGCCTCCTGAATGATCTAATGTTCACCTTGTTCTAGCTCCTGTTCCCTAACACTCCCTGTAAAGAGCTAGAGCTGAATGCACTTCCTGTAGTGTAGTCATCAAGGACACTTGTGCAATCCCAGACTTCCCACATCCTGCAAATGGAGCATACCACTGCCCTAGCTGCCATCTCCATTACCTACTCTGAGTCTCTATGGAAGGATCTTACTTGACCTTGCCTGTAGCAGATCCTCAGTCTCTTTTGCCCAAGCCTCCAACTCACAACGGCCACTCCAACAACGGCCGCTCCACTTGTGCCTGTTTTACTTTTATTTGTTCCTGCTAATGAAGCGTGATTTGAATGGTCCACTAAAACTCCTTAACAAACCCTTCTCCTCGACAAACTCTCTCTCCTTGTTATTCGATTGGTTCGCTAAAGTACCGAACCCCATATATGCCCCTTATGAAACTCTTTTCCCTGACCTGTGCACAACTCTCTCCTTCCTATTTGACTGGTCCACGAGAGCACCTAATGCAACTTCATGGATATAGGAGTCAAATCCACATCATGATTTTGGATGAGTGAGACCACTCACCTATTTCCTTCACAAAAGTGTTTGTTTTGATGCTTGTTTGTGTGCCACCATTGTGACAATTGAATAATGGGATGAGGTGGTGACAGGATGACATGCTGGCATCATGTTGCTTTCCTTAACGCCTTCCAATGAACAAATTACAAAAGCATAAGAGGACATTGAAAAAAGTGCAAAAAAACAAAAATATAACATAAAAAGGAAAGAGGGAAGGAAGAAAAAAAGAATGACAAATCTAAATCACCAACACAAGACAAAAGAGAAAAACAAAACAGTCAGTGACCAGGCGAATTACATAGAACCAAGGTGGCGAGTAAATGAAATCAAAGGTTTGTTTTTCTGGTATTTATTATTCATACTTCTTTACTACATTTCTTTCAGCATTTTATCTGAAGCAAATTGCTCATTAGGTGTTGCATTTTGATAAATTTGTTACATATCACTGTGACATCCAAAAAATATCGACATCTGATACTAACACTGCGGAATTCACGTCACATTTTTGGCAGTCCTTTGAAATATTTGACCTGATAAAAAGTACTACCTAATTAGCAGTAGAAGTGAGAAGGTTCCAGTTCTAATTTTTAGTCTGCAGTGAGATGATTGATCCAATCAGCATATGAGCAAGGGGTAAGGATCTCAGTAACTCAGGGACATAAACAGCAATAGGCCGTCGAGCCTCTAGAATCCTTAATTCCCCTTTGGTGCAAAAATCATTTGAACTTAAATATACTCTATTGCTTCTTTGGGTAGAGAATTCCACAGATTCACTACTCTCTGGGTAAAGCAGTTCCTCTGCAATTCTGTCCTCATTCCACTCTCCCAAATCTTGAGGCCATGTCCTGTACTTCTAATCTCACCTTGCACTGGAAACAACATTCCTACTACTATCTTATCCATGTCTTACATAATTTTATGTTTCTATAAGATCCCCTCTCATTTTTTTTTATTTCCAAGTGACTTAATCTTTCCTCATCTCTGGAATCAATTTGGTAAGCCGCCTCTGTACTGCCTCCACAACCAGAATATCCTTTCTTGAATAACGAGACCAGAACTGCACACAGAAGTCCGGGTGCAGCCCTGTACAGATGAAGCAGAACCTCTTGATATTGAATTCAATCCCTCTAGCAATGAAGGCCAACATTCCATTTGGATCCTTGTTGCACTTGCAAACCAACCTTTTGTGATTTATGCACCAGCACTCCTCAATCCATCTTCACAGCTCTATGCTGCAATCTTTCACCACTGAACTCATATGTTCCAGCATTTTTCCTTCTAAAGTGGATGACCTCACACTTACCAACATCGTACTCCATCTGCCAGACCACTTAACCTAACTATATCTCTCTGCAAATTCTCTTCATCGTCTGCTTTTCCACTCAGCAAATTTAAATACACTTGTCCAGTCCCCTCTTCCAAATCAATAATGTACATCGTGAACAGTTGTGGGCCCAGCACCCGTCTCCTGTGGCACTCCATTCCCCTACTGATTGCCAACCAGAGCAACAACCATTTATCACAACTCCCTGCCTGCTACAGGTTGTCTGTCCTTGTTGATACATCACCCTCCGCTCCATTTATTTTATGGATAAGTCTTTCATGCAGCCAGTCTCCCAACATTCCCTTTTCAAATAACTCTTCATATTTTCCTGGAAACTAAAGGTCAAAATTGAAGCTCAAGAGAGTGAAGACAAGAAACCAAAGTATTTTAAAGACTAATAAATTGAGGAAAGAAGCAAATTATTAGAAAAATGAAACTAAATAAAATAACCTCTCAATTTTCTGTTGTAACATTCAATTTTTTTCCCCCTAGTTGTTGGTTGTCCAATCTGAAAACTTAAACAGTGAATTAACTTGTAACAGAAGCAGATTTTTTTTGGTAGTAATATTACTGGATGTTTTTTCAAGGGACAGGAATAATTTGTACTTGAGAGGGCAATGGGAACAGTTTTGTTAATGGAAGGTCGTTCTGGTTGATTTGATTACATTTTTGGAAGAGTGACGAAGTGTACTGATAAGATTATTTAATTGTCATGTAATAAAACACATGTGATATTATACAGAATAGCATTTAGTTTGCCATAATGCTGACAAAGATTCTCCAGCAGCAGAAATTGCCAGGCAGTCAGAGAATGAGAAGCAAACAAGAGTTCCTTCAGAGTCCGTGGATTTGCTTTTGCCACCTCCTTAACCACACAGACTTCACTTCTAAACATCTGCAACCCAAGCTCCAGATCCAAACTTTCGACACAATCAGGAAGCCTTCAGCGTCCGAAGTCCCTCTAGAGTGCCTTCTGCCCTTCGCACCCTCTCGCATACTGGCTCTCATACTTGGTACCCCTTTCAACCAGTCTTGAGCCATTCTCCAGTAGTTTACATTCCGAGGTGAGCCTTTTGACTGCGTCACCAGCAACTCGCAGCCTGTATGGGGTCCTCACCTCTAGTTGCCAACAGCCCTGTGGGCTCTTCGGCTGCAGAGCCCCTAGCTGGACAGCTGCCATGGTCACTGTCTTGTAGGGTCATCTCCTCTGATTCTCCCTCTCAAATGGGGGGACGGGTGAGAGGCGGGTTGTTTTTCCATGTTTTATGATGCCCTGCACCAGTTCTCTGCTTTCCCAGAGTCTGCAACCCAGGCATCACCAATTTGGGCCCATGATTTCAAAATAAAACACTGTCAGCTCCTTTAACAGGCTGCTTAAAGCCTGTACATATCATCAGCAATAAGAATGGGAAGTAGAACACGGAAGAAGAGCACTGTGTCTCTGTTCACCACTCTCCTCACATTTGCGCCAGCGGTAGCGCTAGGGGGTGCAGTGCTAATTTTTTTTAGATCCCAGAGCCGCCCCCTGAGGTGCCGGAGCGGCGATCTGGTGGGTTCCGACAGCACTGCAGCCCTGGTAGTGCTGCCATCAGCTCTGTTATCACTAACATTTTTAAATAATTGCTGCTAGTCAAGTTGATGTCATCAAAATGGATATTAACATAGCACCTGTTGACTTTAACAAGGTCTCTTGTGTGATCTAGGTCAATTTGGTAAATTGCATTCAAATTGACAGTGATAGGAGACATAGGCTGATGTCAAATGTTAACCTGACTTTGATCAGTCATGTAGTGCAGAGATTGGTACCTGTACTGCTATTGCAGTTTGTCCTGGCCCTTGCTGCCCCGGACACCACAAAGACAGGGTTCCCCTTGTCCTCACCTACCACTCAACTCACTCCCTCCATCCAACATTTACATCCATCCACAATTTCTTTCATCTACAACGTGATCCCATTACCAGACACATCTTTCTCTCCCCACTCCTCTTCCCCCAGAGTCTTCCAGGACTCCCTTCACTGTTCATTCCTTCCCACAACATGCCCCTTCAGTACTGACCTCTGAGATCAGAGGAAATGCTATACCTCCAAACACCTCCTCCCTCACCATCATTTGGGGCCCCAAACTGACCTTCTAAGTGAAGCAACAATTCATTTGTTAATCTGTCGGGGTCACCTACTGCATCCGGTGCTTCTGTGGTGGCTACCTCTACATTGGAGAGACAGGACATAGACTGGGAGATCGCTTTGTTGAGTATTTTTGCTTTGTCCAGTGCAATAACGGAGACCTTATAGTGGCCAAATATTTCAATTGCTCACCCCATTCCAACACCGACATGTCTGCCCATGACCTTATGCACGGCCAAACAGAGGCCATCTACAAATTGGAAGAACAATACCTAATATTTTGCTCATTTCTGTTAGACCCCTCCCTTGTCTCTCTTTCTCCTTTCCTCCAGCTCCCCATCTCCTTATTCTCTGCATTCAGAGACCTCCCCCCCCATCACTTTTCATCTCTTTTCTCTTTGCCTCCGAACCATATCCACCTCTTGCCTGTTGGCCTCAGCTCTTCCCCTTGCCCCTCCCCTCCTTGCCCCACTTTTTTATTCAATTGCCTGCCTGCTTTCTGTTCAAACCTTGATGAAGGACTCGGAGCTGAAATGTCAGTGATATATCTTTATTTCCCATGGACGCTGCGTGACCTGCTGAGTTTTCTGGCACTTTTGAGTATTACTCTATCATTAACAGGAATATGGAAGTTATTTTTTGATCTATTCTGCTTCTCAATGAGTTCTTCCACATTGCAACCATACAGAGAGGTTTGACATTAAAATGGCAACAAATCACACAACAATCTTCTTCAGACATTTGGTGCTTGCAAAACATATAAGAATGTTCAAGGTGCTGAATTAAGTAAGGAGATTATGGACTGCCAAACAAACTCTCTCTGCCACTGAAAAGTTAATTTTATTAACAGCATTCTGTCCCTTCAGTATCTAGTTACTGTCAAATGAATTTTTTTTTTCTCTGCCCTTTTTCTCCTTCTGGAAGGTCAAACCAAAAAGTGTGGAAGATCAGATGGACCTTGAGGTCCAAATCCATCTATCTCTCAAGTTTGCCATGCAGGTTGATAGGTAAGTTAAGGAGGTCAATAGGATGATGGGCTTCATTAATAAGAGTCGAGAAGTCACGTTGCAACTCTACAAATCTCTGGTGAGACCACATTTCAGTTCTGATTATCTCATTATAAGGATGTGGAAGCTATAGAGAGGGGGCAGAGGAGATTTACCAGGATGTTGCCTGGATTGGAAAATGTCTTATGAGGCAAGGTTAGCAGAGCTGGGACTTTTCTCTTTGGAGCACAGAAGGATGGGAGGAGACTTATTAGTGGTCTTCAAGATTCTGAGAGGTATAGATAAGGGGAACAGACAGCATCTTTTACCCAGGACAGGAATAGGAAACAGCAGGGACATCTCCACAAAATGAAGGGAAGAAGGTTTAGGGGAGACATCAGGGGTAAGTTATTTACAGGGTTGTGGGTACCTGGAGTGCCTTGTACTGGGTGGTGCTAGAGAATGAAACATTAGAGATACTGTATTTAAGAGAAATAAAAGGTTATGAGGTAGGAAAAGTTTAGTTTTTTTTTTGGTTGGCACAACATCAAGGGCCAAAGGGCCTGTACTGTGCTGCAGGTTTACCATTTTGCTCTCAGTGTATGATTTTGCATTGAATTAAATGCTTGAACAATACTTTCTAGTTTAGATCCAACATGTATGTAGTGTGGATTGTGGAGGATCACATGATCTCTCAGTCTGGAACCTAGTCGGAAGTCTCATCACCTGCCAATCAAGGATGGCATTTGCCAATGGTCCCTTTAATTACCTAGTGATTACCTGGGCCAGACCCTCCAGCTTACTGTATTATAAAGTCTACCACATGGAGAAGCCTTTCCCCTTCGGCCCTGAGATGAACCCAGCTCCACTCCAGGTCACAAACTGTGGACAGCGCAGGAGGAGTCGTTGGTGTGCTCAACATATGGATTGAAACTCTTGTATACTAGTGTTGAAAACAGCACTGGAGCCGTGCCCATGTTAGACAAGAAACGGCAGGTGGCATATTGAAATCCTTGGTTGTTATAAGTCTGTATAGTTGCTAGTATCGGTACTGTTATGTCCAAAGTGATTGATTATACTGTGTTGTGTGATTGAGCGTACTCATGTGTGTTATCCCAGTTGTTTCAATAAAGATCCTTACATGTGTTTCAATGAAGATCCTTCCTGTATTCAGCCTGTGTCCAGACTCATTGCTCTTTGAAACCACTGATCTTGTTTCGCTTCCCTCACAACAACGTTGCAGTGAGGATATGAAGATAGGTGGAGGAGCAGTGCTGAGGAAGCAGGGAGGCTGCAGAAGGACTGAGGCAGATTGTGAGAATGGGCAGAGAGGTGGCAAATGAAATACAATGTCAGAAAGTGGGCGATCACATACTTTGGAAGAAAACAAACAGGCAGACTATGTTCTAAATAAGTAGAAAATTGAAAATTCCCAGATGCAAAGGCACCTGGGACTATGCAGGATACCCTCAAGTTAAACTTGCAGGTCCAGACAGTGGGGAAGAAGGCAAATGCAAAAATGTTGGTATTCATTTCAAGAGGAATAAGGGCAGGGATGCAATGTTGAGGCTTTATCGGGCACTCGTGATAGCTCACCGTATTTTGTCAGCAGTTTTGGGTTGCACCTTTAAGAAAAGATGTGCTGACATGAGAGGGGGTTCAGAGAAAGCTCAAAAGGATGATTCCGGGAATGAAAGGGCTATTATGGTATATTAAGAACATTTGATGGCTCTTGGCCTGTACTTGTTGGAATTTAGGAGAAGGGGGGTGGGGGGGGTTCACCGATACATTTCAACTGGATCAAGCAGATGGAAAAGTTCTTTCCCACAGTGGGAGAGTTGAGGACAAGACAGCACAACTTCAGGATTGAAGGGTGTCCACTTCTTTAGCCAAAGGGTGGTGAATCTATGGAATTTGTTGCCACAGACAGCTGTGGAGGCCATCTTTGTGTGTACTTAAAGCAGAGATCGATAGGTTCTTGATTAGCCAGGGTATCGAGGGTTATAGAAGGCTGGGTGGTGGGGCTGAGTGGGAAAATTATAGAATAACGCAGAAGACTCAATGAGCTCCTATGTCTTATGGTCTCAAGGATTCTTCAATCATATCGATTAAATGTTCAAGCCATTGGTCAATACATTCACAGAGGATGAGTTTCCCTTTAGAGGTTGTAAACTGGTGTTCAGAAGGGCATCGAAAGTATGAGCAGTTGTAATTACAAGTGGTGATCCTTCACTGGTGATCACCAAATTCAGGTCATCTGTTGAGGTTGAGTTTGCAGTAAAGGCTGAAGGTGCCATTACTGTAAGAACAGGTCTTGGTCCAGAGCCTTGAATTATTGGAATATTAACAAAGTTGAGAGAATTATGCTCGGTCAAAAAGGGCAATGAAAAGACTGCAGGCCAGATTATTTAAAAAACGACTATGATGTGAAATATCTTCTGCTCACGTTGCCTGAAGACGAACACCCAGTGGCACAAAATCAGCATCTCCCCCTCGCCCATCAAACTTCTGAATGGGCAATGAACCGCAGACACTCCCTCACTTTCTCTTCTTTTTGCTCTAATTTGTTTGTTTTAAAAATGTAATTTACAGCAATATTTGTACCTGTGGCGCTGCCGCAAAAAAACAAATTTCATGACATGTTCACGACAATTAATTTTGATTCTAATTGTAATGGAAATTAACCAACGAGGACACGAGAAATCAACAAGAAATCAGTACAAGCAAATATATTACAACTGGAAATTTGAAATGAAACAAAAACTCAGGAACTATTTTAGTTCCAAAGACAGTATTTCCAGTATAATTAGTTGTACTTCCAGAAAAAGGTATTGCTTGTGTGCTTTACTCTCATTAAGATCTTAGGATCTTGGACAGACAGCAGTTCCAGTGTAGTGAATGGGTGCGAGAATCCTGGTGGATATTGATTCAGAATACTTTTTATCTACCTAACAAATAGAAATAATTTTCTAACGAAAAGATGATTGCAGCAGTCTTACCAAAGCCATTTCAGTGATGCAATTTCGGGACAAGCTAACTGAGAACATTCCTCATCATTTCTATTCACTCCAATGAAGGTTGACAGTTTGGACTCCCTGGGAATCAACATGGAGCAGTCTGTCAGCAGAATGATCTCTACTGATTAAGCATGTGACATAGTATCTTCAATAGTGTTATTTTCTTCTTGACCTGTCTCTTCTGAGTGACAATCGGACAAATCCAAGAACAATGAATGGGGAAAAAAAATGACAGCCCTGATGGAGCTCCTGTAATGGTAGTGATGCCACTGGTGCAGACCCAGGAGAGCAGAGAGCACAGACGCAGCGCTGCTCTGAAGAGTCCTAATGCTGGCGGCTCCGTATGGGTGTCAAATGGCCTATTAAAGGGGCCAACGGTATCTTAAACTGAAATCCCGCAACCACGGGTCTGTGCCCAAGATGGCTCCACCTGTGTTTGGTAGGCCAGACCGAGGGGAAGGGGGGCAGGTGGACCAGTTGGCATGGGCCTATGATTTTGAAGGGGCCTACTCTGCCAGGTATCAAGAGTTGTGATATTGTTAAGAGAGTCAAGGCGAGAATCCTTCAGCACAAAATATTAATATTTTAAAGGAAATTCATAAAAGATTAATCCAGATAAAATATAGATAAATAAATGCAGATAACTGAAACCCACTTAGGTTCCAAATTTGTTACACACATCTTGTGGTGGCCACACACAAATAAAAAATGTCAGTCTTACATCACGTGGGAACGAGTGATTGTGTCTGTGGTGGAACACTATTGCCAGGACATCAAGCAGGCCGATGATGTCACGCGTCGGCTCTTCTGCATCAGGGAGAGGAGACGGCAAGCTAGAAAAAGCACAGAAGCCACTCTATAGTCCGGCGGGAGTAGCAGGCAATGCATCCGCACGTAGATATTCACCAAGGGTACATTAAAATAAAGCGAGTTGTGAATGCAATTCCGGGCTCAAGGAAGTTTTTAAACGACAAGAGTGTTTAAACCCAACATGGCAGTTTTTGCCTTGCTATTGAGTGGTAGCTCGATAGAGCCAGTCTTTCCCCCAGCAGTTTCTTCATGTATGCTCATATTTGCTGTTGTGTAATTGTTGTAGAAATTTTAAAAATTATGAAAATGGATGAAGAAATTACTGAGAAAATCTTAGACTTCTGAGCAAGTCTCAATCTGAACTTCGAAGACTGTGTGGGTCAAGCATATGACCATGGTTCCAATATAGCATGAAAGTAGTGGTGTGCAGGCCTTCTTAAAGGAGGAGAATGAGAATTGCATGGTCTCCAGTTGTGCAAATCATACTCTGAATCTCGTTGGTATGGATTGTGCTGAAGCCTGCAATGAAATTATAACATTCTCTGGAATCATACAGAAAATGTTCAATGTCTTCCATTCGAGTCCCCAACAGTGGGAGATACTGAAAGAACACCTTCCTCTCACTCCATAAAGCATCAAAGACAAGGTGGTCAGTGAGAATTGAGTGTGTACGACCAATTGCATGGCATTTGGATGGTGTTAGAAATGAAGTGGCAGAGCTGAGTGAAGTTACTAATTTGAAGGCAGAGTGTACGTCAGGGTATCAAAAAAAATGCTTGGTTACCTTTAAATGTGCACTGATGTCAGCCATTTTGATTAAAGTTCTCACAATGATCCATGAGTTCAACTTAATAATTGAATCTCACAATGTCACATCAGATGTGGAAAGGGACAACATTGATCAACTCGGGCAGATATCCTGAAACTAAGGGAGAAAAATGGAATGATATACTTGAAGAAGCACAGCATGTGTCAATCAAAATTGGTGTGCCAGGTAGTTTTGCTACATGCGGTGGGGGGGGGTAGGGGGTACCCAACTCGAAAGGATGCCGAAAATTACTTCAAGGTGAATGCATTCTTCAACATCTCAATGGCCTTTCACGTCAATTTTCTGCTGTCAGGGACATTTGTGGTCTTTTGATTTTTTTGTGGCACTTCAGGCAGTTCGATGAGAATGAGTTGTTATAAAAGCTAATCAGTTTCAGCTGCGATACCCAAGTCATATTTCAAGTGGCATTCAGATTGAAGTGCTTCTTAAAAGGATTTTTGATGTGAATTTCAAACTTGATGCTGCGTTACTGAAGAAAATTTATAGTCAAATATTGAACTTGAGATTGGGCAATGTTTTCCCAAATGTCCTCATCACGTTGCGCACTTTTCTGTTGTTGCCAGCAACATTAATAAAAAATACTAATACAAAATACTAATAAGAGGAGCTTCAGAGTCCTAAAACTAATTAAGTCATATTTTCGGTCCTCAATGGTGCAAGAACGTTTGACTGGATTAGCAATTTTGAACATCAACAGTGAAAAGGCAAAGTTGCTTAACTTTTCAGGTGTAATTGATGGATTTACCGAAGAAAAGCACCTAAAGCATTTCTGAATGTGAAGAAGTGATGACTGATTCTAATCTGAAATTCCAAATACAGAATAAACATGAATGTTTATTTACATATATTTACTGCTTCTTATTATAATACTGTACTCTATTGACTTACATACATTTTGAATAAAATTGTTTGCCATTATCCTTTTTATAAATCATTCTAGTTCTTTTATTCTGTTCTGTTACATGTATAAACCAATACATAAATCAGATTTTTATAATCAGTGATTACAAAAATACTTAATGAGCAGTTTGAAATCGGGCCTACATTTCCCATCTGAACTGGGACTATTACCAGCTTTGCATGGGCCTTGTGCTTGGCAACGGCCATGAGAGATTCTGGGGAGCAGCGGGCACCAGAAACAGAGGGAACATCCTCCTTTGAGAAGGAGGAGTATAGGAAGCAACCCTATAGTGCCATGATCATGGCAGCAGACGAGCGAGGGGCTCAGCAGTTTAGTGATCCACAGAGACTGCGGGTAATTTGTGGTCAGGCTGCTGGAGACTGGGTCATGGGAACCAGGTATCGGAGCCAAGATTTGAGAGGGTGTCTGAAGGGCCTCAGGCACTGAAGACTTCAGATTTACTGTCAGAGTACATACATGTCATCACATACGTTCCTGACATGTCAAGGGTTTAAACCTGGAGCTCGGGTTGCCAAAAGATTGACCAGGAGTCTTTGCAGCTGTGTGAGCACTGGAGACAAATGCACAGACACTCACCAACTCTGATGGGACTCCCTTTTGCTTCTCTTTCTCTTGTACTGTAAGAGCTGCTGGGTGACCGTTTGTTTGCCTTACTGCAGGCAGAAAGCAAATGCATGTAACATTACATATTCTGTATGATGACACGACAGTAAAGGAATCTTGAATTCCCTACCACTGTACCATGTCATCAAGTGGTCTGAAAGAGTTAGCTTTCGTGACAAAAGTTTAAAACTAAACTTCTTTTCCCTCTAACTATATATTTAACTGCGTATTTGTCCTCTACAGAGAGAAAAGCATTGTGTTATTAAAATAACAGAAACACAACAGGATGATTATTCATGGATAAGGGTAAATCCTTATTTACCTACAAAACAGACAGGTGAAGAGATGTAACAAGAACAAAAATGACAACTATATATATATATATATATATAAATATATAAAGAAGAATAAAGTATAAGTAAGAACTAAGAAAGGAAAGAAAGGGAAGAAAGGAAATAAGGAGGGAATTAAGTGAGTGAGTTTTGTTATATGTGAAGATTAAAATCTTTTCTGGGGGGGGCTGGGTGGGAAAGAATAACAGTTACTGCGAAATCAGTTGACACTTGTGAGCGGGTTCGCAATCCAAATGGAAAAGGGAGATGTGGTTGCCCGACAAGGGACAAAGGGCAACTCAGAGAGGGGAGGGACTATTGGGGTTAAAGGAATTTTAGATATGGGAATAATAGAAATATTTTATGTTTTAGAAATGTTGACTTACAATATGTTCAAAAAAAGAAAGCAGAAATGGATAAGAAGGGAAGGTAGTGATGAGGAAACGGAAAGGAAAGATAAACAAAGTATGAAATAGCCATGTTGAACTACATGACTTTAAATATTAATGAATACATAACCAAATCAAAAGGAAGAAGCTGTTAAATTTACTGAAGAAAGAAAAAATTGATATAGCATTTGTGCAAGAAACACATCTAACTGAAGTGGAACACAAGAAATTAAAGAGAGATTCGATAGGGCATGTAACAGCAGCATCATACAATTCAAAAGCCAGAGGAGTAGCTATATTAATCAATAAAAATGTACCAACCAAAATAGGAGAGGAAATAATAGATCCAGCAGGGAGGTATGCAATGATAAAATGTTAGATATATTCAGAATTTTGGAATTTGCTCAATGTATACGCACCTAATGAAGAAGATCAAAAATTTATGCAAGATATCTTTTTGAAGATAGCAGATTTGCAAGGGAATATACTAATAGGAGGGGATTTTAACTTTAATTTGGACTCAAACATGGATAAAACTGGAAAAAAGACTAACAGAAAGAACAAAGTAACCAAATTTATAATTAAATCGATGCAGGAAATGCAACTTTTGGATATATGGAGGAAACAACACCCAAAGGAAAAGGAATATTCATATTATTCGGGTAGACATAAAACATACTCAAGGATAGACCTATTCCTGTATCAGCCCACATTCAAGGAAGAGTTAAGAAAATGGAATATAAACCTAGAATGTTATCGGATCACTCACCCCTGTTATTGGCAATAGAGATGGAGGACATCCCACCGAGAATGTATAGATGGAGATTAAACTCCATGCTACTTAAAAGTCAGGATTTTAGAGAATTCATTGAGCAACAAATTAAAATGTATTTTGAAATAAATATGGAATCAGTGAAAGATAAGTTTATACTATGGGACGCAATGAAAGCATTCATCAGAGGACAGATACTAAGTTATGTAACTAAGATGAAGAAAGACTACAATCGGGAAATAGAACAGTTGGAAAGGGAAATAACAAAGACAGAAAAAGAATTAGCAATAAAGAAAGATACAACTAAAAGAAGAGAATTGGCAGATAAAAAAATAAAATATGAAACACTACAAACATATAAGGTGGAGAAGAACATAATGAAGACAAACCAGAAATATTCTGAGCTAGGAGAAAAAACGCACAAAATACTAGTGTGGCAGCTTAAGACAGAACAAACTAAAAGAACAGTATTGGCATCAAGGAAAAAGGACAAACAAATTACATATAACTCAATGGAGATCAACGAAAACTTCAGGGAATTCTACGAACAACTATATCAAACTGAAAATGAAGGGAAAGAGGACAAAATAGATGAATTTCTAACTAAAATTGAACTACCAAAATTGCAATCAGAGGAGCAAAAAAAATTAATTAAACCATTTGAAATAGAAGAAATACAGGAGATATTAAAAAAAACTACCGAACAATAAAACACCGGGAGAGGATGGACTCCCAATAGAATTCTATAAAACATTTAAAGACTTATTAATTCCTCCTCTCCTGGAAGTAATGAACCAGATTGAAAAAAAAACACAAAATATACCAGATTCATGCTAAACAGCAATAAATACAGTAATACCAAAGACGGGGAAAGATCCACTAACACCAGCATCGTATAGACCAATATCTCTACTTAACATAGATTATAAGATAATAGCTAAACTATTAGCAAACATATTGGCCGACTGTGTACCAAAAATAGTAAAACTAGATCAAACTGGATTTATTAAAAAAAGATGAACAACGGACAATATCTGTAAATTCATTAACTTAATCAATGCAGTACAAGAAAACAAAACTCCAACAGTGGCGGTTGCTTAAGACACAGAGAAACCCTTTGACAGAGTAGAATAGAATTATTTATTTAAAGTACTACAAAAATTCAACCTACCAGAGAAATATATTAATTGGATTAAAGCATTATACAAGGGACCATTGGCGAAAGTGACAGTAAATGGATATATATCAAACCAATTTAAATTAAGCAGATCAACAAGGCAGGGATATCCACTATCTCCCTCACTTTTCGTGTTAGCTAAAGAACCACTGGCAGAACTGATAAGAACAGAAAATAAAAGAGGGATAAAAATAAAAGAGAAGGAATATAAAATCAGTCTATTTGCAGATGACATCATAGTATACTTAACAGAACTAGAAATATCAATAAAAGAATTACATACGAAATTGAAGGAATATGGAGAAGTATCGGGGTACAAGATCAACGCAAATAAAAGTGAAGCAATGCCAATGAATAATGCGGATTTCTCAAAGTTTAAGAAAGAATCACCATTTAGATGGCAAACACAAGCAATTTGATACCTAGGTATACAACTAAATAATAATCTCGGCCATTTATACAAACTAAATTATCAGCCATTAATGAAAAAATTACAAGACAACTTAGAGCACTGGAAAGACTTACCACTAACACTGATAGGAAGGATAAATTGTATTAAAATGAACATCTTCCCAAGGATACAATACCTATTTCAATCATTACCAATTCACCTAACAGAGAAATTCTTCAAGGAGCTAAAGAAAATAATAAGGAAATTCTTATGGAAAGGGGGGAAACCGAGGATAGCACTAGATAAATTAACAGAATGATACAAACAAGGAAGCTTACAACTACCAAACTTTAAGAATTATTATAGAGCAGCACAATTAAGATACCTATCAGATTTTTATCAAACAAGGGAAAACCCAGATTGGACCAGATTAGAGCTAGATAAAATAGGGGAGAAGATACCTGAACATATACTATATAAGTGAGATGAAAAACTGGTGCAACATAGGAATTCACCAGTATTGCACCATCTGCTCAACATTTGGAAGAAGATTCACGTAGAAAGGAATAAAATAAATGATCAACTACCAAAATTAATATCGACACAAAATTAACTAATCCCTTTCACAATAGAGCACACATGTCAAACTCTGGCCTGCGGGCCAAATTTGTCCCGCGATATAATTATATTTGGCCCACAAGATCATTTCAAAAATGTATTAGAGGTGGCCCGCCCTGCAGCGAGAGCCGATGCTGTTTTTTGGTAATGTCACCCCCACCATCCTCCCCCTTCATTGCACATCCTTCCCCATTGTAACACGAAAAATTGTAACACGAGAAGTCTGTCGATGTCATCAGCCGGCAAGCCAATTGTAAGGCTCCCTGCACAACCAGTCACTTCTCCCACCTGTCGAGCAGTGCGGCGGATTGGCAAGCGCCTGTGATTTCCTGTCGGCGCGACGGGCATGGCAGGCTGCGCACGGCCACCGGGCAGCACGAGCCCTGCACGACTGGCACCAGACGGCCCTTCCACAGAGCGAGCGCACTTCTCCCGGTCGCCACGGCCTTCAGAGCTTGCACCCGCGAAGAACCCCAGGCACGGCTGGTTCGGCCCTGCATGTGAAGAGAGAGATGGTGGCTGTCCGCAAAGGCTGATCGGCAGCGCGCTGGGCCTGAGTGGGTGGGTAAGCAGGGGTGGGCAGAGGGTGTAGGTGAGGAGTAATGGGCAGGGGAAGTTATGGTGGTGCGAGGGGCAGTTAGAGGGAGGGATGAGTAGAAGGAGGGGTGGATAGGGAAGAGGTAAAAGGGGAGGGGCAGGGCGAGTAGGGGAGGGGTGATTAGTGGGTGAGAGACGGGTAGAGGGAGGAACAGGTTGAGGGGAGAGGCAGTAGAGGGGTGTGTATAGGATGGGGTGGGTAGAGGCAGAGTGAGTGGAGAGAGGGGTGAGTAGAGGTTGGGTAAAGGACTGGTCAGGTAGAGGGATGGTGGGTTGAGGGTGAATAGAGGCCTAGAGCCTGAGGAGTGAGCAGGAAATGCTGAGTCCTGATGCAGGCCAAAATGGACACAGCCTGTGAATGCTGACTACATCTCCACAGGGACCAAATATGTTTCCCTCAGGTCAAGCAAAGGGTGAACTTGAGCTACCTGACCTGTAACATTATCCTCCTAAAGTTATATCCTAAAGTTTAACATTACATATGTTGAAAGAAGAGAAAACATGCAGATGTTGTTGAAAAATTTCAATAAATATTTAGTTCAGCCCTCGACTTAGTCCAAGTTTTTAATTTTGGCCCTCCGTGAATTTGAGTTTGACACCCCTACTTTAGAGAATGGGAGAGAAAAGGGATCAAAAGAATAGAAAATAGTTTTTCTGGAAATAAATTATTATCTTTTGAACAAATGAAAGACAAATATAACTGATGATACAATGTTTGCATACCACCAACTGAAAACCTACTTGAAGGACAAATTGGGAAACAATCTGAGGTTACCAGAAGGAAGCAATTTTGAATATGTGATTATAGACACAATGATAATTTTAAAATTTATAACAAACATGTACATCAAACTGCAAGAAAAGGAGAACGAGGGAACAAACTGTAAACCTAAACAAAAATGGGAACAAGATCTAAACATAAAAATAAAGAATGAAACATGGGAAAAACTATGCTCTGGAACTATGAGAAATACAATAAACACGAGGTTACGTATGATACAATATAATTGGTTACACAGGCTATACATCACACCCCAAAAGTTAAATAAATGGGACCCAACAGTATCAGACAGATGTTTTTGCTGTAAAAAGGAAATGGGAACAACAATACGTGCAATTTGGGCATGTGAGAAAGTGAAAAAATTTTGGGAAGATCTAAACCAGATATTAAATAAAATCACAAAAAGCAACATACCAAAAATCCCAGAGATCTTCCTTCTAAGTAATATAAGAAATAAATAATTTGGACTCAATTTGGATGGAGCACAAAAAAGATTTATTATGATAGCCCTAGCTGTAGCAAAAAAATGTTTTATGTCAACCTGGAAATCAGAAGACAACTTGAAAATACAACAATGGTACATAGAAATGAATAAATGTATTCCATTAGAAAAAAAAAACATACAATTTAAGAAATAACATCACAATATTCGAACAAATATGGGAGCCATACATGAAACACAATCGAAAAATCCTATCATGGACCTCCACCACCTAAAATGACAGGAGAAGACAACGTAGTGAACTGACCCAGTATGTAAAAGTAAAAGATAAAAATTTCTTGTTTATTTTTATTAAGTGACAACATTGTCTAATGGGTTTAATGTATCATATAGATTGAACTTGGAATAAATGTGGAGGGGGTTGAGGGAGGGATGGAAGGGAGGGGGGAAAAGGGGAGAAAATGAGACTATATATTCAAGAGAAAAATGTCTGTATGTATTTTGGTCAGTATGGTTCATAGTGTGAAAAATTAAAAAAATTAAAAAGATAAGGGTAAATGCTTATGTTTGATCAGAAAACTCAATACACTTTAGGGAAGGAAATCTACCGATCTTGCATAGCGTGGCCTTTATTTGACTGTGGACTCCAGCAATGTGCTCGACTCTGAAATGGCCTGTGAAGCACTGCAAGCACTTACTTGGTTATACCATCATGACAACAATTTGAGAGAGGAAAAATAAAACTAGTCATTCTAGGCCACAAAAAAACAAAACTAGACAAGGAGATCTTTGCACTCTCTGTATCGCTATCTCGAGACAGGTGTCGAAACTGGGAGAGCTGACCCACAACCTGGTCAAGATACACTCACAGAATCATATCTTAAAGAGACAATGTGCCAGATTCCGACATCACATCATGTTCCATTGGCAGGAGAGACGTGCAGATGGTGAAGGCATGGTTTATATAAATCAGTGGGATTAGACTTTGGAATTCTTAACGGTGACTCCAGACTTAATGAAGTCTTGTGGCATCAGGCAGAACAAAAGCAAGGAAACATTCTCTTGATTATCAGCTAACATCTTCTCTCAACTGATGAATCAAACTCTCTATTGAACAGCACCTGGAAAAAGAACTCCAAATATCAAGAACACTTCGACATCCAACATGGATGGTCAAAGATAGGTGGTCCACATGGTTTAAAAGATGCATGCCACTTACTAACCTTTGCAATAGAGGTTGTTGAGGTTCAGATGCATACAGCCATTGGTGACTTCTTTTTTCCAAGGAACTGCAAGTGGAACTCAGCAATCATCAGTAAACATTGCTTCTCTGATATTATGATGGTAGGAAGATTACACTATTGATGAAGTGTACTGATCTACTGAATTACTTCTGGTATTGTACAGTTTTGAAATGATTTTCAAAAATTTGATTTATTACTGGCAATGGTCAATTAAGATGACACATGTCACTGCCACCATAATGAATTTATAATGCAATGACAAAGAATATTCTATATGTTAGCAATTCAATAAGAAAGCAATATGTCAGCAGGAAAGGAGTGCTTGGCATACCACTGCAACTCCTCTCTTCGAGGAACAGGGTGCAGAGAGAGAGAGAGAGAGAGAGAGAGAGAGCGCAATCTGGTGCATGCAGATAATCAACAATATGACAACTACATTACAATAAATCAGCAATACAACTTAATTACATTGTAATCATTGGAAAAAAGGGGTTTATTTTATAAACAGTTAAAAATCTAAAAATGGTTAATTTTGTAATTCATGGCAAACACATTTAATATCCTGTTCTCTCACCTGTTTACTGGTACAAAAGTAAATCACAAAATCTGTAGACCCTGGTGGTTGAACTAAAACACATTATGCTGGAGAAACTTAGCAGGTCAAACAGTGTCCTTCATGTTACAAAGGCAAATATACATAACCGACATTTCGGGCTTGAGCCCTTCAAAGTATGAGAAAGTTTGGGCACTTGTCTGAACAAAATAGTGGGGGTGTGGGGTGAAAGGGGGGTGGCAAAGGCAGGAGATGATAGGCGGAGAAAGGGGACAGCAGCAATGAGGGGGTGAAGGGATGACTGGGTGGATGGAAGAAGTGGAAAGGCAGGAAAAGAAGAAAGAAAAGGCAAGCAGGCTTAGTGGAAGGCAGTAAAGTCAATGTTAATGCCATGTGGCTGGAGGGTGAAAAAAGGTGTTGTTCCTCCAATCTGCGGGTGGTCTGGGTGGGACAGTACACAAGGCCATGGACAGACATGTGAGTGCAGGAGTGTGACTCGGAATTGAAATGATTGGCCATTGGGAGGTCACTGTGGCTGTGAATAGAGAGGAGGTGCTGAGCAAAGCGATCTCCTAGTCTACGTCTGGTCTCTCCAATGTATAGAAGCCACTAAGGTGCCCCAGATGTAATAAGAAAGTCCTCTATAAGTTCAAGTGAAGCGTTGCTTCACTTGAAAGGCCTGTTTGGAGCCCCGGACCATAGTGAGGGAGGAGGTTTGGGGCGTGTGGTGCATTGAGGTAGCAGCAAGCAAACAACTCAAAAGTCTGAACACCAGTTCAAGCCTTGGTGGCTCCCCATGTGACTGGCTCAGGAGGGGCCGACTCAGGTTGTCTATTCAGGTCGGCTGATCGACAGCTGGCCAGGTGGAGTCGGCCCCTTAGGTGGTCTATTTAGGTCGGCTGATTGACAGCCGGCCGGGTGGAGTCAGCCCCTTAGGTGGTCTTTCTGCCTGTATAGAGATCACCCCCTGCACTAGGCTGGTGGTCGCATCACCACAGGGCAAGTGTTGCTCCTCCTGTGAGCACAAGGGAAGGAGCTGGGACTGCGATGGGTGGGGAGGACTGTGCACAATGGAATCGTGGAGGAAGTGGTCCCTAAGGAAGGCCGACAGAGGAAGAGGTAAAAATGTGTCTGGTGGTGGGATCCTGTAATAAGTGCTGGAAATTCCAGTGGATAATATGTTGGATTCAGAGACTGGTGGGGCAGTAGGTGAGGATGAGGGGGATTCTGTTGTTGAATCTGGGGGCAGAGGGGGCCAGGACAGATGAGTGGAAAATTGAGGAGATGCAGGTGAGGTCTGAGTTGATGGTGGTGGAGGGGAAGCCACGTTTGTGGAAGAAGGCAGACATTTAGGATGATCTGGGCTGGAAGACCTCATCTTGGGAACAGATGTGGTGGAGATGGAGAAATTGAGAGAAGGGGATGGAATCCTTGTAGAGGACAGGGTGTGAGAATTATAGTCCAGGTAGTTGTGTATTTTGGAGGGCTTGTAGTATACGTCTCCCGAGATGGAGATCAGAGATGGACCAGGTTAGTTTGAGATCAGGATGGAAGTTGGCCACAAAGTGGATGAAGTTGACAAGCTCATCATGGGTGCATTAGGCTGCCTCAATATAGTCATCGATAGTTGAGGGGTCTTGCCTGTGTTGGCTTGCAGCATGGATTGCTCTACAATGCTCATAAATAAGCAGATATAGCTGGAACCCATGGGGGTACCCATGTCTACTCCTTTGATTTGGAGTAAGTGAAATGAGTTCAAGGAAAAGTTATTTAGAGTGAGGACAAATTCTACCAGGCAGAAGAGGGCGATGGTAGTGGGTGACTGGTCGGTCTTTAGTCCAGGAAGAAGCAAAATGCTTTCAGGCCTTTTGTGTGGGGAGATAGAGGTGTTAAGGGATTGTACATCCATTGTGAAGGTGGTCCAGTTCGGGGAATCTGAAGTCATTGAGGAGATGGAAGGCATGTGAAGTGTTGCGGATGTGGGGGAGTTGTGGGAGAAATTGGATTGGGGAGAAAGGATAGAGCCAAGGATGAAATTAGTTTGGTGGGGCAGAAGCAGGCAGAAACAATGGGGCTGACTGGATGTTTGGATTTGTGTATCATGGATAGAAGGTAGAAATGGGAGGTGCAACAACTGCGCCCACACCTCCTCTCTCATCACGGTCTGGGGTTCCAAACAGGCCTTTCAAGAGAAGCAACACCTCACTTGTACTTCCAGAGGACTTATATACTACAGCCAGGGCACCCTTTGTGGCCTTCTCTACATCAGAGAGACTGGTCGCAGACTGGGAAATCGCTTCGCTCAGCACTTCCTCTCCGTTCACAGTGACCTCCCAGTGGCCAACTATTTCAATTCTGGGTCACGCACTCACATGTCTGTCCATGGCCTTGTGTACTGTCCCACCTTGACCACCCGCAGACTGGATGAACAAGACCTTATTTTCTATCTGGGTACCCTCCAGCCACATGGCATTAACATTGATTCTCCTTCTTTGGCTTGGCTTTGTGCACGAAGATTTATGGAGGGGTAATGTCCACGTCAGCTGCAGGTTCGTTTGTGACTGACAAGTCCAATGCGGGACAGGCAGACATGGTTGCTAGGGAAAATTGGTGGGTTGGGGTTGGGTGTTGGGTTTTTCCTCCTTTGTCTTTTGTCAGTGAGGTGGGCTCTGCAGTCTTCTTCAAAGGAGGTTGCTGCCCGCCGAACTGTGAGGCGCCAAGATGCACGGTTTGAGGCAATATCAGCCCACTGGCGGTGGTCAATGTGGCAGGCACCAAGAGATTTCTTTAGGCAGTCTTTGTACCTCTTCTTTGGTGCACCTCTGTCTCGGTGGCCAGTGGAGAGCTCGCCATATAACACGATCTTGGGAAGGCGATGGTCCTCCATTCTGGAGACGTGACCTACCCAGCGCAGTTGGATCTTCAGCAGCGTGGATTCGATGCTGTCGGCCTCTGCCATCTCGAGTACTTCGATGTTGGAGATGAAGTCGCTCCAGTGAATGTTGAGGATGGAGCGGAGACAACGCTGGTGGAAGTGTTCTAGGAGCCGTAGGTGATGCCGGTAGAGGACCCATGATTCGGAGACTCTACTGCCTTCCATTAAACCTGCTTGCCTTTTCTTGCCCCTTCCCCTTTTCCTGCCTTTCCAGTTCTTACATCCACTTGGTCATTCCTTCACTTCTCATTGCTGCTGTCCCCATTCCTTTCTCCACCTATCATCTCCTGCCTTTGCAACCCCCCCCCCCCCCACCACCACCACTTTCCCCCTACTCTTTTGTTTGGATGCCTGGCAGCATTTTCTCTTACTTTGATGAACGTTATGTGTCTTTGTTACATAAAGGGCATTGTCTGACCTTTTTTACTGGTACATGCCTTTCTCACTATAATGCTCAATGTTGGCCATCTTCTTAGACCCATAAAAAGCAACTGTCAACCTTAACTTCTAATTGCAATGCAGAAAGCTGCATCAAGAAGATGATATTGCTGGAAGCTCAGCTCATGAAAATTATGTGTGTGACATCACGTACGGTCACTATGGAAATCAATTTGGCAATTCCAGTCTGCAACTATGAGGGTAATCACGTAAGTGATCAAAAAAATGATGCACATCTTCTGATTTCTCACTGTAACCTCTCTAATTTAGTTCTGCGATCAGTTGCAGCGCAGCACTGAAGTCAATTTTACCACCAAACCAAAAATTAAACTGAAATGTTTGGAAGTTGGTTCCTGCCAAGCCATGCCCTCTTGTATCGTCTGTGGATTTTACACCATGCGTCAAATATCAACTGCCAGCACACTTTTATCGAAATAAATATTTGTGGGTTTACATTTTGAATTGTAGCTTGCCTACAAAAGCTCAGATTTTAGTATAGTCAACATGATATAAACCAAAATTCCATGCTTCTATTCAGATGGATGTTAACAAACTCACATTGCCATGGGGAGAAGGAAGCTTTCTAAATGCTGCCACTCACAGCTTTCAAAAATAGGCCAAAGTTGATTCATTGTTCTTCTGTGAAAGAACAGTTTGCAATTCTGTTCAGTAGAGATGGCGGCATTTCAGCACAGTGACGTGGCCAACGGATCACTTCATTGCTAACAAAATTAGTTTGTTATTTTCCTTTGTTCCTGTTTTAAAATTCAGATATTTAAACACCCTTTGCTGGGAAGAGAATTGTACCGCATGGTCTGGGATTAGGCCTCATATGAAAAAAAACAGGTGTTTGGATAAATGCTTGATTGTGTTGGCTGGGAGAGAAGTGAATGTGCTGCAATAGGCTGCAATATTTTCTGAGATTAAGTAATAACACAGACTACTTGCGAGAGAGATTTGTTACTGTAGATGGGTAAATCTGCACAGTGAAAGGATTCTGCTCGAGCAGATTAAGAGAAAATTGAAGTGAGGATAATTGATCTTAAACAAAACTAGGAAAAAGATGAGGACAAAACACGTCGCTGAAATATTTTCAATTTCGCAACCATCAAAATATGCTTTCCCGAGCTTCATTACATTCTTCCAATGAAATGCAGTTCTTAGCAAATCAAATTGCAACTTGTGAAGATCTTATTTTAGCTCAGTCTTTCAAATCTTACTCAATTACTGGAAAAAAATAACTTCCAATCATATGTTTCCACCTCCAATGGTTAGCAATTAACCTGTAAATGCCTGAAAGAGACAGATCCTGATCCAAGTACATTTAAATTTGAAGTAATTACCACACAAGTAGTGCACAAGATAAAAGGTAGAGAAATTACTTGAAAACATGGCCTCCCATGATCCATTTGGCAATATTAATGATAGCCAAAAACAATGTCTGTCCATTAACAGATTATCATTCCTCTTGGAGTGGAAGGGGCTTTCTTGAATTTGTGTAAGGGATGGTTTCCTTGACCAAAATGTTGGGGAACCAAGTTGATAGCAGGCAATCTTTGTGGGTGTTGTGCAGTGAGACGGGATTAATCAGTACAATACACAAATGTGCTATAGAAACTCAGCAGTTCACGCAGCAACAGGAAATTAAGGGCAATTAATGTATCGGGCCTGAGCCGTTTGTCAAAGTAGGCAGGAGGCTGAATTAAAAGGAGGGGGGAGGAGAAAGAAAGGGGCAATTTATTAGATAAATGAACTACCACAGAAACTTGTTCTTCTACCACAAACTTGTTGAGGCCAGTTTATTGGATATATTTAAAGGAGACTTGGAAGTGACCCTATTGCTTAAAGGGATCAAGGAGTGTGGTGAGAAAGCAGAAATAGGGTACTGAACATGTATTATCAGCCATGATCATATTGAATGATGGAACAGGGTCAATGGTTGGAATGACCTTCTCCTGCTCCTTCTTTCCATCTTTCTTTGTTGGCATAGAAACTCACTCTCTTCCACCTGAACTCAGCATAAGCATTTCTTAAATTAGTCAACAATTAAGAGGAGTGGAATAGATCACCATGGACCATTCAATTTCAGAAATGTCTCTCTAGAATTTTGACTGTCACAACAAAAGAATAGATTATTGATGCTATTGACTGGAACAGAAGTATAGTTGCAAGTGAACTATGTGAATCAATTTTAAAAGCAACACTCAAGTTTCTATACCTCTGACCTCATGCTCTTACTGCAAGTAGGTCCGTTTTCAAAAGTCGACATGGTCTGGAAGTTCTTTTTTTTTTTTTTTAAATGATTTTATGCAAGCATCTCTGTCAATATATACTGTCTCTTATCGGCAAAAGTCTTTTGCATTCTACCAAGTATGTCTTGTTAACGTGGACAGGTTGTGCCCAGTGCTCAGGGGTTTGCTCTAATATAATTCTGCAGCTCAAATGCAATATTCATGCTGTCTCTGTACAATGCAAATTCACTGACTAGATGTGATACGAGTTCCATTCCCTTGCAGTAACAGCATTCCCTAAAGGAGAGAAATCTGATGAATTTCTAGTTAGAAATGGCAGCAATCTAAATAGTTATGTTTAAAACGGTTTTTGAACCAAACAGTTAAAACCATCAATGGAAACCACACTTGGCAAATATTAATACAAAATTTCACGTCTTTGGAGATGTGTGTTCTGGCCTGCTCTTTGGCCTTTGTCCTTCAAAACCACTATTTCGTTTTTGCACCTGTCCACAGTAGAAATATTTTTTTAAACCCAGGAACATAATTAAAAAATAAATCTTATAACAATGAAAGAGAAATGCTAATTCCTGAATGCACCTTATATTCAGATAGAGATATCCTTGTCGGTATTAGTGCAATGAGCACGAGTACCGAAACCGCCACCACATCAAAATCCGAGATCCACATTGGTAAAACTTCTAAGATACACGACAAGAGAAAACATACTGGAGCAGGCAAGAATGAAGCTTAGAGAAGACAATAAGCCGTTGGAATATAAGGGACAAAAAATGTTTCTTTTTACCCGGACATAAGCTTCTCTTTTTCAAATGACTGCAGACTTCTACTGATCTTTTGTCCAAAAATACACAGTGGATTCAACCAGTGACAGACTGGACCCAATGTCATCAATGTAGTCCCTTTAGAATTCCAAAGCACTCTTGCAGATGTGGATTGAATTATACCAGATCATTATGCTGGTGGAAATGCTTCAATGTCAGCATGTGCATTTTCCTTTGAAGAAGCTGTAACCTCAATGCTCCATCTCATACCCTTCCTTAATCACAAGGAGGGTTTTCTACCAGCAAGTTTAACAGGTTAATCTTTGGTCGATTTCACTTGATTGTCGGCACACTTTTGGAATTTGTTTTCTTGAATTTATTTTAAATTTAGATGTTTACAGGAAGCAATACAGCAGGTACTGAATAAATTTTGCTGACATAAAAGCCTTCTGTTGAAACCAGCTGGGTAAGTACGTGAGTACATCAGCCTCATTGAGAAACAATCATTTTTGCTTCATTAAGAAAGTGTTCACATAAATTAGCCTCTTGTGGGAGCCAGATTAAAGATCGGCTACTAGTTAATGTCAGGGTGATTTTGGGTTTGGCTTCTTCCAACGGTGAAGCGGTCTGGTGCTCACTATTGTCACTGAGGGACTCCCTACCAGAGACAAGGTAGCAGAATGGTTTCTCCCTGTGACACTGCAAACTAGTCCTTAATAACTGCAGTAGGAGCTTGCATGTCAACCATCTGAATTTCATTTGCAGCATTTTAGATGTTGGTGGCTCCTGCTCATGATCTAATGGAAGACACCTTTAGCAATCAAATGGTGCATTCTAACAACGTGTACAAGTGAAAAGGATGTTATATCCATTTTGATGGAAGTTGGTACCAATTTAGGGTCAAACTCCTGGATGCTTTTTTGGCAGTGCGCAACTTTGCACTTTCCAAATGGCCAATAGTTAGATTGCACATACCATTTTCACATGGATAGATATGTTTGTCCATTACCTCATTTACTGCCAAGCTAAGGTTATCCACTAATTGGAGGAACAACAAATTCAGTCTCCAACCAGACAGTATCAAAATTGACTTCTCCGGAGGAGTCACGTGATGGAGTAATGGCTGGTCGAGTGGAACCAGCCCTCTCAAGAGAAAAGAAAAAAAAGTTTGGAAAAAAGAGCTCAATAAACATCAAATACAGGAAGAGAAAGATAAAGTTACAAAGAGATAGAAGATGGCACCCAAAAGAGGAAAAGTAAGAATAGAGAAAAAGGAAGGAAAATCACTGGAGAAGAAAGAAGAAGGCCTTACCTGCACATCGGAGCAGAGAGTCATCATGGAGAGGAGCGGCCGATCTCCGATGTTGGTGAGTCCCCAGAGGAGCGGTGCCCTCCCGACTGGCGGACTTCAAAAATGGTTCTCAGCCAAGAAGAGGTGTGTAACTGCGCATACGCGAAGAGTTGCGCGTGCGCAGTGTGCAATTAAAAGAAAAGGTTAATGCCGGCAGGAGAGGGACTCAGCTGAGGAGCAGCCAGCTGCGGAGTGGCCAGCTGAGAGACACTCAGCATTGGGGCGTTCAGCTGGGGGAAGTAAGCAAGAAAGAAGAAGAGGGTGAGCAGCAGCAGGTCGGCCTGCAGCAGGGGGCCCAGCAGCAGCAGGTCGGCCTGCAGCAGGGGGCCCAGCAGCAGCAGGTCGGCCTGCAGCAGGGGGCCCAGCAGCAGCAGGTCGGCCTGCAGCAGGGGGCCCAGCAGCAGCAGGTCGGCCTGCAGCAGGGGGCCCAGCAGCAGCAGGTCGGCCTGCAGCAGGGGGCCCAGCAGCAGCAGGTCGGCCTGCAGCAGGGGGCCCAGCAGCAGCAGGTCGGCCTGCAGCAGGGGGCCCAGCAGCAGCAGGTCGGCCTGCAGCAGGGGGCCCAGCAGCAGCAGGTCGGCCTGCAGCAGGGGGCCCAGCAGCAGCAGGTCGGCCTGCAGCAGGGGGCCCAGCAGCAGCAGGTCGGCCTGCAGCAGGGGGCCCAGCAGCAGCAGGTCGGCCTGCAGCAGGGGGCCCAGCAGCAGCAGGTCGGCCTGCAGCAGGGGGCCCAGCAGCAGCAGGTCGGCCTGCAGCAGGGGGCCCAGCAGCAGCAGGTCGGCCTGCAGCAGGGGGCCCAGCAGCAGCAGGTCGGCCTGCAGCAGGGGGCCCAGCAGCAGCAGGTCGGCCTGCAGCAGGGGGCCCAGCAGCAGCAGGTCGGCCTGCAGCAGAGGGCCCAGCAGCAGCAGCAGGTCGGCCTGCAGCAGGGGGCCCAGCAGCAGCAGCAGGTCGGCCTGCAGCAGGGGGCCCAGCAGCAGGGGGCCCAGCAGCAGGGGGCCCAGCAGCAGGGGGCCCAGCAGCAGGGGGCCCAGCAGCAGGGGGCCCAGCAGCAGGGGGCCCAGCAGCAGGGGGCCCAGCAGCAGCAGGTCGGCCTGCAGCAGGGAGCCCAGCAGCTGGAGCCCCAGCAAGGATACAGAAACAGCTCACCAGAGAAGGATGAAGATACACAGATACAAAGAGAAGATGACACAGACATAGATACAGACATAGAAGAAGAGGAGGAAGAAGACCAAGAATTTCAAAGGAAAGAAGGTAAAATAGAAGGACAAAATTTAGATAAAGCCTTTTTTGAAGAACAAAGGAGGTCATTATAAGAATGGCTATCATTAGAATTTAGTTCAATCAAAAGAAAAATGAAAAGAGCTGAAGACAGAATGCAAAGCTTAGAGTTGGCCATGACCGAAATAGGGAAAAGAGTAGAAAATGTGCAGGAATGAGAAGCTGCTGTAGAAATGGAGATAAATTATTTGAGGGAAGTTGGAAGAGAGCGAAAAAAAATGAAAGAGACACAAGATTTATTGTCACAAAAAATTGACGTATTGGAAAACTACAGTAGGTGAAACAACATAAAAATAGTGGGCCTGAAAGAGAGCAAAGAAGGGTCAGATATGAAGGAATTTATAAAAGGATGGAGCCTGAAGGTGCTGGAAATGACAGATTCACATGAAGAAATAGAAATCGAAAGGGTGCAAAGAGCACTAGTACTGAAACCGCCATCACATCAAAAACCGAGATCCATATTGATAAAACTTCTAAGATATACGACAAGAGAAAACATACTGGAGCAGGCAAGAAAGAAGGTTAGAGAAGACAATAAGCCGTTGGAATACACGAGACAAAATATATATTTTTTTTTTTTTACTCGGACATAAGCTTCGATCTTGTAAAGAAGAGGAAAGAATTCAACACAGTGAAAACAATCTTATGGGAGAAAGGTTGTAACTTTTTATTATGACATCCAGCAATATTCAAAGTATTTATTCCTGGGGAACAGAATAGACTGTTCTCGGACCCAAAGAAAGCCCAAGAATTTGCTGAATATTTGCAGGACAGGAGAAGAGAGGAGGAGGAGGAGTGCCAAGAAGGCAGACCGGCAAGAAAATATACAAAGATGTGTTAAAATATAATGTAAAGATAATGTATATATAAATGAAGATTTAAAGATGGATAAGAGAAGGGGAAGAAGGGGGGGGAAAAAAAGAGACCTGTGTTATATGTATAGGAAAACAGTGTTCTCTTGGGGGGGCTGGGAGTGAGAGAATAATGGTCACTGCGTAATTGATTGACGTTTGCGAGTAAGTTCGCAAACCGAATGGAAAGGGGAGTTGTGGTTGCCATCAGGGGACAAGGGGCAATCAAAGGTGAGGAGGTGCATTTGGGTTAAAGGGTTATTGCTTGTGGGGATTGTCGGGGTATTTCATGTCTAAAGTGCGTTGTCATATATTGAGATTAAAAAGGAAAACAAAAAAAGGGGATGGAGGTGGTGAAGAGGAGGAAAAGAAGTGAAAATAAAGATACAAGATGGCCACGTTGGACTATATGACTATAAATATTAACGGAACATATAACCAAGTTGAAGTGGATCCCATTGGAAAAAAAAAAAATCACATGTAATTTAAAAGACAAAGTTATAATGTTTGATAAAACCTGGGAACCATATATGGAACATAACAGAAAGAGCAGGCCTTGGACCACAATCACCTAAAATGATAAGAAGATAAACACGACCAGATTTAATGTGTATAAGTAGATGATATGTCTTTTTTGTTTTTATTCCTTTTGTATAAAGATATTGTTTTATTGTATTTAAAATGTTCAATATTTACTGTTTTTGGAGGGGGGGTAGGAAGGGAGGGATGGGGAGAAAAAAGAGAAAATTTCACTGTGAGTATTTAAAGAGATGCATCTGTAAATATATTGGTTGATATGGTTCATAATGCTATAAAGAATTACAAAAAAAAGATTGACTTCTCCAATTCCCCTTAATGCTCTCACCCAGAATATCTCTTTCCCTCATCCCTATGTCTTCTCTCCTCCAGCTCCCCACCCCTTTCCCCATCTTAGCCCTCTGCCTTCCCCCATCACTTCTCATTTTCTTTCCTTTTTTCCCCATCCCATCTTAAACCATTTATTAGCTCTTCCCTATTGGCCTGTGTTTCCGCCCCTTCCCCACTACTTTCCAATCTTTTTATTCAAGCATTTACCTAATTGCCAGTACTCCTATAGAAGGGCTCAGGACTGAAAAATTGATCACCTTTTTTAATTTATATAGATGCTGCATGAGTTTATCCGACATATTTGTGTACCCTGTACTGCAATTTTTCACAGAGCCTCAGGCATAAATCCCCCAACTAGGTTCTAATAGCAACCTCTTTGACTGCTTTCCATTCTATTTCTCTGGATATCCTGCAACATTCCTTTTCACAAGACGTCCAAAGTAGCTCTCTTAAAAGTTTGACACACAGCACTTTTCAGCCCACAAGCCCATGCCACCCAATTACATGTTTTGAATGGTGGGAGGAAACCAGAACCCACAGGGAAAACCCACACAGACAAGGGGAGAACGTACAAACTCCTTACAGACAGGGCGGATTCAAACTCCAGTCCCAGACGGTAACAGTGTTGCCTAAACCACTACGTTAACCGTGCCATCCTTAAACTTCCATTAAGGAATTAGTCAACACTGCCCATGTTATGCTGTTTTCCAGATTCACTTATTTAAAAACCTGCCCCACACTGGCTTCGGGTACAGTGGACTTCCCCTTTCTGATGTGCAGTCTAGCTTTGCTTGGTCCTAGCTAATCAAGATACAAATTTTACAATGATTCAATTAGCCTATCATTACCCCAGCTAGGGTTAATTGGATAATGAAAACTTTATAATGAGCAGATAGCATGAGTTTGGCATGGACCCTTTCTTTATCTGAGCTATTGAATTTAGGTGTTTTGATCTTATTTCTCCAAATACAATGGTATCTGATTCCATGAAAAATTATGAGCTTTTTTCTTCTGATCAAATGTTAACAAGGTAAGTGTCAGTGAGATGGATCGCATGCTCACACTAAAGTCAAGAATATGAGAATACATTGATATCATTCACTATATTGCTCGCTTCCTCATTGTTCCATAATATCGTTGATGCCATAAAGGTAATAAATCATAGAGAAATAACAGGCTTTGTAATTGTTCTCAAGAAAGGATAAGTTTACTTCACATCACTGTCCTTAAGGTATAAACAACTTATGACATATACTTTATATCCTTGTTCCATATTATCCCAAGAAAAGATGAAAAATTTCTTCAATTTATAAAGGCAAAGGGTAGTACTGTGTTGAGCACAGATGTATTAAAAGGAAGAATAAATAACAAAGAGAATGAAACGGTGGAATATGCTAATGGCAAGACGTGAACAAGAAACTGCTTTTCTCTGGAACAGTTATGATGGAATAGGCATGTTGATGATTAAAACATTGTAATTCCAAAGGCAATAGGTTGTCATGTTGATATTCATCCTGAACATACAACAAGAAGCTAGCAAATTATGAACCCTTTATTTGAAAAATACTCCCTGCACATGCTGAAAATAAAGGATTAGTGAATCTACTCAAAATAGTCTTGATTTTCTCGAAATCCCATCATGATATACGTATGAATATTATTCATGCATTTTAATTCATTCTTTTCAATCTGAAAGGTAAATGCAAAATTATTTCCATTTTACATTGTCTGAGATCTGGAAGGATCGAGGAGATCTACAAACTGAATATTTAACAATGGGAATAGATGAGACATTTAATAGCCTACAAAGGATTAAAACCACTCAGCAGACAGAGGCTAGCTTTTTCCACTGACATCGTGAACTAAATCAAATTTCTAAAGTATTTATCTTGAGCTCTTCAATAAGCAGGGCCAGGACCACACAACTGCCGATCCAATGTCGTAATCCTGTTCAGTTGACAGAATTGCTACAAATTCCAACCACACCTTTGGCAGTCATATTAAATGAAAAATGGATCTTCAAAACAATTTTTACCCTTGAGCAGGAAATGGGATTTAGTTGCCATAATTGCTTGCAAATAGTTTAAATCGTCACTCTGAATATGGAACTATTTTCCAAACAATGAAGTTCAGCTACTAACAAGACCAAAGTGCAACTTAAAAAAACTTTCCAATAAACCAAGAGAACAGAGATGTTAGGGAGCTACAGCTTTAATTAAGCTAATTATATTTGCAAACAGGTTTCAGAAGAGAAATGACAACCACATGCCGTATGCAACAAAAAGAAATTTCCCTTTTAAAACTTATGATAAAACCTGAGCAGCTTTTCCTCTGCTCACAGATTACAGTGAACAGCTTCTAAATGAAGAGATCGGCACAATTATAACATTTTGCTGCTACCAAAACTGTTCTGATATGGAGTAATAGAATGGGGTAATGTGGTTACAGTGCCAGTATACCAGTTTCGTGTCTGGTGCTTGTCTGTAAGGCATTTGTTGTCACAGGGGGCTGTGGAAGCAGGGTCATTGGATGCACTTAAGGCAGAGATTGACAGGTATTTGATCAGACAAGGCATCAAGGGTTACAAAGAGAAAGCCGGGGAATAGGGCTGAGTGGGAGGATGGATCCGCTCATGATTAGAATGGTGGAGCAGACTTGATGGGCCATTGGGCCTACTTCTGGTTTCAAATCTTGTAACTTGCTCTCGTGACCAAATCTGGTCAAACAAAAGAGCAAGATAAATTATTGTATCCCTCCAAATTGTGTTATCCAGCTCTCTTGTATTCCTACAGAGTTTATTTTGCAAGATTATTATATATTAACTAAGCATCCTATGCCAAAGGGGCTCTGTGGTTATTAAGAGATTACTTAAGGTGCTATGTGAGTGGGAAACAAAGGTTGAGAAGCACTGAACAGAGCACATGCACCTTGAAATGACCTCATTAAACTAGAGGCACCTCTTCAGCAAAATCTTCTCCCTTTTACGCTGTGCCCTTGACAGGCAACCACGGCAGAATTGTCTTTTTTTCTGTCGGTACTGCTTTATAAGTATTTACATAACTGTTACAAATTACTTATGGCAACATGCATAGGTAATGCTACTTTTATATAATAA